>NC_079292.1:69052241-69360662 GCF_023638135.1 Falco biarmicus
GTGAATATTCAGCTTTTTTTGCTTCTCAGGATGTGAGCATCCCATGCCTCAGTTCTGAAGCAGAAGGAACATTTTTTGTGTTGGAAGGGCTTTGGATCTATAAACATTTGATCTATGGTCTCTTAAACAGTTTGAGGTCCCAGTTGATGTCTGAGCTAATGGCTCATAATGGCATGTTTTCAGCTGGGACATTCAGTATTGAGGGCTGAAGGAGGATCTGCCTCACCAATGTCACACCTACATGGTATGATTTTTTCACTGAAGTGCATGTTAGTACTGCAGCTATAAAGGCTTTTTTTTTTTTTTTTTTTTTTTTTTTTTGAGGGGTTTATGGGGATTTCTGCTTTGGCAAGCATGGAGGGAGAGGGTATAGGGCAGGCAGTTTAGCCTGCTCTTCAACAAGTCCAATGGAGCTGGGAGTGTATCCGTGATCATATACTCCATTGATTTTGATTCTTTTCTAGATTCACATAAAGAGAAGTTTGAGGATGCCTTTAAGCTCAGGAGCAGTAACTGTCAAGTATGAAAGATATGCAGGAGGGAAAAAAACTGAGCAGTGAAGAGCATTTCTGCTCTGTGAAGGCATTATGTAGGAAGAGCAAAAAGGTTTGGCCATGGGTGAGTGTTAGTAGCTGTAGTTAAGGAAGGGCAGGAAGTTGGGGGCATCCTGAATTCAAAGTTGGGGACATGTGGTATCAAACAGGGCAAGACAGAATAAAAAGCTGTCCATTGCTAAATAGTGATTTTCGTAGCAGGGACAGAAGTATGTTGAGGAAAAAGTAGGAAAGATTTAACGTTTATTTTATTCTGTACTTTACATTAATTCTAAAAACGTGTGAAAGCAACTGTGTAGCAGCCAATTCTTTGTGTCACCTCCTGTTCACCTGCCCTAGAAATGTTTTTATTAAATGACCCAGATATCTCAATAATATCAATTAAAAGTAAGGGAGAGGGAACATAACTGTATGTGCAAATTCCTGAGCTAACAGGGAAGGGACAAACAAACTTACACTGCGTACTCAGTTTTGTTTTCCTTTTTGATGGAGTAATTGCCATTTGTACAATCTTGTTTGAAAGAACTTCTGCAGCTCTTAAGAACCTTGTGATAATAGGCTTTTTGTAGCACATTGGTTAGACACAGCTTTGTTGCATTCATGTTTGCATGTTGGTCAACATTCAGGTGAAGAAGACAACATCAGTCTGTCAAAGCAAATCCACTGTATCTCACTCTGATTTGCATTCTACATGCCATGTTTCAATTTTCCATCATTAAATAATAATTTGTAGCTATGTAGAATCTTTCATTAGGGATCTCAGAAAGCTTTACGAACATCGTGTGAATGAATGGAGCCTTGCAACATGTCTCTGAAGTACAACTGGGTAGGAGTCATCTCTATTTTATGCAGGAGCAATATAGGACATTAAAGCGTAGGCAGATAGATTAAGGCTCTGAATTTCACCCCCAAGTTGTGAAAGGACTATCTCATACCAAACCAATCAACTGTTGAACATGTATATTTGCAAAAAGTTGATATATGTATATGCAGGTAACTTGAGTGCAGTTTCAAATTAAAACCTTTTTTCTTCAAGGTCATGTAACGAGTTTAATCAGAGCAAGGAAGAGAACTTCTGTCTTAAGTCTCCCTGTACTGTGCTTTAGACATAGAACTATTTATCCTCCTTGAAAGACTGAAATTAACAGGGAAGTTGATATATCCCAGTGAGGATTCATCCTACTTAGAGCTTCATGTAGGCCTCTCTGATTTGTTTTTTCTGTTTGCTAAATGTTTTTTTCTCACGTTGTCTTTTCAATTGGATTGTTCCCCACTGAGCTAAAAATAAATGTCAAACAATATGACTTAAAGAAAAATCTGTGTGTTCCAGAACTGTCTGCTTTCCCCAGGAAATACTAGCCAATTAATAAAGCAGAATGAGGGATTTTGCCTAGGGAGCCATCATGAAATAAGAAGTGTGTATAAATACATGCACAAAGAGACACATACAAACCCATTAAAAGAGCATTTCATTTGGACAAGATCTACTTATCAGCGTGGAAATTTATGAGGCACTGCAGAGCATGGACAAACACAAATCATGGGGAGGATGCTATTTTGAAGGGCTGATGAAGTTTTCCTTCTATATTTTTTTGTTACTGCAACAGGAAGCATCATGAAGACCTTGAAGCTGTTACTGGTTAACTCTGTGCTGCAGAAGTTTTGAAGTAGTTGTTTTCCCCCCAAACCCTTAGGAGGATGTTACAATTTGGTTATATACTACCATTTCCATACTAGAAGAAATTTCCCTATGTCATACAGCTTGAGTGTCTCTAATCACCTCCAGTAAGAGTTTTACCTTTCTCTACGGAGATCTGCTCTAATACCCAATTGCACTTAGTATTAAGATAGTTCCTTATAGCTAATGAGACATCTGGCTGAGGTTCAAAACCAGATTTTGTGTGTTGACTTTGTAAAACTTGCCTGTGTTGTTTCTACGTCATCTGTGCACATTAAATGTAATGCATATTCATCTCGCAATTACCCATACTTGTCTTGACCTTTTCCACCTAGAGGCTTGTATGTGTTCTAAGATGGAGCTATCACAGCCATGCCAGGTGGGAAAAAAGGCTCCTTAAAAGAAAGACTTACCATTACAAATGCCAAATTCTTAAAAGGAATATCTCACTTTCTGAAATCTTAGGGATTACTAGTGGCAGAGGCAATAAAAATCTTCAAAGTGATTTGTGAATTATTAAATAAATTTCTTTCATACTGCTTTATTACTCATAGGAATTGTATCAATCAACAGTGAGAGCTAAATTACTAGATCAGTCAGAAAATATTGTTGCTGCTGAAGAATCAATGCTAATTGAATCATTAAGGCATTATTATATGAAACACAAATAACTCAGGATGATAACTCTTTGCTCTGCTTGATCTATAGTCTACAAAGGAGACATAATACCAACAATCGTAATGCTTCATTGTTCTCCTCCTAAGCATTATCTTTTCTCAATACAGTATTTTTCTCTATAATTTTGCTTGTAAATCTCCTACTAGTGAAAGGGGGGGGGGGGGAGTGGGGGGAGAGGCAAAAAAGCTGACTTAATGCAGTATACATTTACACTGTAGTTCAAAGGTCAAACTTTCTTCAGCCAGACTCCCACTGATTGCGTGAAGTTCAGAGCTGGGGACATTTTTTTGCTTGAACTGTTTTTGCACTTTTGAAGAGCCTTTTCAGTGCTGCCCTTACTATGTTGTTTGAAGCAAGGTTGGATCTGATGGAAACTTTTGACAATCTATGGTAAGACTAAGGGAACTTAGCACCTTGGATCTCATCTATGTGAGTGTTTTGCCCTGGTTTACTCTTCACTGACAGCCAGAAAAGTTTGCTATTAATGCAGGAGGTGAAGGATGTGGGTGTATCAGTATCCATGAATTTATTAGGTTCTGGTCACATGCGATGAACAAGGATGGTGTGGTATCTTCTGATTGCTGCCCAAGCCTTCTAACACATAAATAACTACAGTCAATTTGCTAGACTTCTCTGCTGTGAGATTCAGTGAGCATTTCTCTGTCTTCTAGCTGTCATAATATCATTGTATCATGGCAAAAGTATAGTGACAGTCCGGCAGCCCATGGATTATGTATGTATATGTGGGTGAGAGAGGAAGTGAGTATATATGAGTGTTGGTGCATATGTGCTAGTAGAGGTGATGAGGATAATAGATGGAGGTTTGCTGGGGTAGATGGGAATAAGAGCATCTATGCAAGAAAGGAAGTGTGTGAACATGTAGGCTAGAGTAGGTTTGAGATGGTGTTTTTCTTTTGTTCTTCCTACTCCCTCTATTTTCCCATGAAAAAAACAACTTTGGGCTTAACATATGTGCTTGCAGTCATAGCAGGATTTTCATATATGGGGTATGCTTTTTTTCCATCTTGTCCTAACAGTAAAACCTGCATCTTGTGTGCCAAAGAAACCCATGGTGTTTCCAGCCTCTTGATTTCTCATCCTTCTGGATCAGGAACATCATTTTTATGTATAAGATAATACCTTTTACAAATTGACACCTTCCACACTCGTCAAAGGTTTGGAGTAGTGTAAATGCATATGTATGTGTGTATATATAGTGATCAGGTGAAGAGCTGTATGGAGCTGGAAAAAATAAGTCAAGGAATCACAATATTCTTTAATTCTAAAGTTCATTGGCTGCATTAAGATTAAGGAATAAAAGAATTTGGTGCCAGCAAAGGCCTGGAGTGCACCTTTTGAGTGTCTGTTAGTGTAATTTAATGGGCAGAGCAACACAGCTGCATCACTTTTCTGTTGTGGTTTTTTTTATTATTATTATTTTAAAGTAAACATTCTGTTTTGTATTCATGCTGATGGCTCTGCCACAACCTTTCCAGGCAGTTTGCCTGCCAGTCCAATGTATCAGCTGGGAAATTTATAAAGTGCTTTTTTTCTTTTTCTGCCTTTTCCATGTTTCTGCGCCTCATGAGTACCCCAAAGTGAGTGGTCGCCAAGTTCTGTAATCACAGGACTGCAGATGCTCATCATTATAGGCTGGTGTAATACGGTGCAGGATGGAGTGGGGAGGCAGAAAACATCATGGAAAAATTTTTATTCAAGTCAAAAGGTATCTGAAGATTTTTTCTTGCCTTTTTTTTCCCCTTCCCCCACTAAAGTTTCCAGACATACATTCACACCTCACCCAATGAAATCCTTATCTTAACCACTGTTTGCAAAAATTGGGTTTGTCTGTTTGGTGAACAAACAAATCCATGTGAAGTCACCTCCATAGTGAAACAGAAATTGTTTTAAAATACCCACAGTTACAGAATAATTTTAGGGGAGACATTTCTGGGCATATCAGATAGTTAAGAAGTAATTTCCTAGGTATTGAAATTCAGCTGAGGTACCAGGCCAACAAACACATGCTGTGAATATATGGGGTCTGTTAGGAGAGACAGAGATCTGATACAAAGCTATTAGTGGTCCCTACCTACAACCACAAAATGTTTCAAATGTAGCCACATTCTAGTACTAATTCACTAACAATTCTTGCAGTACTTAATTTTTTTCTTTGGTTAGTCTCCATTTGTAAGTCACCTATTCCCACCTCACTCAGCTAGAGGTGCTACTAGCTAATACAGTGAAAACACTACGACTGAATTGAAAGATTCACAGCCATTTGGGGGATTTAAGTGATTTGCTATCTCATCTGTCTTGTGCGTTTCTTTTTTGGCTTTCCAATAAGGACCTGTCAGCAGTTTCTTCAGACCTCTGAAGTTTATTTCATGGGGTCTGTGACTAATCCTACTGACATTCTTGAGGTTTATTCCATGTTTTTAGTAGGGACAGGATTTGATCTATAAAGAGCATAAAATTTTTTTTAAAGGAAAAGAAAGTATCCTAAGCTCTATTTCACGTTAGTTACACGTGAAAAGTTCTAACATATGGAAAAGTGAGGCCAAGGATAAAATGGAAAGAAGGTCCTGCTCCTGAATACTGAAGAGTCTAAAAGTACCATAAACATCTAAAGATAAAGACACAGAAATCAACAAAATCTTTTCCATCACTGGTGATTGTGATACATCTCAAATCCCAAATTCCTTCTACAAGTATGATTTGATACCTTCTTGGCTCTAAAGTTTATTAATTTGTCTTACTAAGATAAGTATATTTCCCAGTTGATTTCAAGAGATTTTATTCCCTCCTGCATTGCTCCGTGTTTGAACAACAGGGCTTAGAAAGATTTTCCTTGTTTGTACATGAAAATCGAAAAACAACTAAGGGTAGTGAGATGCGCTTAATAAGAATAATGAACCTAAGTCCCATTTTGGAGCTGCACCTTCAGAACATCAGTCGCTCCATGCTTATATTTCAAATGTGCACTTAGGCCATGCTTACTGTCATTCACGTGAGAGCTGTGGGGAGGATTCAGACCTCACAGTCAGGTAAAGCTAGAGATGGTCTTGCCTTTTAATGAAGCCTAACTTTGTGAACTTAATACTATTCCATTCTCCCTGCTGCCTAGCTTCTGTTCAAAAGGTACATCATCTGTTGATTCCTGCCTCTAGAGGTGTATAGTGTATGAGGTTTTGGGTTTGACATATCTGGATGATGGCTAGCAGACAACATATGAATCTAAGAAATGTTCAGAACAGAAAAAGGACACGTATTTCTCTATATCTGTTTTCACCCTGCTTTTGTGATTTTTCATTCTGTCCCTTGGTAGTCCTCCAAAAATAAATTTAGACATTTCAGTTTCTGAAATGCTTTGATTTTAAAGGCTTCTTCCAGGAAGTAAATTTAGCTCCCTATCATAAATCCTGAAGAAATTATCAAAGAAAACAGGTGATTAAATTTTTCAGTGTCAGATTCTCAGAATCTCTTAGACTGCAAACAGATCATCTAGGCCATGCAAACTGAATCTTGCCTGAATTAAAGCCTAGTTTCTAGGTAGTTTGAAAATAGTTGTTGAATTCTCCCACCAAGTGGGCAGCTTCTGGTTGTGTGTTCCATAGGACCTTGCATGCTATCCTTCCATGCAAAATTTCTCCTACTGTTAAAAAATCTGTTGACTGGGATCAGTGGCAGCAGCAGACTTTCTGCTCGGTCTGGTGCCAGTAGTTGGCTGTGTTGGGACCTAATGAAGCTAAGTTGAACACAATGAGATCTGTTTGGAAAGTGGCCTTTGGACTAGAGGTGTGCCGCTTATAATGGTTTGAGAGGAATGTTTTGAATGGATCGTGAATGGAAAATAAATTTACTGAACTGAGCCTGATGGTTTAGTAGTGAAATATTCATATTGGCTTCACTATCATGGAGAGATAATAGGAAGCACTGACTCTCCATTTGTTTCCCGTGAATGTCCCATTCTGAGTCCTGTAAGGTTACTTACTGTCAGTGATCTATGCAGCTTTGTCCCTTCCTAGCTGCAGCTGTATTATAGCAGTGGGAGAGAAGTCTGCTCTCTGTTCTGCCCTACTTTCTTCCTGGGCTATGGAAGTCAGAGGGAGAATATCACTTACATCTTCTGGGGGCAGTGGTGCCTCTGCCGAAATGTAGTCCCCCTTCTCCTCCAGAGGCACTTGAAGCAGCTCAGGGTAGGAAAAAAGGGAGAACAGACTGATGATAGATAATGTGAAATATCAGAAGCAGTTCAGTTTGGCTTAGTCAGACCAATAACTGAAACCACAGCTGGTCTGCAGACTGTATCCTGAGCGCCCTAGCTTCTGCTGCTGCTGGCCCCTGTCTGCAGAGGTCTGCCCAAGCACTCAAGTTAGGGAACTTCTCAGTCGTACACATTCTGAGCCCAGCCCTCTGTGTGTTTGTCTTTGCAGACTCCCTCTCCCTGCCCCGGCTTCCTGCACCCCTCTCCCAAGCTGGATGATACTGCGTTACATTCTCTGTGTCCCTGAATCTTGGCAATCTTGCTAGAGAATGTAGCAGCTCTCCAGCTGCTCTAGCTTGACCCTGTTAGCTGTGATTTGTAAGGGCTCACA
Source organism: Falco biarmicus (assembly GCF_023638135.1). NCBI lineage: Eukaryota > Metazoa > Chordata > Aves > Falconiformes > Falconidae > Falco > Falco biarmicus. The sequence goes on from NC_079292.1 coordinate 69,059,750, forward strand.
CGCTATGTGGCATACAGCATCCTGCAATTACTTTCTTCCCCTCTGCTTGCTGCAGCTCAGACCCCTGGCTGGCTGGATGCTGCCCAGGGCAATTCTCTGCCTGCTGGTGGCTTCCTTGTTTAAACACTATTCTCAGCAGAAGCACAGTTTGGTTGTAGAGAGTCTGTCCCAAAGCATTTACTGTGAGCTCTCCAAATCAGTTCTTTTAATACTCGCTGTGAATTGATTAGCTTCTGCTTTTTTACGTGATGGTATGACAGTGCATCATATTGATGTTGGGACACTGTGATGTTTCATTATGCAGAGCTGTATTTGCAGCCTTTGTTGTTGAATGAGTATGTGGTTGGATATCGCTCACAATCCTCAAACTCTCCAATAGTTTTTGCTTTGTTGGAAAATGGATCCTGTGATAGTATTAATTAAAACTTACAGGTTTCAATAATTTAGGTACAGATTCTGCCTTCAGCTATCTCTGTACTTTTCACAAACAAGTAAGAGCTCTATGTTTATTTTAGATCCATCTGGCCTCATCTTCCTTTGATTTTTCAGAAAGGCAACTGCTACTGAAATTCGGTGTAAAAATAAGGAACAGAAAAATATAGAAACCTCCGTTAAAATTCAGCTCTGGATAAGGCCCTGAGTTTTCCCCTTCTCAGATTTTACCAGAGCATCCCTTACTCACAGAGGCTCAGCTCCTACAATCCTGTCTCAGGAAAGATTCAGATTTAGACTTTAACACTCCTGAGCTATTTTGAAATCTAAAAGCACCTAAAATGGCTCAGGCGGAGTCTCCATTTCAGGATAATCATCCACGCATTTTACATTCCTCCTCAGATTGTTTATGATGAACATTCTCTTAATCTTGCTCACTGTAGTGCCATCTTCTTTGTAAGAAATAATAAATCAAGCTCATGGTGTTCTTTCCTCTGCCCCCCACCTTTAGTCCAAGGCCTGTGCAAGAATGAGCAGACCCAGCCCTGGTGATGGTGCAGGAATGCCTGGAATCTCTCTAATCTGTTTCCAAGGAACATTTCCCAGTGGCATGGCCAATGAGCAAGGAAACTTTCCTTTCCTTTCCTTTGTAATAAAGCTGAAGCCCTTCCTCCACTCATGCTCCTCAATATGTTTAGCTTCTAGCTGCAAGCAAAGAGTTGGGTCCTTGGTACCATAGAAACTGACAGGTGATAAATGTTGCTGGTTGGCATCCTACATAGGAAATAGATCATAATGGAAAGGTGGTGGCACTACCTGATGAATGAGAGTTGTTTTCTTTTACTGGCACAAATTCTGTTACCCTCATGCAGGCTTTACTCTGTCCCATGAGAGTTACCAGTGATGCTCAGGCTGTGCCTTTGAGCTCTGAACATTCATGAAAGTGGAGTGTGACACAAGGAGTAACAGTAGATGACACTTCCCACCCACTGCATTAAAGTCAGAAAGTAATACTGTGTTATGCCCTTGGAGGGGGAAAAGGCTCATTGATTTTTGAACGTTCATCTGTCCTTCTATGCAAAGTGAAATATTTGAGATACTCAGATGATGGAAAATTCAACTCACATAATTAGAAGAAAATCTAGGTCCAGGCCTCAAGTAAAGTCTAAAGGCGTGATGAAAATTAAGCTTCTGCATCTTTCATCACCCCAGATGGGGAGCTACTGAGATCAGTGACTTTTGAAACCACACTGCGTTTCTAAATATTCAAATATGAGTTAGTGGCTTCTTTTCAGGAACCTGGTTATTGAAACACATAGCACAGTGATACAAACATTTTTCTTACTCCTCCTCCTTTTAATAAAGATGGCACTGCTTTGCAGTTCTTCAAATTATCTATAATGTCCAGCAGTTTGACTTCAAAACAAACTTCAAGTATTTTACTCTTTTTAATGCATAGAGCCATATCACATCCTTGTTCAGCAAGCTAATATTATAACTTCTGTTTTGAGATTAAGGGACGGAATGATTAAGATGATTGTCCAAAGCTGCTGAGAAAGTCTCTGGTAATGCTTTAGATGAGAAGAAACCCTGGTTATCAATTTTATTATTTTTAAGGCTTTGGTTGTCTTTGGCTTTAGAATATTCTAAATGATATGGTGTTTTTTTTTATAAAAAAATGATTATTTGTGTTACTTGAAAGAACAACAAGGGAAATGGTTTCATTACTTTGTTTAACATTTCAATTGCATTTACAAGTATAAAAAACATGACTACTTTAGGGTTTTCTCCTTGTTAACTACTGAACACTTTTTTTTGACTAAGAAACAGAGAAGATGATAGGAAGTCAAAAAGTACAGCTAGGAATTTTGCATCAGGGAAGGGTAACTCCCCATACTTGGGCAATGGAAAAAAATCTAAGGGAAAATGTTAAAGCTTATAAATGAATTACTTTCTCTTATTCAGTTTGGATTCTTATGATGAATGAAAATTTGAAAGTTTCTTCGGTTTCTTTCTTATATTAAACTTTCTTTTCCTTACAGGGAAGTTAATTGATAAAAAATAGTGAAAAGGCATTTAAATTCCCTTTCCAAAATTTAAAAATATAATTATAAAGAAAATGTTTTCTAAAAACAATGGCACTGAGTAAAATTAGGTTATCAACCAAAATAATGAATACTTTTTTTATCAAACTTTTTTTTTCCCTAGCTGAAGCCTGAGGCCTCTGTCTAAATCAAATCAGTAAATCTGATTTTAAAATTAAAACTTCTGTTTCAGCAAATTAAAATTTTACCTAACCATTGCCTTTCTGTCAATATTTTGTACAATATTAAGTAGGTATATTGTTGGGTCTTAGCTTTGGTGAATGTTCATGCAACAAAAACCGGTATATTAAATGTTTCATTTAAAAGCTTTAATTTAGCTGCGTTGAAAGTGGTATCATATCCATGGATTTGTTTTTGTGATGGATCTTTGAAATTAAGCAGTTTTCAGGGGAGTGAGGGACCAGAGAGTTGTATTTGACCAGAGAGGGATCTATTGGAAAGTCTTTAAGCAATATCCACACATGTACCTGCTACATGTGTGAGCCTTTGTAGTGGGTTTTCCATTTGTAAGCTCACCAGAGTAAACAGTAAATGAAATAAATTTTTGAATGTGGGGAAATCCTAGCCCAAAACGATCTAGATTCAAACTACTGAAAAATGTACTTGTATTTGTGCTGGATTTGGTAAATTTCAATTACATTTCAATTTAAATTTCAATTTTAAGCATGTAAAAAAATAGTTAAAGTCAAAATATTTCATTCTTTTCAAAATTGATTGTATGTATTTTGATATATAAAATGGTAGGAAACACTTCACCCAACTTGCAAGTTTTCAGCTTTTAATTTGGCGAGGGAAAGGGAAGTTGTTTCTCATCAACCTGAAAAAAACCACCTTTTCAGCTCTTGCCTAAGCCAGAAAAAACAGTAAACATTTGTTTAGCTCTAAGGAGAAGTCTGCTTTCTGTATATCAGAAAAAAATCTGAATTAGGATTCAAGATCCATGGTGTAATTTCACTGTCTCCCAATACCTCTCCTCTCCAAACTTGTGATTTCCTTCCTCAAACTGCTATCCATGCTTTCTGCTTTCCCATGTAATTCAACATAGTTATACATATAACCAGCAGGGCAGCTGCTGGCGGGGGACCTGAAGGCATTAAACCAGTTTTTTCACCATGTCAGATCCTCACCATCTTCACTTTGTGGCCTGTTGTGGCCAGTTGCAACTTCAGGGTAATGGCTGAGAACATCCTGCAGTAAATTTTGCTGTTCCAACAGCACAAACCACATGAGTTAAATGAGAGTCTGTCTCATATTGATGGAAGTGGAAGGGCTATTGCACACTCATAAAAAATTTGGGTTCTGTTCAACGGAAAGCAATGGTGTAACGTACACATTAAGAGCCAATTAAGGACAGTGTCATTATAAGTAATCTTCTTGTTGGATAGCTGACACAGCTCTGTGACTGTGTCTTATCCTCTTAAGTTATGTTGAAAACCTGATTATTCTGCTTCCAAAGGATAAAATGTTCTGGAATTTAGTCCATTTTATCTTATGTCTGAAGTGCCAGTGCCTGGCTGCCACCTGTTTTGTGATATTTGGCATTCTGCACGTATGGACTGTTTCAGAATCAAAAGCATGCCCCTCAATAAGTGATAAAATAGTTCCTTGGGCTAGGCAATCTAAGTGCTCTGCCAGCTGTAAGGGTTTCATTTTACATACATATAAAAATAATGTTAAATAAGAATTTGTTAAAATGAGCTCACAATCATTTCCAAGAATGGGTGTGCTCATGCCACTGGAGTACTGAAATGCAAAGCTTTGTACCTGGTCACGTATTCATAGAGCTATCTGAGCAGGAACTCACCTTCTCCCAGTTTACTAGGAACTAAACTTGAGATGGGCAATGTAGGAGCCATATGTTCCCTTCTCATACATACATCTGTACTGGAAAAGTTTTCTGAGGGATTGCATGGAGCTTCTAGACAAAAGAGGAGGGAAAACACAGATTCAAGTTCCATCTCTGTCTGCTAAGGACTATGTACTTAGACCTGGGTGTCTCATATGCCTGTGACTGCTATAATCACAAGAATTGCTGCTGAAAGGGGCTATGTTTTGTTCTAATCTGGGACACACACCAAAAAAAAAGAAATACGAGAATTTCCTAATAAATTGAATTTATACTTTCCGTCTGTCCTGGTTAGAAAATGGAAGAGAATGTCTTATGATATTAGAAAAGTTGACTTGTGTTTAAATGTGACATAGAAATGAAGTGGAGGGAGCATGAGCAATACCTTGTGTAAGCATCGTGAACTCTGTAGCTATTTTGTTGCTCCAAACTGAAAGTTTCTAAGAAATGTCAAATATGCTTTTAGTTCACAAAGAAAGTGTCACTGTTTCTTTTAGGAGAAAGGAAAATTTTTGGTCAGGAAACAGAAAAATAGGGAGAGATACGGAATAACAGCCCTTTCAAGAGCCCAAAAATAAACATTTCTGTTCACGCTGCTCTCAAAGGGCATGTGCTCACAGAAACTAACAAACACTCCTTTGGGAAAGTTAGCAAATGAGTACATTTTTGTGGAAAGCTTATATTTTTTGGCCCAGGTTCTGATCTGGCACCTGTTTGACCTAGCAATTTAAGCTCCTTTCTGAAGAACAGGGTTTGTCTGTTAACTATATTGGAAATTGGAATCTCAGTGGGAATTTGTGATCTCAGTTGCTTGTAAACAGCCTTTGTCCTTCCACATCTGTCTTCCTAACCCCTGTAGAATTTAAGACATACAGAAGCCTCCTAAGCAATGACTTGTGCCATTTCACTGATTTTTCTTCTGTCACCACAGGTAACAACAAAAGCAGTGAAATGAAAGCTGTAACAAGCTGCTGCTTTGGCATAATAGCTTGGAAGTACTTTACCCGTTGTTAGTATGCACCTGGTGCACTCTCGGATAACACCCCAAGCAGGGACCAGAATAAAAAATGTACCCAAATACGTATCTGAAAACAATACAAATTATCTTTGACATCGATAGGATCCTGGATACACTGTATGTGTATTCCTCACATCTGGAATGTGTTGGCTGTTGGTTGTATTGCTGTGAATCTCGTCTTCCCTAGAGATTTTTTTAAAAAAAAAATCATCTTCCTGCAGTTCTGAGAAAGGTAAAGAAGAGAGGCAATAATTGATTCTAGATGAGCAGACAATGACCTGTCAATTCAGTGTCAGGGATCTGGATCTCATACCTCCTTTACATTTTAATTTTCAATTACTTTGTAAGAATTTCTGAAGAACGTAGGGAAGTTATGGTCGGATTTGCCACCCTGAATCAAGTTGTTGGTTCCTCAAGTTTAATACCTTTCTGCGAGTGGCCATCATTTGAGGTATCAGAAAAACATAAAAAACCCCAACCAACCAACATTCAAGGAATGCTTGATCTTTCTGGGATGAGGCATAAGACTCCTGTTCCCACAGAAGTCCATCCTGGACACTGAAAATAGCTTGCATTGTTCCAGATGCTATTGATAAAGTTATCCAACTCTACTCCATATCCAAATCAAAAAGGCCTCCTCTTTTGATTTACTAATTTCTTAAGTTCACTATAAAAAGAGAAAGAGAAAATAAAGTTTCTTTTTAATCTACTGAATTTTAATTTTAAAATGGTGTTTGGAGTTGTGTAGTTCCTTCTAATTTTTGTCATGTCTGTGGTAATACCTGGTTTTGCATCCTGTACCTCACAATACAGTTAAGTTGAACTACAGATCTGGATCAGTTTGCATCAGACCTATGGATTTGGGCTAGTAGGCTTTCTTCCTTGTAGACATGCATACTTTTTACATGCCTCTGTTTCTAGTGCCCTTCCTGACTGCACTTTTGAACTGGTTTGTCTGCCTTAAATTGTTATTCAATTTCTGTATTTCAGTTTATAGTTCTAATTTAGGAACCAAATAGATTATTTAATGTCTAGAGACCTCTGAGTTCTTGTAGATGTTTATTAGCTTTTGGTGTGGAGCAGACAACTTAGAATTAAAAAAACCTCAGCTGGAACCAAAGTGCAGCGTAATCTTTCACAGTTTAGTACTCTGTTGTTTCACCTCTCTTTCCTCCTTCTCAGAAGGTCATGTTACAGTGTTAAGTGCAAATTTCAACGTAGTGTTTCTGTCATAATGGCTTTGCTTAGTGATTTGGTTGTGCCATATAAACAGAATGACTCAGATATGTTGTACTGAGTGTAGACTTTATGGCAAAACTGTCAATCTGAAAAGTTGTTCAGCCCTTTTTTAAAATATTTTTTTTCAGGCTTCTGCAGGTTATTTGATGAGCCAAACAGAAGTGGCTGCCTGTTGGCAGCCAACCTAAGGCCTACATATCACACCCACCCCACTTACAATGCTCGTATTAGAGCTGAAGAAGTGCAAGGGCTCAAGCTTTATGCTAGGCTTGCACACAAAGAATTCATCTCATCATCCCACTCAAAAGGAAACTTGCATTAGCACTTCAAATGGCCTATTTAATGATATTAGTACATATGAGTTAATTTCAAAAGATCTAAAAACTGTCTAATTTTCTGTTGAAATATTTGTGTCTATGGAAGAATGTGTTAAGAACTGTATCATCTGAATTACATTTTCCCCATCCTGCAGAATCACTGCCAGTCTTTTGAGGGTATAAGAGTATAAGAATACCATTTACACAAGATTTTGCCCATTCATAAAATCTGAAAACAGGAGTCTTGACTAATGTTTTAATATACAAATAAAGGGACAACTTGACCTGATTTTTTTTTTTTAACAAAAAATTTTTTCCATGTTCATTTTATTGCTGTAATTATTTCTAAAAAGAAATAATTTAATAACTCGGAGGGTGAAAAGACTTCTTCAAACAAGAATATTTTTGATAGATACTCCTTTTAGTACAGACATTTCTTTTAAAATATTTTGGCAGATAGTAATTCCCAAGACCGCAAATCACTTCCAAAACTCAGCCAAATTATTTAGCTCTCACATACCACGATGTCTTAGCCCATCAGGGTTGAATGCCCTTAGCAAATATTACAGCTTTGTTGGACTGAAAAAAATGAGCAAGTTTGAATCTAACAGGGTTGAAAGCTGCTGGATCACAGACTGGGAAAATATTATTCCCATTAATTAGCATATTCAAGGGACTATAATAGTCGAGTAGACTTTCAGGTCATAGAAGTATCTCTGCTGATCATAAAATGATGCAGGACATGTATTTGTGAAATTTTGTATGCATCTCCTCAGATAGTACTTTTCCAGCTGAAAAAATGGGACACAAAAATAAAGAAATCTGAGGTCACTGTTTATACTGTGACAGACAAAATAAGTGAACCGTACCTTACGATTATGTGATGCGCCCCAGGTTTCCCATGTGATATGAATAAATCCATGCAGTTATCACAGTGCTGAGGCATAAGTCCCTCTTTCCACAGCTCTACGCCTTCTATGTTCCGTATCAAATTCAGACTTATTCCCATTAATCAACTGTTTTTTTTTCAGTGATATTCGTTTATTTTTAATTATTGCATTACAGCCAAAATGAAAGGTGGCTCTATGTTAGCATTTTAATACAGAGAAGCAATGCAATTTTGAAACCAGTCCTCTGATTGTCCCCACTTATTACATCTTAGTGCATTTCTCTTGTGTGGTTTTTGTTAATGTTAAATAGTTTCTTCTTAGAAGAACTACAACCAAAATCTCTGATCTGGGTACATATCATGAGGACTTAAAATCCTAAAGGGAGCATGAGGATCTGAACCAAGGATTAATCTGCTAGAGAGCTTTACACCACATACATAATGAGGATGTTTTGATCCAGGATAACAGATTCAATTTAATCTGAAGTAACAGTGGAACTTCATATGGTGGAGACATAGAGGCCTGAATACCAGCTGGTCTGACCTACTGATCCTCTTCTGTTGTGTTAGAAAACTTCCCCATGTAGACATAGTCAAAGAAACCAGTTTTTGCATCAGTGGGTTTTCAGTTTTGTTTTAAAACTATCACCAGCCATTCTCTTTCTAATTCTTCTTTCTACCTCAACCTGTTGGGATATTGTACTGTGTTGTAGAGCCATACTTGATGGTTGGAAAATAAGGTATGCCACAGAAGATAAAAATGGGAAATACTGTCATAGGACAATAGTATTTCATGCTTCCAGCTCTGCAGGCAAAGAACAGTTAGCTGCTGCTACAAAACAAAATTAAATGACATATAAAATGCTAACGTGTCTTCCTAGTGGGAGTGCTCATATTGGTAACAGGTAATTGCTAGTACTCCTGCTCTGGCAGATCATTCAGGATTGAAACACAGATGCTCCTATCTCGTCCTTGGTGTGAGTACAGTTACAGCACGAAGAACAGGCAGCCTGGTTTAATGGGAGCCTGCTGCTACTGAGCACCTGCTAAAGGAAATTCAGGATAATATGTTTCTGAGTGTTCTGCTACTATGAAAAGAAGATTAAAGGATAAGTGGCTTATACTGTTACATTGACTTGAGCCTACAAAACAAAGTGGCAGAAATTTTTTTCTGTGACAGTTTTGATATGCTGTTTATGAGTAGTGTGTGGCTTCCATTTGAGAATTACAGTATTAAAGAAATAGATGGGGAAATGTATTTTGCCCTGTAGGGAGGAATGTATTCCAGTGCAAGAACTGTGAGAAACACAGAAATTGGTTTTCTAACTTGCTCCAGGACTTCAGGTAAGACATACTTTCCAGGTTTTTCAAGCAAATTAGGTAATTGCAATATTGAAGCTTGCCTAACTAAATGAAAGAAATGAAGAAGGGTCTGAGCCCTGCACATGGAACATTTTTCAGGTTGACAACTTCAGTTGTCAGGAATCCACACCACTGGGGAGAATTTGCTGCTTTCAGAAAAATCAGTGGTTTTATGCTGTTGTCTACTAAGGGAGGCTTTTTGAATCAGCTGATTGAAAATCCTATTATAAAAATGCAGCAAATTTCCTATGTAAGATAGATGTGAAGAAATACTAACTTCCTAAATCATGTAGGGAACACTTCTAATCCAGTTCTGTCACCTAAAATTAAGAGGACTCTTATCAGCCAGAGAGTGGAGACACACATAATTGCCCCAAATCACTGATGATTTGCTATATAGGTAAGGGGCAGCATGCATAAATGACCGTAAATGACATTGCTAAAAATGATGCACTTCTTTGATGTGCAACACCAGCTTCCTTTTGCTAGGATACAGGCATGTGATTTCTGTTTCTATCTGTGTAGTTCTGCTCTGCTGGAATCTACTTACAAATCCCTTGCTGGTTTTCTTGCAGGGCCAAGATAGATTCTTTTGTTAAAATCCATACACAGACTCTCAAGATCTCATTCTTTGAGATCCAAGCATGCTTTTCTTCTCCATCCAAAGATCTGAGTATACTTTTCCTATCTTCCTTTCTCTCACCAGGGATATAAACATAGATTTAGTTCTAAAAAGGCACACAAACTCTATTCTTTCTGCCCTTGTTACCAATAAACTCAGTGCTGTTCTGTGGGACTAGACCTAAAGCTTTAAGCAAAATTCTTATGGAAGCTACAGTTTTGTGTCTGTGGACAGCGGCATGTGATCCTTCCAGTCTCTGTTCATGTAACACAGTGAACTGAAACTTTCTTTATATCTGGACTTTTTGACCCATTTTTTCCTTGCTCTCCTGATGAGTCCTTGGCCAATGTGCTGCAGGCTACTGAGAAGTTTAATCTCTAGGGTAAGGACAACATATAATTGAATGCTCATGCACTGTCAAAATACTGACAGTTACAAAATGCTCTAACCAGTAACTTTTTGGAGAGCAAGCAATGAGCAAAATGACTTCAATATGCAGAAGAAATTTAGATGTCCTGAGGGAATTTTAATTCAGAGAGATAGTGGTAGGGATTACTGCTTGATTTATAGTGTGGCTTAAAAGGAATCAACAAGACCAGACCTGCTGCCTGCATGTGCACTTAGCCATACAGTCACAATTCAGAAAGGAAGATATTGACTGTCCATCTTGCCTTAATGCTACCTTCTGCTCTTCTGACCTCTTCTGCTAAGACACAGGTGGATTCTTTTCTGTCTCTAGTTAAATAACTTCTCTGTGACTTCATCTGTCCCTCCCCTTTTCACCTTGTACCTTTTTTTGCTTCACCTGAACACTTAGTTAATAATTTGGAGCTGTTGCCCCAGATGCTGCCTCCTCATGTCTGATAACACATATAACCCACTTCAGTCTGTTTTTTTTCTTCTCTATTCTGTGGTAGCTTTACTCATTAAGGTCTAGAAGAGTTTCTTTGTAGATGAATTTCCTGTCCTCTTTGCCACTCTGAACTCTTTTTGCTTGGATGTATCATTCATAAATAAGTTTTTCTCTAGTCTTCTTTCCATTCCCTCCTTTATGTTTTCCAGTTACTGTGGAGTTTCTTCTGGCCCACAACCTCCAGTCTGGAAAAGGAAATTGCACTTTGGCATGTCAGCCTGGAAATACTGCTGACCCCTCATTTAATTTCAGCTGTCTGACATGCTTCATGCTCAGCCCTCCGCTCTTTTGCTTTGCAGTGTTTCTTCTGCCACATTTTATGGAAAAGAGTCAGAAGATGGAAGGATCATCTGTGAGTCACTTGTGCAATGATGACTTGCAGATTTCCTTCTTTCCTTCCTAATTTTCTTTCCATTTTGCCAATATTTTATTTCAGTTTCTTCTTTAAAAGGAGTAGAATTCATTTATAAAATACATTGAATGCCTCAGTTCTTATTGCAAAGCATTTTAAAAATATTATCAATACTTAGAACAGAATTTTTCAACTTTCATCTGCAGGGTATATTTAAAGGATTTTTTTTCTTTTTGTCAGAAAACATAATCTTATAGATTTTAGAGCCCTATTCATGACAGCTCAGACAGGGAGATTATATACCCTTTGAACTCTGGTTCTCTTATTAGAAGCTGATTGGAACTTCTTGGTTGTGTGCTTGTGCTTTTTGTGTCCCGTCCCCCCGCTCCCCCCCCACCCCCCACCCCCCAGTTGTTTAAACTATTCTGGACCATGGAGATACTGTAATCTGATGATTTAGGATACTGAAAACTATGAAATTTATTATTTGGGACCTGGGATGTCTTATTGTGTGAGTGGCTGGTTGAGGGCGTAGGTATAATTTGGTTTTGCTCCGGACACTTTTGTACTGAAGTGATTCAGTATTCTGGAAGTCATCTGAAGTTTCTGGCTGGGGTATACAGTTCCCGTGCTGTGTGTGTTTATCAGTGACTGTCTAGGTGGGGAAGAAAAACTCACAAAAGAGAAATGAGAAAGAATATTATATAGTTTTATTTTAATGTGATTGCTGATAGCTTTGTTTTGAATATATCATTTGTTTTGATTTATTTTGATCTGCCCATGAATTAGTTATTGCCATATGCTCTATAAGTAGAACTTGTGTCACTGCTCAACAGTCATCATTTGACTATGAAACTTGACAACATTTTCAGGTTTTCCTCTTTGACATTTTTAGGGTAAATATGTTTTTGCAATGGCTTGGGTTAATACGTTGTTGAAGCTGCTGTCATAGAGCTACCCAGGCAGTTCATCCACGGGCTGCGACAGCTCATTACTGCAGGCCTGTGACCTTCACCCAGCTCTGTCACTGTCTCTCACATTCTGATTTCAACTTTCCTCACTTCTGCAGTTCCAGATATGCACACCACCTCTGCCATATGTGATTTGCAAAAGCCTTTTCTGTTCCTTTTAGAGTTTCTCACATAATCTGCCTAATGCGTTTCACTTCTGACCTGTGTAATAGCTTTGCTTTTTGAATCACAGCCCCTACTTGAAGAGACGTTGTCACTCATGCTGTGTCCTGCCAAACCTGGTACTAGTCCCGAGTCATAAAAGAGTGTATCCCAAAGCACACCTCCCTAGCAGAGCAATTCCTGTCATGAACCTAGATCTGAAGCCATCTCTAAAACCTTGAGTTTGTAAAATTCATACTTGGAGATGAAGACAATACCATCAGAGACTCCTTCCCTTTCAGACACGCTACATGCAAAGTCTCGGTAGGGAAACTAACTCTTTTGGTCTTGTGATGTTTAAGCAGAACAACAAATTGAAATCCTTTTTATCCTGATAAATGTCTTAAAGCTTTGAGAGGAAGCTATAATCTTATTCTAGTTTCCTGGGATGGTATAATGGTTTTATGCTACACAGGTTCTGAGTTTTCTTAAGGAATGCAGGAGCAGATCTATGAACCCACAAATAATTGAAAATTGTGATTTAAAAAAAAAGGAAAAAGGTCAAGAAATTAATGTTGTTATTAGAATAAAGGGGATTATTTGCAGCTGATCTCAGAATTCAACATGTAAAAGTTCCTGGTTTGAATAAGATTACTAAAATGGGAAAGATCTCAGAAATTATGGACTGGGAGTTAAAAATTGTTAGATGACTGATAGACTGACATTTTATCATTCTTCAAGAGAATATGGGAGCTTTCACAGCTCATAGAGCATAAATCTGAAAGGCTGCTTAAGTCTTTAATATTTCTTTAAGAAAGTAAGCTATGAATAATGAAGGACACAGTCAACCTCCTATTTTGATTTATTTCTGAAATGTAATATATTTTATGAGATTCCATAATACATATTGCAGTTGGAGTGAGATACTTCTTTTTTATTTTTTTTACAGACTAGTAGTATTAGTCACTATCATAAAAATGAAATATGTAACTACTAACTAAAGAAGCTAGCATGTTTATGTTGCTAGCAACATGTGCTTGCATGGAAAAAGTTGCTGAAAGCTGACCCCATACTGGGAAAATTACTAATCTCCAAACAGAATTCTAAACAACTTAACCATTTAACTGCATGCATTTTTAAGGTCATATCACATGTTCTGAGACAGAGTTTCATTGCATATTGGCAATGTGAATAGTCTTGTGCCTCTAAAACACTGCTGATTTTTTTTTCCCCCCAAGGAATCTTGTCATCCGTGTGCTGTGCCACGTTTGCCCCATTTAATATTTTCTCAAATGGAACACATCAACCCCAGCCTTGCTTTTGTTTTTTTTTTGTGTGATTTTTTTATTGATTATTCAACAAAGACATCTTCTCAATTGTCATGTACTTGGTGAAACTTGGTTTTAGTAGAGCTCCAAAAGGATTCTCTCATTTAGAATTTCTTACTATAATCTAGTTACAAATATACACGTAATATACATATCTGTATACATATATACGTATATTAATATACATCTATATGTATTTAATATGTATGTATGTAATATACATATTATGTATTTAATATACATATGTGTATATTCTTAATATATTATTATTATTATAATATACACTTAAATATGTTATATGGATATATATGCACACACACACTTTCAGAAGTAGTGAACTACACCTTGTATCTCTCTCCTGTGTCAGAATGACTAGTATGATCTGAAGCCCCACCAGATTATTAGAAAAGATGCCCATCTGAAATACTCCACTGTAAAAACCAGCAATAGCCAAATCGGGAATATATCCCCACTTTGGTCACTTGGGTACAGACAAATAAATGGAACAAGCTGAAGGGCCAGATTTGATACAGGTGGGTGCCCCTCAAGCAAGAGCCAAACTCCAGTGAGAGACTTCCTACAGAGAGAAAAGAATCAAAACCCAAGTGTCAGTAAGCCAGCGGCACTAAGAAGCCTCTAGCTTAGAAGCAAAACAAAGTGCTGTTTGTTGTCTTCAGTAATATGATTATCTCAAAGTCATGCTGATTTGCAAGTCTTCGTTATGTCTTTGGGAAAAATGTGCTTCAGTTCATCCACGAGGACAGATCTGATTACCGTAGAAGTTTCTTGTAGCCTCACAGGACTGAGTAAAATCCTATCTTTGATTGGAATTGGTGACAGAACTACTGAGCTCAACACAGCCATGGCTTCTTCATCTGAATCCACTAACTTTATATACATTAACTATTCTAAACACAATAATGATTCCCTCAATTTATCTTCTTTAAATATTTGAACGGTTTCAGATGAAGGCTACTTTGTAGATATGAAGTATTAGTCTTAATACTTAAGTGTACATCTTAAAAATATGTCTCAATTTCTTTTGTATTTACTTAAATGAATGTGATGATAAAGTCTCCTTACAGCCGTGATGAGCCTTCACTTAGAACATCTTCCCACATCATTCTAGAGAAAGTGGATGCTCTTGACCTGGATGGGTGTACTCTTTGCTAGGTAAAATATTGGCTGGATGGCTAGGCCTGAAGAGTTGGGGTGAATGGAGTTAAATCTCGTTGGCAGCTGGTCACAAGTGTTCCCCGGGGCTCACTGTTGGGCCCAGTTCTGTTTAATATCTTTATCAGTGATCTGGATGAGAGGATTGAGTGCACCTGCAGTAAGTTTGCAGATGACACCAAGCTGGGGGGGAGTGTTGATCTGCTGGAGGGTATGAAAGCTCTGCAGAGGGATCTGGACAGGCTGGACCAATAGGCCGAGGCCAGTTGTATGAGGTTCAACAAGGCTCAGTGCCGGGTCCTGCACTTGGATCACAGCAACCCCACACAGCACTACAGGCTTGGGAAGGGCGGCTGGAAAGTGCCTGGTGGAAAAGGACCTGGGGGTGCTGGTTGATGGCCAGCTGAACATGAGCCAGCAGTGTACCCAAGTGGCCAAGAAGGCCGACAGCATCCTGGCTTGGATCAGAAATAGCATGGCCAGCAGGACTAGGATCATCCCCCTGTACTCGGCACTGGTGAGGACAAACCTTGACTGTTGTGTTCAGTTCTGGGGCCCTCACTACATGAAAGACACTGAGGTGCTGGAGTGTGCCCAGGGAAGGGAAATGCAGCTGGTGAATGGTCTAAAGCACAAGTCTTATGAGGAGCGGCTGAGGGAACTGGGGTTGTTTAGCCTGGAGAAAAGGAGGCTGAGGAGAGACCTTATCACACTCTACAACTACCTGAAAGGAGGTTGCAGCAAGGTTGGTGTCAAGTCTCTTCTCCCAAGTAACAAGTGACAGGAGGAGAGGAATTGCCCTCAAGTTATGCCAGGGGAGCTTTGGATAGGATTGGATACTAGGAAACATTTCTTCACTGAAAGGAACAGTCTGCCCAGAGAAGTGGTTGAGTCACCATCCCTGGAGGTATTTAAAAGACTTGTAGATGTGGTGCTTAGGGATACGGTTTAGTGGTGGAACTGGCAGTGTTATGGTAGTGGTTGGGCACGATGATCTTGAAGGTCTTTTCCAACCTAAATGATTCTGATTCCCCTTCTGTATCCTCTTGTTTTCATATTTTTGTGAACAGTATTTTGTGTAAAAAAACCTGTACTCTGTGGTGTGTTGTGAAGTACCTTGCCTTGTGAAGGTCTAAATCCAGATGAGACATCTAATGTTACTGTACTATTAATATAATCAATAACACTACATTTTACCAAATGCTTATTTAGTCCTGCACTAACAACATTTAACACTCACATTACATCATTGACATAATATTTATGTGAAATAAGCTACAAAAAATTTCTAGTTCTACAGTATAAGTAGAAGTCAGAGAAATGGCTGGTGAGGGGTTGGGACTTTGTGACAGAGCTGCATTCACAGACCCTGTTCCACCTTCCAGGCTTATGCTGAATTCCCTGGGCAGGCTGCAGCAGGAGCTGTACCGCTAGGGTTTTCCTTCTAAATGGGAAGCACTCAGTTTATAAAATAATACTCTACTGGCCTGATGGTCTGCATCTGGATATTAAGCTAATTAGTTTTGCCTGTCCAACGTTCAGGTTACAGTGGGTCTGGAGTTTGCTCTATGGCTTATCGCCTCTCTCGTTAGCACATTAAGACAGGCTTTAGATTTCTCACACTTTAATTGTGTTCGAAGAGAGCTGTTTATATGAAGCCCCAAAATGGATTTGTTTTCCAGTGCTTCTCCTTTGTTGCATATTAACATTTAATTAGCAAAAAGATCCTATTACCTCAGCACTTGAAGTGAAAATAGCTAAGGGACCTGCTAAATATAAAATCAGATGAACAGTCAACCTTTAATCTGGTCATAATGCTGTTACCTAAATATTATTATAATTCCTATCATAAGCTATGATTTGATTGATTTTGAAATGTTTATACCCAGAGTGTCTGGCACAACTTGTTTTTGTGAGTACACTAAAGTCAAAATGTCTGAACTAAAGAGACAGCTACCCCTTACAAGCTTTTTTTGGGGTTTGCTTTGCTCTAAGTGGTTGGTCTGTAATGTCCTTCCTTCAGAATGGGAACTGAACTGGAATCCAAGCTGAACTTAAACCAAGAAAAACAATTCTCTAAGCATACTTTAATCACCCGTAAATGTTCTCATGGCTCTGACGACCATCTTTCAGTGGAGTCTGTTTGAAGGAATAGCAGGCTTTTCCCCTATGGTACTGGCAATTGTGGGTGCGTAACTAAAAGGCAGATGTAACAAAGAAATACATAGGAAAATGTATTCGTTTTCCAAGAATTAAAAAAAAAAAAAAAGTTTTTGTTCTCGAGCGAGAAGCATAAAGCCAAAGATTAGATGGAAGTTTTCACAATGGGATGCATAAGGAATGGCAAACGAAAGGGCTTCTAGTATGCCTGTCCTTCTGTGGCTTTAAGGAGAGCTTTTCTATTTATTACAACTATTACCACAACAGTTAAAAAGGCTTTTGGTAACATGCCCTCTGCAAAAAATCTTGACTATTTTTTCCACTTAGTTTTTGTTGCTAAGTTCTGTTTCTATACATGACATCTTTGTGTTTTGTTTTGTATTATGGTGTCTCAGCAGCAATATTTCATCATGGACAGTTGTTTGGATACATATTAATATAGCAATGGGTCTCTCTCACATCCCTCTATTTTAAATGTGGGCCTGCTGTTAAAAATCATGGTTCGAGAACACATAGTAAGGTTGCTGGGATGTTATGTGGCAAGACACACATCTGAAATTTTCTGACAGCATGTAAAATATGTTTGATCCATCTTAGAAAAGAATAAAAATTGAGATATTGTTTAACTAAAATTTTGATTATTTTTACCGTTAGAGCTTCCAATTTGGAAAATATCTTCATTATTTTGGTTTGATCCTGGAAGCTAAAATAGTTTGAAAATCACACAAGTGATTTGTTTTTGTAATTTAGGAACAGGATATCTCTTGAGAGGATTAGGTTTTGTGATGGTTTCAAGCAGTTTGCAAATGAGAGAGTATTTCTTTAGTTTGTATTACTATTTATTACAAGATTTTCTACAAAAAAATTTTAACAAAAACCTTGTCTTTTGAAAAAATTTACATTTTTCTTCAGAAATTTTTACCAGTCTTTTCTTTTTCTTGAAAGAAAAAGCAAACAACGTATTTCATTTTGAGCCTGGTTAATCTGAAAAAAAAAAAGTTTTTCATTGTGTTGAACTGAATAGGAACATTTTCCCATTGAGTTTATTTGCCTTTAATTTCCTGAGCTGGTTTAATGCCTCACAAGAGAGGTAGTTGAGGTACCTGCTGCCTGCCTCCTCCTGTAAGGACCAGCCTTGGTCTACAACATACTCGCAGCCTGTTCTCTGGTTGTACACTGAGCATTCATCATGGGAGATGTAATCCCTAGAGCATGGCCTGTCATGTGTGACTGACATGAAACACATCTAAGACCAGATGTGGTCTTAGATGGTCTAAACAGCAGAAACACATCTAAGAAGCAGTATGACAGGTTGCAAGAGTTTACATTAATATTAAATCAAACTTGAAGAAAGAGATTTCTTTTCAGTGGATGGCATCAAACAGAAACAATTTCCAAGTAATTTGAAACAACTGCTGGAAATATTTAATTATTAAAGCCTTATCCTTCAGCATGTTTTACGTACTAAAGTTCCTGAGAGGTGGTTCTTGGTTGTGATTCTGAATGGACAAGTATGAAAAAATAAATACAAAACGAACCACATTTCCTGGTGTGAAATCTTGCAACGCAGAGTAGAACACCTATTAGAAGACTATAAATATAATTCAAATCCCTTTGACCACCATGCCTTGGCAGGTAGGCTGCAATTTCTGAAGCACACAATTGCTGTTAGTATATTGATTAGTATATTGATTTTTGTGGTTAATTCAATGACTAGCTACTCTTGGGATTTTTCTCTTTCCTCAGATATTTGCTAGTGTTATTTTTACTGCATATTAATTAAGTTATCTCATTTATTCAACTTTTCAACTCTGTTGCTGGGACAGATCTAAAGCTTTTCCACTAGATAACAAAAAGAAAGTCAAATGAAACTGCTAATTCCCTGAGAATACACTAGGGACCAGATCTGTATCCCTTTCCAAATAGGCTATTTGGTAAACAAGAACTTTTTCTGCTTCTCTAAATATTTGAGAAATGGGGAACCAACTGAGAAACATTTCAATTCACAGACAAGAAATTATTTTGGTGTTTGTCTATATTATGTAAAGATCAGATTTAATTTAGGTACTTGGAACGAGAACATCATCCTTCAGGATAGTTTAGAAACAACGTCCTCTTTGACATTACAGCTCTCCAAATGTTCAAGTTGAATAGAAACACCTGAGAATGGACCCTAGCTTTTAAGTCATTTCAACTGAGCAAAAGAAGTTATTAGCCCTCCTTCTGAGCGAGACAATTTAAATGCCTACTAAAATTAAAAAGCGGACAAAAGTTGTCTAAGGGATTTGGAGTTCCAGAAAGGTGGCTTTGAAAACACTATCCAAAAAGTTGTTTTAAAAAAAAAACAAGAGAGAAAGGAAAAATAGTGCGAGAATCTGAGTAGGCCTAGTCCTTCAGGCTTCACCTTTATATTCCTGGCTTTCTTAACAGATCTTTTTTCCATTCAGATCAGTGCTGCAGCAGGACAGATGGCACTGGAGATGAAGCAGGATCCAGCAAGTCCCTTTCTATCCCCTGCCTCTGTGAGACCTCTTCTGGCTCACCCTCTGCCCTCTCCTTGTGTTTCCTAGCTGAGACCTGAGCTGTTACATTACTGTTGCATTGCAGGAGCTCCCTCGCTGTTATATTACTAATTTGTGTGCAAAGTCCTAATTACAATTTACCAAAATGTTTTTCCATTTTCTATCTATCATGTTCTAAGTCTATAAAAGAGTGGGTGAGAAGACTTGTCAGTAAGTCACACCTCTTCCATTTTTTATGCTATATTTTTAGTTGACTGACTCAGATGGACTTGCTGTCAGAACATCAAAAAAGCCTTACCCAGCATGTGTTTCTCTTTCCACGATCAGTCATTTTGAATTCAGGATTTGAGTTCATGAGGGGATGTATTTGTATCCTCAACTTACTGATTAATTTCAACTTACATCTTGTTTCAGTCTTCTGAAGACTGAAGGTAGATTTCATGAAGCTGTAAATATCACATACTGCAAACTTACCAATTGCTTCTTCCAATAGTTTCAGAAGTAAGCGTTTGCAGTATGCGGCCTGATTGCTGTTGATATGTAACCTGAAATTTAGTGCTAATTATATGCATGTACTGATGAGTCTGTGGTCCCTGCAATGACAGTGAACATTTTCATCGATCAGATGGTTTATGTAGAGGGAATAAAAGAACTTGGATGTGCAATAGGATGTGGGAGATCAGTTGCTGCTCTTGTTTAATTGGTCTCATCAATCCTCCACGTCTAGCACTTTTTACAATGCTGCTGGGTTTTCATTTGTACTATTATCATAGGATCATTAACGGTTTGGTTAAGAAGGGACCTTAAAGATAATCTGGTTCCAACTTCTCTGCTGTGGCAGGGACACCTTCCACTAAACCAGGTTTTGCTCAAAGCCCCATCCAGCCTGGCCTTGAGCACTTCCAGGGATGGGGCACCCACAGCTTCTCTGGGCAACCTGTTCCAGTGCTTCGCCACCTCACAGTAAAGAATTTCTTCCTCATAGCTAATCTAAATCTCTTCCAGTTTATTATGTGGTATTCTTTAATAATGCTCAATGTTACTGAAAAACATCTGTAAGTTTAAGTTGTTTTCTCTAGTAATAATATTTTTTTCTTATCTTTTCCTTGCCTGCTTGCATATACCCACAGTCACCCGTGTGCTCATATGCCCACCTGCATACAGCAAACGCACCTACATAAGCACATGCAAAAGTCTTTTTGTGGAAGCTGAAACTGCTAGAGTCTTCCTTATCTTTATATGCCAATCATTCCGCATAATGGTGTACCATCTTTTTCCGAGATGTATTCTAAAGAGCTGCTTCAAACTGAAAGCCCAGCTCAGAACACCCTGAAACTGGAAAAACTCAGTTTCTGAGCTGAAACTTTGCAGCTAATGTGGTCTTCAACACAGAGGCTTATGGTAATGCCCTGGTGTGAGGAATTGTCTTCCCAAAGTGTATGTCAGTCTTAAAATTTAAGTCACCCCTTTATGGTCAGAGTGCCTTAAATGTAAACATCCCTAGCAGGAAATAATTCATTCCTCATTGATCTTTTCTGGCAGCTTGCTTCCCCCCCCCCCCCCCCCCCCCCCCCCGCCCCCAGTGGAGTGGAGAAGTGCGCCTTTGGGTTCACCTGGCTATTTCAAAACCAGTATTGATATTACTGAGGCTTTATGGAGCCTACCCACCAAGGGGAATTAAGGCTGAATGTTTCATATCTCCTTAGTGGTTGTTACAAAGAAGAATAAAATGCTGACTGAGTGATTGCAGGGACAGACCTGACCCAGCTGTCCCAGACAAGGTAATAGAAACTACATAATATCACCATATCGGCTTTGTTTCTTTGATCTAATCTTTTCACAAGCTCTTACAGAAACCAGTGAAATTCCCCTTTTCCTCTTATTCTGCCTTTGGTATCAAAGTTATAGCAAATTTCTGCCCAACTCTATATTATCTCTCCTACGTACACTTTTTCTCATGTTCATATGTGTTAAGAAATTTCTGTTACTAGATTCTTTGTGGTCATCTTTGTTTCACAAGGTTTCTACAAGCACATCACTAGCTTTGATGTCCAGTAAAATACATAAGTACAAGTCCAGGGCACAGGCAGTAGCAAAAGAACTGAAAACCAGGGTGAAGAAACTTCTGTCTTCATTTCTTCTGGTTCTAGGCATCACAGGTCACTGAGGTCATCTTCAGAGGGGCTCATTTATAAGTTGAAATGAACACAGGAGTTAGTGCTGATTTGGCCAGCACAGGTTGCTCTTTTTAGAGCAAATTGCCTCTGAGAGGGGGCATCTGCTGCAGGTTCTGCCCAGGCTGGAGCAGGGGGAGCTCAGGCTGTTGTGCTGAGGATCAGAGGGTTGCCCATGTGTTCTCCATTCCCATTAAAAATGTGGAAAAGCTAGTCTTCCCTGGGGCAGTATAGGATATAAGGGTGGCCTTCTTTTCCTTTTTATGTAGAGATGAGCTTTTTTCCCCCTCCCCTAAGACAGTCATCTGCTGAGTGGCAGCTCCTAGTCATCCCTGGCCCCTCTGCAGAAGCACCCATGTTGAGTGCAGCATCTGACTGGTAATCTCTTGAGTGAGGATGTTTTCTGCAGTTTGTATTCCTCCTCTTGAGATTGCTGATCCTTGCCTGTTAGCAGCCTTTAGTTGTTATTTATGTATTTCTGGTATATATTTAGTTTATGGTAAGCCTATATTTTTCCTGTGTTGTGTTCCATTTACAAGTATAGCTTTGTACAGGCTGCACAGTGGATGTTAACAGTACAGCCACTTGCATATACAACAACTGGATGGGGGGAGAGGATACTGTACATACTAATGAACACGCTGCTTGATTTGCTGCTATCTAGTAGCTCTCATAGCCTTTGTTGAGTAATATTTAGTGTACTTAGTTGGAAGAATGGTGACTGTCAAAACGTAGTGCTAATAGGTACATTTGACCTGAAAATTATACTATAAGCTGCAGGGCAGTGTATGTAGTATAGACAATTTTAATTAAACTCTGTTCAAAAGCTATGGAGCTCATTACAAGGACAGGATGCCAAGTTGTCAACTTGCCAATCAAACTAAAAGGGGTTTCCTTCTAACAAAGTGGGCCCATTTGAAAACTCTGGTTTACTGAAATTCAGCACCTCTGAATAATTACACACTAAATACGTCTGCCCTATGAAGCAATGCCACAATGGATGGAGTTATGCCTGGCAGGCTGAAGCTTCCTGAGTAACAAAGAGACTGAGAGACAAGTACAGTTTGTGTGTTAGGAGCGCTTGAAGGTTATGGCAAGGGGGGTGATACACAGTGGGCTGGAGGTTCAAGACCACCACTACATAGATATCTGCTGATTTAAAGATGTCTATTCAGCCTGTAAACTTTGTGATTTCTGCTAGACATCAGGGATTTTGTGCAGCCATGATTGGGCCATTTGAGATCATGGCTACCTAATGTTGTAGTTGGGTTTCTTGCTAAGTCATTTACATGAGTATGACCGTGCTATAGATTTAAGGTAATGCAGTGGGGGTGTCTGTACTAGATGCATTTTAACTGTGCTATGAAAGTGCAGGCTTAAGCCATTACCAATTATTTTCAGTTTGCTAATTAGGCTCTATGCAAAATAGTATTAAAGCTGACTTACAAAGAAGTCTAAGGAATTAAACAGCATAATTTCTTAATTCAATTAACCCATTAGTAATGGAAAACACACTCTTTGTTCACTCTTGCTCTTCCAAGGTCAAGGTTATTCATAGGCCCCGTGTTAACAGTGTATCCAGTATTCTGACCATTTTGATATATTTTATCTTTACCACACAACTCTGAGGGAGAATAATACTGTCTGCTCTGATAATCTCAAGAGGAAGGGGCTCTGGAAAACTGTTCCTACCAATAACTTGGAAGAAAAATAAAAGA
This sequence comes from Falco biarmicus, assembly GCF_023638135.1. Taxonomy (NCBI): domain Eukaryota; kingdom Metazoa; phylum Chordata; class Aves; order Falconiformes; family Falconidae; genus Falco; species Falco biarmicus. The sequence goes on from NC_079292.1 coordinate 69,083,032, forward strand.
GAAATATGCCCGTTGTACTTCAGTAACAGCTTTTGCTGTTGGTGGTTCATGTGAAGGATATTCTCAGGTTTGCATGACTCTACTGTTCATTCTAAAGACAGCAGGGAAAGCAAGTGAGCAGAGTTGCACAGAAAGGCTCTAGAGTAGTAGACAAATGTGTTTGTTGTCCTAGATGACTGACTAGTATTATAAATGCTGGACCTTCCTTCTTCTCCAGCAATAAAAACACCAGCCAATTTCAGGGATTTGGTTTGAAAATGCTGCTGGGACAGTTTCAGGCTATCAAGAACATCTGAAAGATGTCAATGCACTCGACGTAAGTGAGCTAGAGCCATTACAGCTGTGCAAAGGATGAAGTATGGAACAAACCAGGAGCAGTATGTGTTGAACTTATCTTGGCAGGTCTTGGGTCTGTTGTCCTGCTTGTGTTGAGTAGGGGTGAGTTATTTTTGTCTAGTGAAAATACTGCCGGCATCTTTCAAATCCCAAAGGAAATTACTGGGAACACTGAAGGAAGCTGCTTTGATTTGGTAACTTTGCAGCATTTCCACCAGCATGTAACTTAATCACGTAATATTGTTGGGTCACACTTCCTGTATTTATAAGCAAAGTCACATCCTTGTGCAAACTATAATTCATGGCTATAAGGCAGGCAGTAGTTCTGCTTCCCATGGTGTTGGGGACTTGTTACTGTTTCCCAGAAGGGCCCAGAAGTAGCCATGTAGGTGCACAACAGCTGGGCAATGTAGTAGAGATCAAGACAAATGCTTTTCTAGAACAGTGGTGCAAAGGTCACATTATGTTGCAAACTTGAAGAAATACTGAACAAACTTGAAGAAATGTTCAGGATGTTGGGAGTGTGAAAAGGTTGAATCGTAGGGCTTTTGTTTAGGGACACTAGACAAATAAAAGCAAAACCGTGGTTTTGTGGTCCTCACCATAGAGGTACTCCTGCCCTTTTCTTGCCTCTGACTCAGTATTTCTGCCATATCTCTTGTGCTAGCACTTGCTTTTGAGGCTTTGTAGTGAATCAGATCATGGTGAAAGGTAAACTTGCAGGAGAGCCATGACTGGTTTTCCACAGAGCTGATCCCTCCTGGGAATGGGAAAAGTCTGGGTATGTGAGACTGGGGATGAAGAGCAAAGCAGGCAGGACAACTGCTCCTTTGGATACCAGCAAGTGCTCAGATATTGGAATTAAGCTTCATGAACCATAGCTTCAAAGCTACTGTGTTCAACCTGTTTATAGTCAGAAATGGCACTTTGTAGGATTTGGGATGTTAATCACTTGAACTTTAGGAAGGGTATTCCTCTTTTCCAAATCACTCTTCTGGCTGGCTAAAATAAGCTTCACAGACTGGCTTTTATGTTGTTACAAATACTTTCTTCTCCCTCAATTCAGGTGGGGAGGGCTTCAGCAATGGGTGAAATACTTATTATTTCTTCCTTGCTTCTTGGGAGGTGTTGTGATGCTAATGATCCAAGGGTACTCAGAAACTGTTGGATCTAAAGCAGTATAGGAGGCCAGAGTGCTCTTAGAAAATGCAAGGAACTTTCTAATACAGCTTTCGCTAATTTGCCGACAGAAAAATGATGGTTTTCCTGCCCCTTTTAGCAAAAATGTAATAGCAGAATGCTGCAGTGAGGTTTTTTATTACTTTAAGACTTCATTGCTTTTAAAAATATGCCAAAGGACATTTAGTGTTACATTATGAAATATTATTGTAAATAGCTAACACTATAGATGACATTTGGAAAATAAATGATCAAAGTACTTTGTGTGATGCGTTGTGCTTGCTTTTGTGTTAGTGTTATTCATTTACTTAGAACCTAAGAAAATTCAGGAATTTTCTACCTGTTTTATAATGAAAGATCTGAGAAATGACAACTAGTGCATAAATTTAGAGACGGAAGGCTATAGTTTAGCAACACAGACAAATAACTCCACTGACTTCTGTGAAGTTGTACTTAAGTGCCAAAAACTGATGTTGAAAAAATTATGAAAACAAGTGAAAATATTATAAAGAATGTAGTTTTGTGCATGGCAAATAATGACTAAGTGAAAAAAAGACACTTTTTTGACTTCCTCAAAAATGGAAACTTTTGTATGCTGAAGTATTGCATTATATATATTGTAGGCTTGATTTTTTTTTTTTGATGAAACGCATTTTTAAAATTTAATGATAAGATGAAAGATTCTATTCTGAACACAAGTATTTTGATATCATCAATTTTTTTTATTCTTTCAACCATCAAGGTGTTGGGTTTTGGCATTTTTGTTTGTTGTAATCCAGTCATTCTTGGAGTATTTTGCCACAAACCAGCTCTACCTGCAAGTTCTGTCATTTCTGGTTGTTTTACCTCTATTTCTCACTTCATGCAGAGTTGGTTTTTTTTCACTTGTGGTGCACAGCTTACATGGAGATGTACCTTAGTCTTGCCCTCATCCCTAAATGAATACATACATTTTGTTTCTTGGAGGAAAGATGAACAAAATGAGAAGACATCTAAAAAGAAGTGAATTGGATATTAGTTTTCCCCGTTTCATGCATTCCTCCAGAAGCCAGTTCCTGTTTCAATAATGTTACAAATGGAAGATTAGAAAAAAATATGGGGCCTTGAAAGAGGGAATATAATATCACTGTAGCAGTCTAGAGATCAAATTTTGTTGCTATCAAATTTCCTTTCATTTTAAGGAATAATGGGCATATGAAAAAGCAGCAGAAATTTGGAAGTGGAATAGCTATTCACTACTATACATGCATGCAGCCACACACAAGCTGATGTTATCAGATGCACTTTTGCTGAACATATTGGAGAAATTTTTAAATAAGTGAAACTCGATCATTTCAAAGGACAGCAATGATTCTAAGATATTAAATATAGGCGTATTTTAGAAACCTGGTATTGACAGAATATTGGGTTTTGTTCTGCTTGGTAGGTCGTCATCTGTTCTTTTGGTTTGTTTTTTTTGTTTTGGTTTTTGTTGTGGTTTTTTTTTAAGAAATACATCAGCTATTTAGATAACGGGAGAACTTGCTAGCACAAACTATTGCATGCAAAATCCTTCTTAAATCTAAACTGTTCCTGTTAATTTCTGTAAAAAAAAAAAAAAAAAAAAAAAAAAAAAAAGCATGTATTCATTTAAAGCTGAAAAATCTCTGAACAGACCACTTTCAAAAGGCCATTTCATTTAGTCTGTCTTTCAATAAATACAGTAATTTAATAATTAGTTGCCAGAACTGAGAATGATTAGGGTTTCATTGCTATAGGCTTTCTTATGCTGGGAGTATGCCTAAAGCTGCTGACTGTTTAGAAAACCCTCAGGCTGAGCACACTAATAGTATAGCTGTCACTTTGTGGGGACATGAGGAAGTACTTGGAGCTTGGTGCGTCCATTATTTTTACCGAAAACTGCTCCTTGTTAAACTGTTTGTACTCATCTTCTGATAAATAAAAGGTATTCAGGTGGGAAAAAAACCCACCAAAACAAAAACAAAACCAAAAAACCACAACTCTCCTGCCTGAGCTGATTTCTCTGAAAAACCCTTATGCTGAGCAAAAGCTTTAGCTGTTCAGGAGCTATATTTAAAATAGAGCTATGCTTTTCACTTGTTTTTATTTTAAATGGATTATTTATCCTTCCATATCCACAAACACAACTGACATGAAAGGCATAAAGAATAGTTATTTATTTCCACTCCTACTCTCTTGTTTCTTCCCTATTAACATTATCTCCTTGGTAACACATCCCATGAATTGTGTCTATGATATGTCAGTTACCGCAGTTCGTTTTAGTGTCTTGCTACTGAAATGTATTTGAATTTTGTCTGTGAGATCCCACTCTAAATGGTGAACTTAAAATTTCATTCTCCCATCTTTCTTAAATATGTTTTTCTTCATATTTTTTTATCTTCATTGATCCCAGATGTAAGATTACCCCTGCCTGTGAAATGAATGACACCCAACCTAACTGAGCCAGAATTTCTGAAAATATTTTTCTCTTTTAATCTATTTTAATATCTAAAAATGTTCAGATGCATCTTTTTACTATATAAAGTAATACCTCACCCAAACGTGTGTTTGTGCATAAACCTAACAAAAAAGACTGTGACATCTGTTTTTTTCCTTTTGGGAAAGAACCTACTGACTGTTGTTTTAAATATTTGATAATGTATAAACAGAATCCATCTGAGCCTAAAGTGTTACTACTTTTAATACCAGCTATAGCTGATAAGGTATTCTCTTTTGCAGGGGGCTTATCAGACATGTTTATATGTAAATTTTGGAAAACTATGGAAGTCTGCTGTTTTTCAATAACGTGTACATTCTATATAGGAGTCCTCACAGCTGCTGAAAAACTAGTTAGCCATTTGGGATAGGATAATATTAAATTCTGTGAATTTCCAAATTGACTTTGATACAGGCTACTTGAACTTGTTAGCTTCAGCACCAAAGAGAGGACCCCTTAACTTCCTTGTCAGAATAAAATTAAATTGCATCCTGGAGGTCTTTCTCTTTCATCTATTAAAAAGTTATTAAAAGGCTTTCCCGAAAAATCAAAGGACACAGAAATTACATCCAGGCCCTAAAAACCAGTCCATTTGGAACCAGCCCTCTTCACAGAATCACAGAGTGGTCAGAGTTGGAAGGGACCTCTGGACATCATCTAGTCCAACCCCCTGCTAAAGCAGTTTCTCTTCTATGAAAAATTTTGGCTTTGTTGATTCAGAATTTTCTAGTAATAAGAAAGACTACATTAGCTAGTTAAAAAATGACTTATTTCTGCTAAATATCTCAGTAGATTCCCTCTTTTTATAGCAATGAACATAGCCAGAGAAGTGAAGATGCTATATTCCTGGTTCTGTGAAGCAGGAGTTCTGGCTCCCATGGCAAATGCTTCCTTTGGTGTGTCCTGTCCCACCACGCAAGGCAGAGATCTCAGCAATGGCTTCGGATACCTCTGAAATACAGTCCAAATGAGTTCGCAAAATTACTGGTCATTAGCAGCAATGCTGTCTGTAATATATGTTTTATAGTAGAAATGGAGATAATAACGGAATTAATCTTTGTAAAATACATAAGCATTAATATTCACAAAGTGAAACTCTAGCCCGTGCAGGCTTCAGAAATGCAGTGTCAAAAATATGCAGTAGTGTGCTGGAGATGTTGCAGAGGATGACTTCCGTAATTTAATGCAGAGATAATCCTGGTGAGATAACTGAGTATTGGCTGTGTTAGGGGAAATAAAGCTTGGCATGAATAACTCACTAATAGGACTTGTGTGTCTCAGGTGTTAAAAGCAGCTTAACAACCTTCATGTGTGGCTGTGCTTCTGTGTGGGTACATATAAAAATGTGTGTGTCCTGGTGACAGCTAAGGCATTGCAAATACAAATGAATAGGCAAACTCTGTTTTTGTCATCAAGAAGATCAGATTATGTTGAGCTACTCCATTTGTCTCTCCTGATTCATTAATTGGTGATAAAACTGGCACTTGTCTGTATGTGAAACATCCAAAAAATTGCAATAGGTTTTTGGCAAATAGATGAAGAAATCACTCCAATTCCAACATTAAAAGGTTGGGAGTAGTGTTGTCAGTCTTGTGTATCTGAGAGGTTAGGTGCTCATCCATGTAGAATTAGAGATGTTGTACTTAAAGGTACAGTTTTGATAAATTAAAGGCTATGCATTTATTTGCTTTGTCATTGTCAACACATGCCAGGTGGTGGTAAGATCCTTTATTCCAGTAGCTTTTACAATGAATGAACCCTGTGGACACTTTTCACTAAGTAATCCTTATTTCCCTAGTGAAACAGGGTTTAGTAAAATAGGGGCTTGCTTCCGAGTTAGTAGAAATGTTTGCCCAAAATATGGGTGCCTCAGTCTGCAAATATAATATTCAATTATCTTTATCCTTTCTGACTGGCATGGTGTTCTATGTGCATGGGAAGCAGAGAAAGTAGAAACAGCAAGACTGAGAAAGAAAAAAAATCAGGCTTTTTAATCATTGTTCTGCTATATAGCTTAGAGAAGATTAATAAACCAATTTGAAGACAGGTATTTAAGTAAGCAGTCCTTGAATCTGCACATCTGAATAGCTAGGAAGCCCAATGCTTTTGCTGCAGCAAAGCTCAGAGGAGGAGTGTCAAGAGTCTTTTGTTCTCAGAAGATTTCTGAGATACATAAACTAAGCTTGTGGCTGCTGTGAACCTAGAAGAGCCTAAGCCTTTAACGTTTCTAGTAGGCTGCCCAAAATCTGTGCCAGTACTTCTCAGGAATGACTTGTGAATGGCACGGTGATCTTGCAACTAGGAAAGGGATGGGAGTGGAAAGAGACATGTTAGTTGCTGGGAGAAAAAAATGTTGATAACGTAATGTAGGCAACTTGAATTTTGATTATATTTGCAAATTTTCTGAACCCGCTTATTTCCTCTTGGTTGACATGTCTAAATTCTTAATGTCAGTTACCCGCAATGACGAGGAAGGCGAGAAGGGGAAATTACCCTAGCTGTCAGCACAGAGAGCTGCGCTATTGACAAGGAGCATTTACCAGAAGTGTTTAAAGGTTGTTTGCGTTATCAGCCACATTGGCTGTGTTATAAAAGAGATACAGCAATCTTTCACACAAGCTAAAACTGACAAATATAAAGCCTTTGATGGAAACAGACACTGTTATTAGGTTACACATTCGTAGCAGGATTTTCTTATTATGATATCACCTATTTCAAGAGCATAAAGGCTGCCCAGACGACAGACTTAGATTATAGGCTTTACTCCCTTTCCCTTGCCAGGGCAGGAAGGTGGTGTGCAGAACAAACCCCGAGGAGCTGGGGTTTGGCGAAGGAGGAGCGCTGATGTAATGTGCTACTTTAGTACACCTTCTGGGTATGAGAGAAATCTGACCCCACATCTCTGTAGGAGTCCTTATCATGGTTTCTCACTTTTTTTTTTTTTCTTTCTTTCTTTCTTCCCCCCCCCCCCCCCCCCCCCCTAAATAAATTGCCCTCAAATTTCAGGAGTCCCTTTTGGTACAAGGCACAATTTTCATTTTTATGATTAGTTGCAAGGGAAGTTAGAAATCTGGCCTTCTGACTTCACGCATGCAAAAGACTTGCAGTGTACTGAGCTGTGACAGTCACCAGACTTTGCTTGTTTTATGCTGGGCTTAATTTCAACCGTTCAAGTTGAGCTGTTGGGTATTATCATTGAGACCATAAGTTTGACCTGTCATTATTTTGTTGAAGTCCAATAGGAAATGTCCTATGGACTTGGGTGTCGTGATTCAGGCAAACAGCGTTATACCTGTACCTGAAGGATTTAGCCTGCAAGCACATCTAAATTTGGCAAGCTGTCTGTGTTTGCGCGTGCGTGTCATCCATGTGGATTTTGCATATGTTTTTATATTACTCTGGAGGTGTTTGGATGAGTGAAAAAGATTTACCAAGAAGCCTGAGAGGATAGTTTACAGGGATACCATAAGATTATAGTCTGCATGAGTGGCAAGTGAAAGGGCCCATCCAGGTGTCAGGGAGGATTTAAAAAGCATTAATGGTAATGAAGAAATTGGGTCAGACAATCTGCAGCCCAGGCAACAAGGACAAGACATTTTACTGCCTTCCAGCTTCAGGATCTGTTCTGAAGGTAGGGCTTTTAGAGCTAGGGATTTAATCCAGCGTGATGGTTTAACCCCAGCCAGCAACTAAGCACCACACAGCCACTCACTCACCACCACCCCACACCCCCACACACACAGTGGGATGGGGAGAGAAATGGAAGGGTAAAAGTGAGAAAACTCATGGGCCGAGATAAAGGCAATATAATAATAAGTATAGCAAAAGCCACGCACACAAGGAAAGCAAAGCAAGGATTTTGTTCACCACTTCCCATGGGCAGGCAGGTGTTCAGCCATTGCCAGGAAAGCAGGGATCCATCATGCATAACGGTTACTTGGGAAGACAAAACATCATCACTCCGAATGTCCCTCCCTTCCTCCTTCTTCCCCAGCTTTATATGCTGAGCATGACGTTGTGTGGCGTGGAATATCCCTTTGGTCACTTGGGGTCAGCTGTCCCGGCTGTGTCCCCTCCCAGCTCCTTGTGCCCCCCCAGCCCGCTCGCTGGAGGGTGGGTGAGAGGCAGAAGAGCCCTTGGCTCTGTGCAAGCGCAGCGCAGCAGTATCTAAAACATCCCTTACATTATCAACACTGTTTCCAGCACAAATCCAAAACACAGCCCCATACCAGCTACTATGAAGAAAATTAACTCTACCTCAGCCAAAACCAGCACATCCAGGCAAGATAGTTAATGGTTTTCATCAGCAGTCCCATCAGCATGATTGTGCAAACATGTTTCCCTGGCAGAAATTGCACTGGTGCTATACAGGAAAATACTTAACAAAGGGTAACAATGGAAGATTCACAGAAGCCTGCTTAGAAGGCTACTTAGGGGACAATTTGGGTCAAGTCCAAAGTTGCGTTCAAGAAAAGTATATAAAAGAAATAATAGCATAAGTTAGTGTAGGCCTAAATATTTATGTTTTTCCTTTTTAGTTTTAAGATATTTCTAGCTGTGTACAGTCAAGCAATCTTAAATCCTGTTCTGCTCAATTCTCTGCTTAGAGGTATTCCCCTGTTACATAGCTATATCTGAACACAATAAATTGTCCAAGTTCACATCCTTAGTGGACTGAAATAATTGCATTTTCGAAATATTTTAAATACAAGCAGAAAGTGCCCTATGGCTTACAAATTGTCCTCAGATTAACATCAGGACATGTCAAATAAGTGTTCAGAAATGGTCATGATTGGTTAAGGTATGTCATGAAGGTAAGCAAACAGAGGCATGTTGGCCTGTGTATTGCAGGGAATGCAGGAAGGCAGTCAGTCCTCTTAAGCAGAATAAGAAACTATATAAGAACTTGTTTTTCAAATTTTTCACTACGGATAGCAAAATATTACACTGTTCACCTGTCGATGCATTAACTGCAGCTGTGTCAGTGACAGCTTTCTTGTCAGCTTCACAGTAATGTGTCTCTGCCATTTGGACATCCTGAGTTACTGGAGACCAAATAGTACATAGAGATGAGTTTCTGGCTGTAAGTGATACCTTGGAACTGTTCACAGGGATAGAAACTTTGTACATATATATATACACACATATGCCAATCACATTCTAATTCAGGAAAGTAAATTCACCTGTTTGATTTTTTTTAATTTCTTTTTTGTGACGTTACAGCTCCCTACTGTATTCACTTCTAGTCCTGGAATGCTATGCAGTGTTCATTCCCGGTGCTGGTTTTATGGGTCAGGTCCCCTATTCTGAGTGCATCCTCTTCCTGGGAAGGTCCCCATGCCTGGACCTCTTTTAGAACCTTGCAGTTCTCTCTGCCCAGACTCAGCACAATACAGCTTTTGTTGCTTCATTTCCTGAATTTTACTACCCTTCTATTCCCCCTGTTCATACTATGTTTCTAAAATGAAGACTTTTATGAAGAAGAATGATGTATAATGTAAAAGGAAGATGTTTTTAATAAATTATGGTATTCTTACACATTGAACTTTCCTAAGCTTCTTCAAGCCTCTTTACCTTTAGGAAGGGAATGTTTTTCAAGAATCCTCATGAAATGTCTGGGGACATCAGCCTGTTACCTCTGCACATGTCCTGGAAATTGCTCTCTGCCAAGATCATGTGTTTTGCATTAAAACCTTCCTGTAGCCTTTGCCTCTTCTCATGTCTTTTGATAGCTGAGTAGCATATGGGTTAGCTCCATACAGGGTTAAACCATGACCTCAGTCTTTTTATTATCTCAGGTATTTTTGGAGATGATGTTAATGAGGTTATTGACCTCCTTCCTGCCAGTGTGCAACTCAGTCTGTCTTGAACCAACTCCTCATGTATGTACAGTTAATCCCTGTGGTAGGTTGACCTTGGCTGGATGCCAGATGTCCACCAAGCTGCTCTGTCAGTCCCCGCCTCAGCAGAATGGGGTGGGGGTGAGGAGAGAAAATAAGATGAAAAAAACCTTATGGGTCAAGATAAATGCAGTTTAATGAAGTAACAGCAAATACTGCATGTGTGGAAGCAAAGGAAAACCAAAGTTGTTATTCCCTACTTCCTATCAGCAGGTGACGTTCAGCCACTTCCCGCGTAGCAGGACTTCAGTACACTCCAGAAGACAAATGTCGTAAATAATGAATGCCCCCCCTTCCTCCTCCTTTCTCTGAGCTTTGATATCTGAGCAGATGTCATATGGTGTGGAATATCCTGTTGGTCGTCAATTTGGGTCAGCTGTCCCTGGCTATGTCCCCTCCCCAGATCTTGCCCACCCCCAGCCTACTGGTGTGGAGCAGGGGAAAGGCCGGAGAGACAGCCTTGATGCTGTGCGAGCGCTGCTCAGCAGCAGCCAAAACCCTGGTGTGTTATCACCGCCTTTCCAGCTACCAATACAAAGCACAGCACTATGGGGGCTGCTAAGGGGCTCAGCCAGACCCAATACAATCCCCTTTACTATAGTTATTTTGCGCCCTAGAGGTGATATATTTCAAGGAAGAAGACAATGATTTCTGAAAGTGTGTTTTGTAAGGTAATTTGAAATCTTTTGAAGTAAAAGCTGTTGTTTATTCTGCAGCTAATGTTACTGCTAACATAAGTATTAGAATTCTTTCTTTTCTTTCAAAAACCACTGGTAACTCTTCGGTCTAGGCATTACATCACACCAATTTTTATCCAGTACAATTACAGTTTTTTAGGGGAGCATGAATCCCTCATATTATGTGGGTTTTTTTCACTTTTGGCTATGCTGCAAATCGATTCGGTATGAGCAGTATTTATCTGAAAGTATGCAAGATCTTCTGAGAATATCTATAAATCCTTCTCTTCCCAGCATTGCTAGTGGAGCTAGAAATAGAAACTGAGGAGTGTGGTCTACTAATGTCTTTGTCGCATTGAGAGTAGTCTGTTTTGATGAGCTCTAGGTGAGGCTGCATCTTAAAACTGTTTGGGGATTGCAGTGATTTGCAGGCAGGAAGGGCTTTTGTTATTTCTTTAATGAATGTATTAGCCCTGTCCTCTTAAGTCCAAACATTCTTTTTGGTTTTCAAGATATATTTGTATATGGGTTTTTTTGTGAAAATTTCTTTAGTTTGTGTCTACTGCCTAAGAAACTAACTCTCTTATCATAATGTTTTGTTATTATATGTAGAAGTGGTAGAAAGGGGGAGGGAGGGAGCAAGTAAAGGAGCCTGGCTGGCCAGACTTGCTTAAGTTTCTCATTCTTCAGTGTGCATAGCAAAAAGGTGCCCTTTTTTCACTCACTGGTGAGGTAATACATGCAGGTCTTTCACAGGAGTTCAGAAGTCTGGGAGTTGTGTGGGGGGATGTTAGTCCATTATATTTATATTCACAGATGAAAGATTAAGATCCATTGAGAGCATTTACTCTGATCTCTAGAATTACATGGGCTGCAGAATTTCACTAAGTGATTTCTTCTATCAAGTCATTAAACTAGAACATACCTTCTAGGAAAGGAGTTCATCCTTGATGTATGACATCAAGGGGCAGAGAATCCATTGTGCCTCAGTAGTTTGCTTCAGTATTTTATGGTTGGGGTTTTTTTATGTTTTCCTTGGTTATTTAAGCTGTGGCAAATGCATTTTGTGACAAGTCCAGAAAGGGTGTCCAGGGCAGTGGTTGAATCCTCTGTAGAAATTTGTACCAATCTAAAGACATAATTATTTATTCCAGTTTGTGGTCACTGTTCAGTTTTTCATCTACATGAGATGCATTCATGCCTGTAAGAATATTTGTGATACATTTCCTTTTGTTGATTAATATCCATGTAACTAGAAACAATGGCTCCAAACTACACCCAAAATTTTACATTAAGTTCTGTGTGTCATTTGTCTGGATTTTGACAGATTTTTTACTACTGATTTTGCTTCTCTTTTGACTATTTTGACTCTTGTGTGACTAATGACACCTGTTTCCTTGGGCAAGAAACATCCTTTTATGTCCAATGGCATCCTTTTAATAGGTTATACAGATGCAGCAAGCTAGATTAATTTGTTCAAGAAATACATTAATGAGAGTAAGTGGAAGATTATGTATACTTCTTCCTCCAAATGCATAATGCCTCCTTGGGGGGGGGGGGAGGGAGCGGGGGGGCTTATTTAATTTCATTGTGGTATGTTTTGGTAGGGTTTTTTTGTTTGGTTGCTTTTTGGTTTGGGTTTTTTTTTTTAAGTAAATGGAATTAATCTCATATTGTTGGTTGACACCTCTGGCACTGAGATGTAAATCTCTATGTAGCATTCTGCTTATATCCTTAGAAATATTGCTGTTTTCCAGACTGTTAGAAGGTGGCAAATAAAAGCTGCAGGAAGTAGGCAAAACATGCGAAGTCTTTAATGGGTTAAAGAATAAAACTCCAAGAAATACTGTGAATTTGCTCCCCAAAGTTTTTCAGACCTATTTTTAGTTGTTTAAACATATTGACTTTTACACAAGATTCATACAGAATATATAAGCTATTCATTAAAAATTCCCAAATGTGGAAGAATCATATTTTATTTCTGTCTTTCACAAAACAGGCCATGGGAGCATTTCAGATACATTTCTGTAATAGCTGCATGGAGTTCTACCACTGAATCACAAGCATATATCATATATTAATGATGTTGTAAGAAATTCAGGACCTGGGCAAAGAGAGATAGGCTATTTGAGAGGTGTGTGTATATATTTAAATAAGCTTTGGATCTTGATAAATTAGTGTGGTGCTCTTTTTTTCTCTCAAGTCTGCTACATTGCAAAGCTATGGCTGTGCTGATGAGCTTTGCAATACAGTTAACTTGATCACTGAGTTACTCCATGATGTATTTAACCATGGATGTATCTGTACTGCTTTTGGTAGCTGTGCTGGAATTCAGGCTTGGCTACACAGAAGTTGAGTTTTATCCAACTGTCCAGAGAGGCAGAGGTTGTACTTGAACCCAGCCTTATGTTCCTGAGTTTTTTTGCCAATAGAGGAAAAAACAGAATCTGATTAAAACCTATTAAGGAATTCTGGTCTCAAGTGCAAGACTGAGCTTTCTGGTAAAGTAAGATAACCACGTTACCTCTCTTGTTATAAGGTGTTGAGGGTGCAGTAACAGTACTTGGCTTTGCACAAGTGTAGCTCACTCTCCTTATGTGGGCAAAGTTATGGCTTCCAAAAAAGGAACTTTTTCCCCCTGACCACTGAAAACTACTGAACACTTAAAGGTTATATTATGATTTATTCAGTCTGCTACTTCTTGGCTCCTACTAACTTTAGGTATAACTGCAGTGTGATTATGCATACTGTTGATAACCAAGATTCTGAGACAACCAGGGGTGTTGATCTAAGGAGGTATGACACTGGGGCAACAGATTCCACTCTATACTTTAATGAAATTTTATGTCTGAAAAACTGCAGTGTAATTTGGATTAGCCTGGTCTGTTTAGGTTAAATATCTTTTGCAATACTTTTTATTCATATGTAGCAATTTAAAGTGAATGGAAAAATATATTGACATATCTCCCTCTTGTTTATGAAAAAAATCCTCAGCAGCTATTTGGTGACAGTGCTGAAGAAGGATAAAATAAATGCTCTGATACCCAGACCTTCAATCTGACCACTATCTTCCCTAAATTCTATTGATCTGGAGCACTGCGTGAGAGTAGCTGCTGTGTCCAGTAAGAGAAGAAAGAGATGTCAGATCCTGTACTATTTGTCTCATGTGCTTCTTCCTGCAGGCAGAATTAAGAGCCAGCCTGACACAAGTGTTTCCAAGCATATGCAGAATAAATAATAGAGAAGGGGAAGTGTTGGAGAGATTTAAAACAAAACACAAAAAAAGCTTTCCAGCCTTGCCAAGCTAAATCATTTTATATAGTTTTCTTTTCAAGAAACAGAATTAAAGACCAGCATTGCAAATGAGTAAATGTCTCCTGAATATTAATCCCTGTTCCTATTTCTCTCTGCTTAAGAGAGGGAGGGGGGAATTACTTCTTCTGTTGCTCCCCCTGCCCGCCATTCTGGAAGTGGTTGCAGCTCAATGCATAAATCCTTTTCTTTGACAGCTGTGTGTTTCCTGACCTGGTTCTGCAGGGTATTGCGGAATATGGAAGAGCCCAAAACTTAATTCCTCTTTCCTAAAGGACGTTGCTTTACTTAACAGCACGAGTACTCTTAAATTCACAATGTCTCCCAGATGTTGCCAGTGGTGGTCAGCGGGACTGTATTGCTGCCAAACGTTCCTGTACCGTAACTGTACTTGGGGTTGCATGTAGCCAACCTGAAGGTGATTTGCAGGGTGATCACTGTGTGGCATGTACAGGATTTAATTAGTGCCACCACCACCACGCCTTTAAGCCTGCAATTAACAGTTCACATTAGTACCAAGCGAAGCAAATCAACTGTTACAAGAACAAACACAACTGAGTGACTTTGTTCCTTTACCTGCAAGGCAGAGGGAAATCACTGATGATTTGCTATTGTGGATCTTAACAAAAATCATCTTACTCTTTCCTTGTTACCATAATAATTTTGACTGTTACACACTGGGGATGGAGTGCTGCATGAGGAAAGCTGAAGTGCTGGGATGTTTCATTTCCATTATGAAGTCAAGACATATTAATCTGTGGGCTGATATGATCTGAGATTACTTAAGGGGGGTCATAACTGGGCAAACACCACTAAAGCTAATTCTACTTTAACAGAGGGCTCACAACCTCCAATTATGTATCCTAGACATAAACGAACCTGCCTAGGAACCTACACAATCCCAACAAGTAGTGTGTTGCTCAGGGGAAGCAATACAGGGTTTCCACAGAATAGAAACACAGCAAATCTAATTGGAAAAAGGAGGTTAAAAATCTTAAGATGCAGGATAAAATAGCATGTAGTGAAAACAATGGAAAAAAATATTGACAAAAACCAGGGCTTAGGGCTAATTAACAAACATCAGCCTGCTTCTGAAAGTCTGCACAAGGAAACAAGCTGCTGTGTGACTGAACAGTATGCATCAGATGAAGCAAACTCCAAACCCATTTTGCTGGTACATGGAGATAAACTATTTCAAAGATGACAATTTTAGAGTCACACCCTGCATAAAGGAGGTGCTCCAGACAGCAGCCACCTCTTGGGGAAGATGCTGTGCCCGGAACTGGCAGCACCTGTGGCTTGAGTTAAGGCTGCACAGTGATGCTGCGCGCCCCCCCCCCCCCCGCCCCACTGTAAGGAGAGCTGGCACCGCCACAGGCAGTGTAGTAGGGAAGGACAAAGCAACAGTTCCTTCAATATTGTTGCCAGCCCTGCTTCACCCTTCTCTGCCACCTGCTTCCATTCCAATTGGGAAACTAATCGTCTGTGTAGATGTTGAGAAAAATGATAGCTTATGTAGGGAGTTTATCTTATAATATGCATATTAAATACATAAATGTATACACACACATTTCTTTCCCTAAGGCATTAGCAATTTTCTACTAACATGTTTTCTTATGGGGGAAACTACAATTTTGCCCATTCTCCTTGTTTTTTTTTCCTTTTTGGAATTAAAAATTATTTACTTTATGGATTCAGGCTACTGAACCAATGGATGTCATGTCAATTGATTTTAATCTTTGTTCACCTGAATTGCTGTGATTCCTTGCAAGTGTTCCTGTTCCAGTGGTGTGTGTCCCTGTTCTCTTCCAGGACTAGGCCTTTCCTTGGGACTCTCTCTGTTGTGATACCCTTTGTTTGACCATTACAGTATATTATGAGACTTGTATATGCCATGCAAAACAAAATGTTTTTATTCAAAATATAGCTTTGAGTTTCAATTTGACATTAATGTCGAAATGAAAAATATTGGCACATCTAGTTGAAATTTTCTGGTACTTCATGTTCTACAAAAATATGTATGATGTTTTGGCTTTTTGACTGAGTTTTGGCACACTTTGATTAAAAAACAGTGCTGAAATATCAAATGACAGTACTGAACTTCCCATTTTTGATTAGTTCTAGCCTTTGTTTACACTATTCCAGCTTTAGTGTACTTGATCTGCTCTGCAGCATTACAGAAACCCATATTCCATACCACTCAACTCCATCAAGACTTCAGTATGTCAATAACAATTTTTATATACTCCTACCAATCCTACTGAAACAGAAGGAAATATGTGTTGCCCAACTAGTAGTAAGCAGATAGTAGTGGATAGCAAGTGCTGGTAGTAATGGCATGACAGCATCCTCGGCGCAATGTTCTATCAGTAGCATGGCCGTGCAAGTGACATATACCACATGTTCTCTCTTTAATCAGAAAATAACATTTCATAAATGTATCTGTTCAAATAGCTCTATCTACATCATATTTCATAACTCTTAAACCAAAATGCTGTTCCTTTGGTAGGAATTGCATTGTATTTTCTCTTAACCTCTGCCTGTCACTTTACGTGTATTTGTGAACCAAAGGGAAGCCTTCCGTGCTGAGTCATACATTTTCCTGAATATATTTTCCTGAATATTTGCATGTTCTCATACGTTTCAGCCAAGGTCACCAATCTCTGCTTTAATTGCCACCATATTTTTTTTTTTTTGTGAAATGAGAGTTCTGCCCAGATGGTGATATTTTTTTGTGACTAGTACATTTTCTACCTTTTGAATTAGACGTGTAGCAGCAAAATAACATTTAGCTTCTAGGTTCCATGCAAAATACCCACAAGATACAGCTGCACATGCAGTAAAATATGAGAAATAAATGCTGCATTCTCAGTTTCTATTGCATCTCTTTATATATTATCAGTTTGACTGCAATATGTTTGTAAAATTGAGATCCTCTCCTGTTGTCTTCATTCCATTTTACGAGTTTTAATTAAAACACAACTTCTCCTGAAAATCCAAACTGTCTTTTGATGCTAGTTCACAATTCAGTTGACCTAGCTGTAATATGAGACCAGTTTAAAATAGGCAAGAATGCCACCAAAACCCAAGGTAATATCTTTAAAAAGTTTTATTCCTGATATTCCAGAAAATTAGCCTTATATAGAACAGTTGTCCAATAAGCTAAAACACAAAAATTCAGCTGATCCACTTAGCGTTTCTTTTGAATGATTACTGAAATCCCAATCTTTTAGCAGTCTTATCTAAGCAAACAGCAGAACTAAGCACAGATGCCTCCATAACCCAACGTGCCCATTTGGACTTCCTTGGTCAACTCACTTAGGGTAGGATTCAGCAGTCCATATCTAAAAGGAGATCCATCTACTTGAAGGTAGATGTCTCAAATAGTGGGTTGAATCTTAGCCTAGAACTGTGTCTTGCTTGCCACCAACTTTAAATAAATAAAAAAATAAATAATCCGGTTGACTAGCTTGAGTAATAAAGATGCATCCTCTCTCTTCTCTACCAAACAGCTGGGAATCTCATGATGCATTTTATATAATCCCTTATGAGAAAATGGAAGAATACTTTCTCCTGGAATAAAATAGCTATGATTACATATGCCATCAGGCCTGACTGCTGGTGGAAAACACTTCCATTCAATTTACCAGATTTTACTCTGAGGGGACGGGGAAGAGCCATTTGAGCAGAACATGTTATCTGAGCACTTCAGCACCTCTCTTACCTGCCTCAGTGTGCTGTCTGCTACTGCTGTTGCCATTTCTGCTGCAGC
The DNA here is from genome assembly GCF_023638135.1 of Falco biarmicus. Taxonomy (NCBI): domain Eukaryota; kingdom Metazoa; phylum Chordata; class Aves; order Falconiformes; family Falconidae; genus Falco; species Falco biarmicus. The sequence goes on from NC_079292.1 coordinate 69,100,705, forward strand.
TCAGAGACAGACTTAAAAAAGAGAGGGCAGATGCCACTAGGGGAAATGGTACCTCACAGCATCAACAAACATCCCCTATGTCCCCAACAGTGGCAGAAGTGGCAAAGCTCTGCAATGTTGTGGGAAGGAATATGTTTGGCATCTGGTTATGCTTGACACAGATGGGAATAGGCTTGGGAAGGATAGGTCAGATGTCACGGGGAGGGATTGTGGATGGAGCAGGGGTGAGTAGGGGGAAAGGAAGGGGCCTTAGACCTGCCCTCACGTGGCTGGAGGACCCTGCTGTACACTGTGAGTGAGTCGTGGTGGTCACTGCCTGGCCTTCTTTTCCAGAAACACAGTACTTCTGGAGAAGAGAGGTGGCTGGATGATTGCAGATAGGTCAGGTATGAGCTTATGTCTCCATTAAGTGAAATACAGAAAATATTGACAGCTTCCTACAGTTTGCTTCTCCCTATTTCTGCGCTGCAGCAGGGTAGTGTTTGGAAGAGCAGGGCTGCTTCCGTTCAAATGACCTTTGACTAGTGATTTGGTTTGCAACTGTATGGATTGCTACAACAATCAGACCATTTGATGAAATGATCCTCTTCAGCTGCTGTTAAAAGGAATGGACAAAAGCCTTCTTCCCCATTTAAGCATTGTTTCCCTTAAGCTGGTAATGGATTTCTGGCTCATTTAGCAGTTTATACTGTAGTTTCTTAAAACACACGGGTCATTTTTGTAGTTCTTAGAGTTTTTAGAAATAGTTAAAGGTATTATTCAGCTACAGGAGGATATGAAGCCATGAAAGTTTTTTGTGGGTGATGAATCAACAAAAAATGAAATTGTATGTAGCCATGAACAGTGTTTCGACTATGTGCCAAGACTAAAAAAACAGCTAACACAGAAGAGAATAAAAGAAGTCTCAAGAAAATAAAATCTTTTTCTTACACTGTATATTTTGTACAGCTACTTTTATAGGTGTTTCTCTTGTTCAGGGTAGAGATTATACTTCTGACTTAAACGTTATTTTACCTGCAACACCATTTTTCATCCTTGTAAGATCTCTGTTCTATAACAGAGAACTGGCTTAACTACAGGCAGAATCGTAACAAAGCAAGAACATACGGCCCCAATCCTGAATGATAACTGTCTCTTGATGATGACTCTGAGGTCCTGAATGTTAGAAGCCTAATTCTCCTTTGACTGACGTCAGTTGGTGTTTTTTTCCACTGGATTCTGTTCAACAGGAGCCAGGCTCCAGGTGAATGACAGTCTGAGGATGGACATAAAAGAGGGCATGTTTTTCTTTGCTGTGACTTCTTGAGGGTTTTCTTAGCTTATCTTACAGTGTCATGGGGGTTTTAGCAAAACTAAACTCTATCTGCTGCCTAATCACACATTTTTAAAAAAACTGCATTATGGAAATAAATTATCTTATGACATTTAATGTCAATGTGACAGCATAAGCCTCTAATATGTGCTGGTTTTGGTGGTTTTTTTCAAAGTGCAGGTTATTTTTTTAAAGGGCTTAAATAGTAGATAAGATAATAGACATTCTAACAGCATAGCTTTGAAATTTGTTTTTTGACTAAAAGTGATTTTTATTTCTGGAAATTGAGTAAAACTTAAAGTTTATAATGTAGGAAATTGATGCCTCCCCCCCCTGCCCCCTTCCCCCCAAGTGGTTAAAAGATTAAATATTTAAAGTTGAATTAGTGCATAGTTTGAGGTAGCTTTGTTATCCATATAATTAGCATATACTGTACCATTTATAGGTTATATCGATAATACCACTGTCATGCTAATTGCAAGCAGTAAAACTACTAATTCTTTTCAGTACCTTCTCTTTGCCTTCTGCACATGAGGGAAATGCAGGTTGTGCATTGGCATAATCAAAAAGATTGGGCATCAAAATGTGTTTTGGATTAGCGAGTTGTAAATGCATTCTTACAGTTTTAAAACACCCAACGTTGTTAAAGGGTGTATTTGCCACTGAAGTCAGTAAATACTGAAACTTGTAACCTATCTTCTTATGTTAGTAATAGGATATAAGGAAACTGCTTGTGTACTATTTAAATGTAGCCAGCTGTCTGGGGTGCAAAGGAAAATGAATATGAAAGCTTCACAACAGCACAAAGCAATGTTACCAAAGAGTTTGGGAGGTAAAGTTGAATACCATTTACAGCTGAAACTGCAGTGAGGATTTCAAAAGGCACCCTCTAATCAGCTGGGTGGGAACGGTGAATGTGCTGCCATATACAGAAAATATTGTCACCTCCTAAATCACCAATGCTATATGTGTTCTTTGGAGGACTTCCACTAAGCAGCTGACCTAATATAACTTTGTGCGGCTCCTAAGACCTGGTGATATAGCAGTGTCAGAAGGGATGGCTGTAGGCTCTCAGTAGTGTGCTGAGATACTGGAGTCCCTGTAGCAGGGAAGGTGCGTATCACCTTCGCAATAAAAATCCTTTGCAGTAGAATGATACAGGTGAGGCAGTTTTTGCCAGGGCCCATGCACACATCAGAGGGGGACAACAGATACAGAGCCCTCAGTCAGTTAACAGTGTGCACTTTCCCACTGAATCTGTTCTGCTTTTAGCCTCCATAATTTGGTATTGTTGTTTTTGCCATTCATACCCACACAATCAAAAGTAGTTTCTTTAATGCTGTAGAACATAATTATAGGCCTGACAAGCTCTGACAAGTTGGTAGCGACGTTTATTCTTGCAGCCGGCAGATGCTTAAATGATTTTGTATTGGAAAATACTGCCTGTGAAATGTTCTGTCTTAGTCTGTTACTAAACCCAGATTCATAATGAAGTCTAGCATCAAATATTTATGTGAAATTACTTTAATCTGTAAATAGTTTTATCTATAAAAGATAAAAACAGCTGAGAAAATTAGTAAGGGGGGGTTTCAGAAGTTTGTGTTACAAAACAGTGATGTGTTTTTTTCTGGTCTCTTAAAATTGTTACCCAGCTGGCACTTTACAGAGAGAGAAGTCCACAATATCCACTGCTGCATGAAAGATGCTCATGTTCTGTTGTATTAATAGCACTGTAACCTATCCCTCTTGGGGTCACTATTATTAAAATCCTCTCACAAGACCCATTTGGAAGAGCAGAAGGCTTTATATAACAACCATGAGTCTGTCATAAATAAAACACTTTGCCACAGAGTTGTCCCAAAACCAGATTGGTTCTCATCAGGAAAAGCCAAATTGTATACACTAGTTGTACCTGTGTAGGCCTCCTAGTTTAAGCTCCATTATCTTTGAAAATAAAAACAAGCAAGCAAGCTCTCATTTGCCATGAACCAATTCCAAGTACTTGGAAAGCCACAAGGAAGAGAGGGATATCTTCAGCTATTTGAGTTCTTACTCAGAGGTTTTGACAGTGACTGAGTTTCTTTTAATGAGTTGAGTCATTATTTGGAAGCTTCGGTAGCTGGCGGTTCATCCGCAGCATGGTTGAGTCTGAAAGTGACGGAAGCCTGGTCCTATGGAATTGCACATTCCCTAAATATTTTAATAACAGCAAATCTCCTTGGGTCTACTTTTTCTAGCTTGCAGGCGCTCTGATGAAGGGCAATATGGAGGCTCTGCTTATCCCTACCACGAGGGACGCATAAATCTCAACCACTGACTCTGCTTACAACTTTGTTTTTCATAAGGTTTCTAAAAGTAATCCCTTCCTAGCCACTAATCTGACCTAGTTACTATAAACTGATTTGTCTAGGATGAAAAGGCCTGTCTTTCCTCTGGGACTACTGCAGTGGGACTCACACAGATTACTGAATGAGTTTTATACTCTCATCTATGACTGCATAATTTGGAGACTATCTACTGAAGTTTTTGTATAGCCTATGTAACTGGGATATCTGTATGTCTCAAAAATATTTAGAAATTAATGGCCTCGGTCAATTCCTTTCCAGTTTGGAGAAAGGAACTGCTTGTTCCAGTCACAGGACATTGTTTTTATTTGCTCATTTGTTTGTGCCTGTGGGTGGGCAGAAGTATGTCAAGGGAAAGCTCAACAGGAAAAAAAAAAAAATTCTCATTTGAAACTAATGAGAACGTGATCAGTTTTTTCTCTTGTAAGTGTAATCTTACAAGATAGACTTAGCTGCTCTGAAAGTTGTGACATCATTAGTTGGTGTTTAGCTGTGTCAGTGAAAAATATTTGTGTGGGAAGGCTTGGACCAGGGAAAAGGGTAGTTCTATGATGGTCAAGAATAACACCAAGAAGATTTGTTTTTCTGAACAGGGACCTCCACCTCTGTATCCAGCAGACTGTTGGAATAGGAAGCAGAGTATTGCAGGAAAGTACCTCTGTTTTGTGTTTCCAGCTGCATAGAGCTCCAAGATAAGCACAGCAGTGTCTACAGATACTTGGGTGATAGTCTCCTCTCTGGTCCTGTTTCTTTCTAGACATGCACACAAGTGGGCTTTCTTGCTACAATGGCTATTTGGGTGATGTCTTAAGGAATCCAGAGGAGACTAAATAAACCCCAGTTATAAAATCTGAGAAGTGTCTTTGAGAGGAGAGGAAGAAGCTGCTTCTTACCAAAGTTACAGTCTTGTGTAGGTTGTTCAGCTGTAGGTAGATACCATGCCTCCACATGCTGTTTTCATAGAGGTACTGAGAAAGCTGAGGGATGGAGCTGTTTACATGTGATAAAAAGGAGACTTAGAGCTGTGGGTTGGCTCACAGACTGCCAGCATGGCAGTGTTTGTTATTTTACCAGCTCTCCCAGCAGCTTTGTACAGGCAGTGGGTAATGTGGAAGAAAGATCTGATTCTTGAGGACTCCTCAGATGAGGACTCTGGAAGTGAAAGGGCAATTTCCTAGACCTCTTCTGCTCAAGTGAAGCACAACAATATTGCTATTGACTGCTGTTCATTCTCTCCGGCAAAGGTCATGGATTAGGCATGAGATGTAGTGCTTTGATTTCTTTATTGAGGTCTTGGAAGGATTAAAGCTATCAGGCTCTCCTTTGCTGATGAATGCATTAGAAGGAAGCCCAAACCTTTCCTCCAGAACAGTAATTGTTTTGAATTTTGAGTCCTCCACATAGTGCTTATTATTCATAAAGGTCTCATAAAGCTTTTGGTAGAAAATAAATTTTGCCCCAAACTCAGTTAATGGAATCAATGCTAGTATTTCCCTGCACACTGGAAGTTACCAGTAATAAGAAAATACTCCCTTGGATTGTATGGAAGAAGGAAGAGGCTTTCTTTTTTTCAAAATAAAAAAAGTAATGGAGACTTGAAAGGAGAATTACAGAATATCACTTCTTGTCGATGGGATTAAAGCATGTAACTGCCAGATTTACTCCAGCTTAAACGCACATTATAGAAAGGTGTTTCTTATGCTTTATTGCTGAATCTGTTGGATATCTTGGAGTTCTTATACTTCTGTAGGCACCTGTGAATTAGCTTGTAAAGAACATGTTTTTTCAGGGATCTGCCTTTAGTGTCTGCAAAGTTCACTAACAAGAACAGGACTAGACAACTCAAAAAGGAATTGCAGAATTATTGTAATGTTTGCTTATAAAATGCACAGTTCAGGTTCCCACCATTACTTGCAATATGCAAACACTCTTGATCCTCATGCACTATACACTAACATCCCATGACAACATTTACCTACCACGCAACTCCGTATTTTCTTTCAGAAACTAAAAAATAATTATGTGGTCATTTCACTGAATTCATGAGTATGAAAATTTTTCTACAGTCTTGACAGCAGTCATCCCAAAGGCTTAGTCAGGGCTATTGAAATGTTTCCATTTCTGATGGGAGCTGCAGCTAAACCTCTTAATGTGATAAAAGGCATTAAGAATATAAAAAGGCTGTAGCAGGTATTTAAAGTATTGGAAGGTCAGATTTTATAGCCTGTAATCATATATTTACAGTGCTTCATTACTCTAAATTAAAGGTGTGATAAGCAAAGCAACAGCCACGTTTCATAGACATCAAGAGAGGGGTGCCTGCCTTGGCTGAGCAAATAGCTATATTGTTCAGAACAACAAGCCAGAAAAGACCTATTTGTTCCACCCTCTGGGAAAAAAATAAAGGGAAAGAATTAAGGAGAGAGGAAAGGAGGCCAGGGAGCGAGGAAGGGAAAAGGAGAAGGAGAATACGTATATATTGCCAAAGCTCATATTAAGATTCCACAACTGAATACAGCAGGTGAGGAAATATAGACGTTGTTTTCTATTACAACATCAAGCTCACTGCACAGCTGAGACTAGATGCTAACTTGCATCTTTCACTTTAGTACCAGTTATCCAAAACAAAACATGTAGTTAAGGTCAAATTACCTTAATATGGTTATTGTCTGTATTTTCTAGCAAAGGAATGTTCAATATTGAAAAATAAGATTATAGCATCCTAGATTTTTGCATTTAGTTTCCCAAAAGCAAATGTAAAAGAATTAGATACAGAAAATAATTTTTAAAAGTTTGCAGCATTAGTTTTGGGAAGTTACACAATTGCTATTTTGGCATTTCTGTAGCCTGTATACATGTGTCTACTGTAGATATAAGAAGTACACAACCAACCCAGAGCTGTATGACTTACCATTTTATTTGCCTTGCAGCTAGAGAAATGCATTAGGGAATAATGTACCTAGAAACCTGCTGATGCTTTTTGCTGTTGATGGTGGCTACCCATTCAGGATTAGGTCCTCCACTGCATTCTAGGCTGTGCTTGCTCAGTGCCCTTAGAGGACATAGCTAAGTTGTGGTGTAGGCTGGAAACTGTTCTAGTTGCCAGTGTAAGAAGCTCACAGCAGGAGTAAATTATATACACCTAGGGACCCAAATGGCTGTTCTGGCATCCAGAAATTGTTGAGGAAAAGGCAAGATGCATCTTTGACAGGAAAAGCAAGGAAGCTGATACTAGGAAACCCGCACAGAGCTATATAGCCCATTATGCTATTATAAAGAGAGTAGATGCAATCTTGGGGTGCATGAGCAGGAGAACAGGCTGCAGAAGAAATGACAGAACCCTTCAATCTTAGTGAGCATTGGTAAGACTAGGTGGAACACTGAAGCTAGTTCTGTGTAGTGCATGTTAAAGGTGTGCACCGGCCACAGGGAGTGCAAAGAAAGAATGACCACATCTTCACTTGCAGCTTTGGAATATTTAGTCTAGAGATAAGAAGTGCAGACTAGATATTAGGAAAGAAATTTTAACAATAAGGGTGGTGAAACTTTGAAATACATTGCCAAAGAAGGCTGTGGAGTCTCTTTCATTGAAAGTTTTCCAAAAGACTAAGGAAACATCTGTTAAAAAACGATGTAATATATTTGATTCTCCCTTGGAACATGGAGAAGGAGTAAATTATGCTTAAAGGCATGAAATAAACTAGTGGTTTTCAAATTCTGGGTCATGCTACTCTTGAATTCAAAGGAGTCTTAAAGTGTTAGCAGTGGCTACATCTAATAGCATTTGACCTTGAAGTTTCTGGCCCCTATTCACATAATTGTTGCAAAAAGATATATAATCCAAAAGGGAGCTGTGCTTTTCAGAAGATAAAGATCATCGTAATAAATGGCTTTTGAAGGTTTCTCCTGTCCTTCTGACTCTGTGATCCCACAGAACTGCCACTAGAGCAATGCAAAGCAAAGTAGGCAGAGCAGATCTGAAATTCAGATATCAATTTAGGTTAATCTCTAACTCATTTTTAATGCATAAAAATATATAATGGTCATTGCTGTCAAAATTTAAGCTAAATGGTCATTGGTGTTGTAGTAATTATTTTTATAGCTGCTCAAAAACTTTCTGCAGAAAGACATGCAAAAATATTGTATTTTTCTCCCTGTGTAATTTATAAAATGGCCAGAAACATTACCTCACTGCTGTGGAAAACAAATAATTATAAAATTTTATACCCTACAGACATTTTTAAAAGGCTTTTGTATAAGACCAGGCATGGCAAAACACAGGAAGTATTGAAAATCTACCATGAACAAAATCTCTCTTTTAGTTTTGGTAATAGAGGAAGGCTGCTAATTCTGAAACTGGGGCACTAATGAAAACATCTGTACAGTGCATGAGTGAACCATGAATTGGTCATTTCGTTTAGCAGAACACTGCCTGAGTGAGAACCACTGCCCATACCTTAGGAAATGACCATGTATTTACATCATTTAAATCTGGGGTTTACGCTAATGGCTCATCTCTGTTACTGGCTTTTAATATCTGTCTAAAGAAGAAATGTGCTTCTATGAGGAAAAAAAAAAAAAACCAACAGAAAAAGAAAAACTAAGAAATTATACAGTATAACAGAAGCACAGAATAATTTAGATTGCAAGGTTCCTCTGTGGGTCATCTTGCCCAACCACATGCTCAAAGCAGCGCTGACTTCAGTTAGATTATCTAGCTCAGAGGCTGCTTTCATTTGAGGTTTGATGGAGATCCCACAGTCTCTGTAGGTACCTTATAAAGTGTTTGTCTATGCTCATTGTAAAAAACAAACAAACAAACCCACCAAAAAAACCCAAACAAAAACCCCACCAAAAAACCAAACAAACAACAAAAAAATCTATATTAGAATTTTTATTTCTTGCTATAATTTGTGTCCATTGCTTCTTGTCCTTTTGTTGTGTAGCTTTGAGTACAGTCTGGCTCCACTGTCCACCCACCCTCCCATTAGGTAGCCGCAGCTGAAGGCAGTAGCTAGATCTCCTCCACATACTACCCCCACCATCTTCAGATTTCTCCAGGCTGAGAAAACCCAGTTCTCTCTGCTTTACCTCTTACATCATCTGCTCCAGCCCCCTAATCATCTTGGTATGTCAGTATCTTGCTTGTATCTTTGGTGGGGACCTGATGTAGCCTCACATGTACTGAATAGGGAGAAATGACTGCTTTCCTCTAATTTTTAGCATCATTCCTCTAAACGTGACATCTAGATCGCTCTGTTAGCCAGGTGGTTCATACTGCTAGTTAAACACCTGCTGTGCCTGGGTTTGTGTCCAGGTGATGAGTAGCAGAAGGCTTCTAATTTCTGATGTTTTCAAATTATTTGAGCAGTGATCAAGGCTCCTTCTAAAGAGTTGCCTGTTTTTAGCACCAGACATCAATGTCTAGTTGTCTCCTTACCACAGGAAAAAAAAAAATTGATAATTGAGAATCTACTTACACTCTGATCTCGTGCTTAACCACATACAACTCATATTTTATGTAAGGGGCATGGTTAAAGCCTCTGGTGTATTCAGAGTTTAAGAGGATGTACTGACAAGTGTCTAAAAAACACCACCCCCCCCCTAACAATGCAAGAGTTGTTCTCTCAGTTTAAGTTCATCGAGGTATTTCTGAATATAGGGCTCACTGTCTCTCATCTGTTAAGGTGAGAAAACTCTGTATAGGTCTAAGCACAAAGATCAGATTTGTGTTTCTTCAGCACTTGAGTTGTTTGGATCCACCATTATTATTTAGCCCTGTTCAAATGAGATTAAAATCATATTTTGCCTTTTCCTCCCTCCTTTCTTTTCTCTGTTTCAGAAGGCTCTTGTTTTAATTTTTTGTTGTTGTTGTTTTCCTAAGCTTATCCCTTCTTTCTACACAGAAGAATTGCTGTGGTCTGGTATCTTAGATGCATTGGTTGAATATTGTTGTACTGATTAAAAAGAATCATGGCTTGCTTTACATGTATTGATACACAGTATCACTGAGAAACCAGGAGAGATTTTGTATAGAGCTACTGAGGAAAAAAGCTGACATGGATAAAACTGATGAATGAGTTCTTTTTTGCTTTTTTTGCTTTTTTTCTGGATACCTATCATAAGGTATTTTTCTTGGTATCTTTGTAAGATGTTTATATAAACTCAGACCCTAGTAATGCCATTTGAGACTTACCCTAGGCAGAGAAAGAAAAAAAAGAAAAACATTTAGTTCGAGTTGAATCAATTTTTTTAAAATATATCCATTCAGAAGGCAGAACAATGGGGTTTTGCTGGGTTATATATATATATGTATATATATATACACTTTTATTAAGTTTTTGTCATTGTTCTATTGCATCAAAGGAAATTGCAACAGGGAAATCGAACAAGCAAAGCATTACTGCACTGCATGGCTAGGCTTACTGTCTTTGTGTGCTCACATGTGCATGTGTATACAGGCAGATCCAATAATTAGTTGCATCTGGGACTCTGCCCAAGATAATTATGGGTCAAAGTTCCTAATGGATGTGCTGAAAAGGAGTTGGAGCAGGTGTAGAACCTACACAGGGCTTGTCCCAGGTGGAAGTACTTGCTGAAGTATGACACTGCTGATGATCAGATCAGCGCTCCCTTAAATGCAAGATTCATGTTTTGTATCTGAAACAGGAAAAAGCTACTGAAGTAAGATGGCACAAAAATTATCACTTCAATGCTATAAAACTATGGTCCCAATGAAGATAGCAGAAGCTGTTTTTTAATTGTTTTGGGACACAACAAAGTCTTAACTGTTGAATGTGGAAGTTCTGGCATGTGGACTATAAACTGATTGCATTTTAACCTAGTTATATCTATCAAAACTTGAACCCCTTTAGCTGCATTTGATTCTTGTCAAGAAGAGGTTCATAATTTCATAGATGCATGTTTGAATCTTTATTATTTAAGGGTGTGCTTGGCATAATTATGTCTGGTTTAATTTTTTTACAGAGGTTCTGTGGAAAATCTTAACAACAGTGTTTCTGCCATTATTTGGATTTGTACTCTAATGCAGTGATAAATACAGCAAAGACTTCATTCTATAGTGATTTTTTTAAAGTAAGATTCCTTAAAGATCAAAATATATTTTAAACATATATTCTGAAGTATGCTTAGTACTAGGGCTCAATGTGAGTTTTTCATATTGAACATATGCTTTTGCTAGGATGATGGACCCAGGGAAAATATGCAATAGTACAAAGTGCCTCAGCATAAATCACAAAGAAAGTAGCATTACTAGCTTAATAAGTCTGTCTCTTGCTAAGATTGCCAGGAAGAAGGACATTTGGCAGTAATGTTGACTGGAATATGGATAACTGTGGTAGGACCTGAAATGAGATCAAGAATTCAACTTATTTCTTTATGGTAATACCTCTTTAGAAGAACCTTTTGTAACAGATTAGATCTCTTTGATACATGATCCAGACATAGATGATGATAGGAAGTAGCTCAAGTATATTCTTCCAAATGCAGTGTAAGTCTTGTCGGCAGAATGATGGTGCTTCTTACTGTTTCCAGCTATCAGTTTGTTTTCTGTGAATGACCAAGTAAGGTTTTAATGTGGACCTTTTTTTTTCTTATCGTCCTATCACTTTGTTCAACCAATGTCAAATTCACACATTGACACTACCTAATAATTTCCACAAATGCCTCCTCTTGTTTTCTTGGTTGTAATTTCTGTGAGTTTCTGTAATTTTTATGAGCTTTCTCACAAAACAAAAACTGGAGAGAGAGCTGGGGGAAAGAAGAAAAAAAATAAATATTTCACGTTCACTTGGATATCAGGCTGCCTGGTAGTTTCAAAACCTGAGAGCATGCTCTCAAGTGTTAACAAGGACTGTGCCAGAATGAGCAAGCTTTAATTCCTGTATTTAATTCCTTGAGTCTGTGATAAAGTCGTGGGTTAATTCATAAGGATTATAGTTGCAACCTAAATTCCATCTAAAGATGATTGAAAGCTGATGTTCTAATCAACTATGAATGCTCTTTACAAATGTGACATTATTGTCTAGGGTAGGCCAACACTTTAAGAAAGAGCACTTCATTTTTGTTACTTGTGACATAAACATAATAACTTCTGCTATTGCCAAAGGTTCTATGTCCAAATAGCTGTCTACTTACATCTCTCAAGAGCCAGTTCAATGGTGCATTGAATAGAAGCAATTTCAGTCTGTTAGTCAATCTTTGATAATTTTTGGCAGCCATATGGAGTTTTCGGCACTCTTTTACAAAGCATTGTTGCCTAGACTTGACAGGAGTTAAGGCAGCAGTCAAAGACTGGACTGTTTGGGTTGCAGAACTCTTTTCTGGCATTGAATCACCATAATCCCTGCCAATCTTATTTCATTTTTCAGAATTCTATGGATTTTTTTCCACCTTTTCTTCAATATCTGTTTTCCAGCTTGCTGGCTGTGCATGATCGCATTCTTTCTCTTTCTCTCTAGCCTAGCCTCCTTTAAAATGCTACTCCAGGGACCAGCAAAAATGGGTTGCCAGACAGAGCATTACCTCTAATTACGGCCAAAAAATACTCCTCGAAACAACATGGAATAACTATTTTAAAAAGAAGGCTGCCCGATTGAGGCAGTCATGAGCACAAGTGCAAGTACTTAGGGTAAGAAAAAGTTTAAATATGTTTGAAGAATGTTTTTCCACTCTACAGGTTTTTTGGTTGTGTTGTTTGAATTGTTTTGGTATGGCTTGATTGCAACTTCAAATATAGAACCTGATTAAAGCACTGCTGCCTGTTGAATTCTGAAAGTTTTTTAAATCTTTTTTTGAAGCCTAAAATTTAGTTTCTAAGACTGGCAGTTTGATAGGATTCTTTGGAAGTTACTTAAATTCTTATACTTCATTTTTCTTTGAGGATAGTAATATTCTAACCTTCCCAACCAGTAAGCTGGGCACTCAGATACTGTTTGACATTGATCATAGTAGTTTTTAAGTAGTCCGTGTGGGCCATTTTACAAGATAGGAGCCTGCAGCCTCTGTCAAGAATATTGAAGTTGCTATGCAAGAAAATTTCCTGATGCAGGAGATCAAAAGTTTAAGCTTTAGGAGCTCCTGTTGATCACATGCCCCAATTCAATATTTGAAGATAATTCTTTCATCATATCAGCTCAGAAATCAGTCGCAGTTTCAATCTGTGAAACTGTCATACAGGTAGGCTACTTTTTTTGGTTTTTAAAGTAAGTGTAATTGAAATACTAATAAAAATTCATCATGCTGATGGCCAAGTTAATTATTGGTCTCGGCATCAACACTAGATGCAGGATAAAAGACAATATGAATAGTCTTTGTGCCTTTCATGATGAATCTTCCTGGAAATTTTATAGGACTACATTCCAGGTTATGACGTTTACTTTGCTTTTATACCTTACATCACAATGATCGCACCATTTAAACTTAGCAGCAAGATATGCGTATTTTATAAACAGATCACTTTTTTCAGTGCATCCTTCTGAAATCTGTCCTTCTGATGAATTTAGGAATGGCTAACTTACCAGCATAAAATAAAGGGAAAAAAGAAAAATTTAGGCAAAGATACTTCTTAGATGTTTGAGCATTGGAATGTGTATTCTGAGACACCTGTAAAAAGCACTGAGGTTTAGGTGGCAGGATAAGGCATCCCTCCATTACCAGTTCAGGCATTCCTTCTTAAACATAATCAGGTTACTTCCAGGTATACAGGTCAGAAGGACTCATGGTCATTTCTTGAGATGTCTTTTCTACTGACGTTTTGAAACAATTGCAGAGGCAGTTTGAGATCTGATTTTCTAACAAAATGAATGAAATGCAAGTGAAGAAGCATTATGTGAACACTTTTGTTCATGTTTCACTGATTGCACATATTTAGAGGAAATTGTTTATTTCTGCCTGCGTTCAGTTCAAGGGTCTACAGTTCCTATTTTTAGCAGTCACGCACTATTGTTAATCTGAGATTTTTGACTATCCAATGAGTCAGAAGGTCTGAATGCCCAGAGATACATGAGTCAGACAGGCAGGAATAGTCTGTTCTTCTTCAAGACACTAGGAGACATAGATTTAAAAAGGAGATTTCATACTTAGTGTACAATACAAATGGAAACATAATGTATAAATAGAAATCCTTTTACCCTTCACATTGGATTTTTTTCCCCGGGAAACTCTTGTCCCAGAATTGTTACTTACTACACTATTTGTATGTGAAAAGGGATAGCTTGGCACCCTTCTTATTCTTTTCCTATCTCCTGTCCATTGCTTTGTTAATGTATTTCTAGGACACACAGTCCTCTCACTGTGACATAGTTATTCCCACAGTAATAGATGGAATATGTAAGAAGCATAGAGAAGAGGTGTGGGTCAGGGAGGAGAATTTCATAATCATTTAAATTTATCTTCTGAAATTGTTTCTCTGGGAAGGGGAAATTCTGTTACAACAGCAAAGCACAGATGTGTATGTGGTCCTGAAGTGTCCTTCTGCAATGTATTTTGGTTTTATTTTCAAATGCTAATATGTGAACCTTCCTGGCAAATAGCCATAGGGCTACATATAACATGTAATCTAGGTATGTAACAATAGTCTGCAAGATGATGAGTGTTACAAATTGACGTTCAGCCCCAATCTCTGCAGAGTTTCCCTGAGGAAGGCAGAAACATCCAACCAGCTATAAAATCTGGTGGATTCTGAGCTAAGAATCAAGTTTAATAAGCAAATACAAGATACAAATCCATACTGGAATGCTTAGTAATGGAATAACAGTTCTTTGGCAGCTCAGCAGTTCAGGAATTAAACAAAACTATTACTCAAAGGTCATTGGCTTAAAAGCCATATAAATCACAAGAGACTAAAAGGCATGGTGGTATTCAGAGGAACAGTGGTGATCTTGGGTCTAATTAGACCAGATGGGAATACATACAGAACCAGCTAGCTGCCTTTCGGTCAATTTGGGCAGAAAGCCATAGGATAAAGATTAAGTTACCTACTCTTTGGGCGAAGAAAGCACATGAATCTCTAAGAATCCAGAAATTATTTTTAAGAATGAGTTACTAAGTGATGCAAAGAAAATGCATTTTCTATCTGTATGTTTCAAAAGAAGTTCTGAAGATCTCCATGGGCTTCTAAGTTGAGTGAGAGCTTAGTATACTCAGAGTCCACTTCAGATCCAGTTCAAGACAAAGTAGTTTCATGAAGTGATTTGGACAGCCAACTCATGGAGCTATTTAGAGAAATAGTGGCCTGTAAATGAAGCGGAATTGAATTAAATATGTAGTAAAATAGTTCCAGTTATTTTTTTAAAAAACAAAGGAAATTGGCTTTTTATTTAGCCTGTAGTTTGATGTATGTAATATTAATCTCTGTTAAGCTCTCCTAGGACTTGAAGTGGTGCATCATTTCTTTTGAGCCAAATATCTTCCACGTGACTAGGAGATTAGAATAAAATAGTTCAATTCAAAGGGGCCTACAATGATTATCTAGCCCAACTGCCTGATCACTTCAGGGCTGACAAAAGTTAAAGCCTATTACTAGCAAGAAAACCTGTTTGAACTACCAGCATGCCTGGCGCTGTCTGTTCTTAATATGTCAAGAGCCACTTCTGTCCCATGGTCACTTGGGTGTTATTTCCAACAGCACAGTTAGCTCTGCAGTTGACAGTGCAGAAATGTCCCAGCTGAAAGGCAGCCTGAATAAGGGCATTGTCTAGTAAACAGTAATGAGTACATCAGTTTTCCATTGCTGGAGGCATCAAGATGTATGACAAAATTGGTCCAAGTTTACTATTTTCCCACATAACAATAGGGAACATGAATCCAGACTTCACTGGATATGGCTTATCTAAATTTCAATTGTCTCTTCCCTCTCAACAAAAGTTCTAGAAAGCATTGTCTTTGTCAAGAAAACTAATCAGAGCCAACGTTTTCACAAAGATATCGCTGAGTGTGTTAAGTCGACCAGAAGAGCCTGTACAAGTTAATGACAGATGTCTGTATTGTTCCCAAAAATGGAACTTTTGTGCATTGTAATACATGCAGGTTTTGGCACGTACTTGTTTCATGAAAAGTACCTTTAAAGATGGTAGTCATTTCAGTTCTTTGGGCCAAGGGATGCCAATTCTTGATGATTGATCAACATGTGATATGCAGAGATTAATAAAAGGAAATTAATTTTGCATAATTGAGTGGTCATTTCTTTGTGTGGTCAACCAATCTATCATCTCACCACAAATACGTTGTCTGACTTCACACTGGTATAACTGGTAAAAGGAATATTAAAAGTTCCCCATGGCTTTTACACCAAGACCAGTTACATTCTTGTTTTGCTTGACATTTAATTATCTGGACAACTTAAAAATTATTGCATTCATGTGACCTCCTATTGATGTTCTCCTGTTGATCTGTGTCATTCAATCTCAAGCCAAAGCTACTTAAATCGCAATATTGCCCAAGCTGAAGCCAGGCTTAAGCAAAAACAATCATTAAAGCTAGGAAAATGATAAGGATTATTCTTTAAAGGTTCTTTTGAGGAGTCTGTATTTAATTTTGATTAGCTCATATTCACCCCTGAACTGTACCCCTTCATAAATTTATTAAATAAAACTAATAACTCTTTTAATAGTGGAATTTTATTCATGAGAACATTTGAAAAAACTAATTTTGGATCCAGTGCTAAAATTAATTTCTAAGGTGATAATTTCAGGTGGAAGCAGAATAATAGATTAATCTACTTATGAGTATATGATTATAATATTAATCCAGGTGATCTGGGAATAGAAACAACACAAGTTCATTGATATTAGATGTCAGGATAATTTTGAATTGAGTTCTGACGCAGATCAGCAAAAATAGTTAACCACAGTCCAAGGATTTTAAATATACTAAACTGTTAAGGAAAGTGTAAACACTGTGATCTGTAAGTGGCACAATTCATAACAACTGCTCAATTTATTGAATAAATTGTAACAGTTCTGTGCAGTACTGTAGATTTGCAAAAGCAGTCAGACTGGTATCACTGTGATTTCCAATAAATGTGTGATTCCAAGCTATGTTGCTTTACATATAGGGCTAACAGTTAATAGTTAAATAGAGAAACCTTTTGCACCTCTTCAAAAGAGCTGTGTACTTCTTTCAACAGAGCAGTAGTGAACAAGGTCTGGGGAAGTAGCAATAGTGAGTTCAGGACTGTGGTACTTTGGAAGAACAGTATGAGTGGGGGGTTGGAGGTGCAAGGGTGCTGCTTTATACCCCTGGACAAATTTTAACACTACTATGATATGGCACAGCAAAAAATGTTAGAGGAACACCATCTAGAAGGCCAGAAGATCTGGCACGTTGTGATTTAATGCTTTAGAGACAAAAGTTTGTGGAACTGAGCCATCACTTGCCTATACTACACCCAGGTCAAGGCAACAACATGACCCCTTTGTTTTTGTGGGGGAAGAAATCCCCCCAAAACAAAAAACCAAACAAACAAAAAACCAAAACAATCCCGAAAAAAACTAAAACCAGGGAAAGAGGACATACGGGAGAGAATGAAAAAGAGAATGAACATGTTCAGACCAGCTCTGGGAAAATGAAAAATAAGGGCATGGACTCCAACTCAAGAAATGGAGGGAGAATCCCTGGTTAGGGCTCACTCCTCTTCCTTTGGGACCCCATCGTTGCGTCCTTTGGTCTGTTTGGTCTAGTGCGTGTGTGCTGCCTGTTCCTTCAGCAGCAAGAAGCCTGAATCCATTCCAACACCCACAAGTTCCCTGAACAAAACTATTCTCCATCCAAAGCGAAGAAATTTGAATAGTGGTAATAACAGGAACCAAAATATCTGCTAAAGAGAAGACGACCTAATAGATTATTTTCAAATATTAGACAAGTAGAGGATTACTTGCTATTAAATATTATCGCTTACGTCTCTCCTTTTCTGTCCATCAAGTGTTACTTCGTGACAATCTGTAGCTCAGAGATAATTGTTAAGTTTTATTCAAATTACATTACTAACCCTGTAACTCATACTGTGTGTAATCTTAGCTATCTGAAATTATTCTGTGGGAGGGATGGTTTTCAATTTAAGCCAACATTTCTAGCCTTTTTTACCCCTCCATTGTGCAACATTTAGCATCAAGTCCTAACAGACGTATCAGTGATTTGAGGTAATAAAAATTCTTGCTAAAATATTTCATACTTCTCCTCTTGAATATGCTGTGCTAGTGTTCTTTAGAAATTGTTAACTAATCTGATTTGGCAAATGCGTCTTCTGGAAGTTTCATTATTATTTGATTGATGTCAATTCAGTCTTTAACTACAAAAGCATCTACTTTCCATAGTTTTATCATGATGTGTAATTTCTTTTCCATGCTAAAAGAGATGAAAGATTTTAGAATTTACAGTTATGACCATTAATACTATTTTCTTTTACTGGATCTGCAGTCAGTTACATGAGCAAAAGAAATTGTTGCTAAATTTCTCTCACTATCTGCTTGCCAAAACTTTATAGTCTCCAGCTGGAGTTACTCCAGTTTTTCACTAATATAGATAGAATTAGAGTGAATGGCAAATGTTTCAAGATGGAAAAAAAAAATCTTCAAACTTTAAATCTGAAATATAAGGCTCTGATTTTTATCTACAATGATGAAGATTAGAAACACCCCTAAAAAAACTAGCAGAGTTAACACTAGTGAAAAGTCAATGCAAATGAGGTTAGAATCATGTGGAATGGAAATGATCCTTTTCTGTCAGATCCAAAATCTGGTTCAGACTTAATTTATGCCTGGGCTAGGAGCCAAGAAGATCTTCCTCATGAATATACAGGCATTGGTTATGGGTTAAGGAAAGTAGAGGGCTCGTGAACTGCTTGGAAGCAGCTACCTTGACCATGAGTAGTTGTCAGTTTATTTTGTAAATCTGTCCAAATAGGGCAATTCATATTGTGAAGGATAATGCATATCAATCAATACAATTATTATTCAGTTGCTAATCTGGAGAGAATAAGGTGGAAGCTGCAGGCAATAAGGAGATGTGAAAGAAGCACACTGATATTCAACCCCCACAGAGAGGGAGTAAACAGAATCAACAAATATATAAGAAGTATGTCTGATGAAAGGAGCAGGATGAAAGCTTTCAGCTCTCCAAGAAGTATTGACTCTTGTTACTGAGGCTGGCTCCACCACTGATGTAAAAATCAGAGTGGATTTTATCCTCCCTTTTCTTCCATTCCCATCGTACAAAGGTATATCATAGCATTGTTTTTTACAGTGAAATTTTGTTGTAGGTCTTCATAAATCTCAGCATGAAACAGTGTCTAGAGCATTAAAATAATTTTATAGCAAGACCACTTAGGATAATTTGATAAGGTGCTCTGACTCCAGAAGAGTAAAAGTCCTTTCTGCGTTGATCCTTAGCAGAGCTTGAGTAAAAATTTCAGAAAAAGAGGAAGCCTGGGGAAGAATTCATACGGGATCTACTTATCCACCATGCTTTATTTCAGAATCCACTTCAGTGGTCTGACATCTTGCACACATTGTTCATAAATCCTGATAGCCACATGGTCTGTATTTGTAGAAGGTTTGATGCCATATGGAGAAGATTTAAAAGTGTGTGCTAAATGCATAATCTCATATGATATTTCATAACAAAAAACGTGAAGCTTCTCCAGGGAGGAAAGGAAAAGCTTTGTCCAAAGGTCTCTTAGAACATTGCTGCTTTTACTCCTGTTGGCATCTGCGTGCAACTTCGATAGGAGTCCTTTACTTAGGCATTTTCAGATAAACTCCTCCTGAAGGCAAAAGTTAGTAAGAACTCTAAGATTCCACTAAGTTTTGCTTCTTCTTTTTCTTACTAATGAGATTAATATTATCAAATGTCTAATTTTAATTCATATTGTTTTGGCTTCTGCTTCCAAATCTGAAATTTGCAAGGTATTTATTGTATGCTTTTGAAATGACTGTGGTGTCCCAGAAGTTTCTGATTGTAGTGAGGATAAACATGATTAAAGGAGCTCCAGAATAGGTAAATGATCTGTTTGTCAACAGATTAGCTAAATAAAGATATCTTAAAGTCAAGCACCTTTTAGTTGCCAAAAAACTTGGTTTAAAGATGTAAATTTAAAATTGTATTACAACCAGGAAAGCCTAGTTGCCAGTTATATAATTAATCCACTAGATCATGCCACCACTTAGCTCTACTATTAATAAATGTGTCTGTGTAGCCTCTCTGAAATGGGGCCTCCTGATGAGATAATGTATTAGAAAACAATGATGGGTTGTTATATAATGAAACCAAACTCCCTGTAATCTATGGCTTTGCTGGTTAAACAGGTGAAAAAAAATGCTGTTCAGTCTATTATTTTGAGAGGTATTATTCTGGGCTTAGTCCCTCCTTTCAAAAGCACTGTAAAATAACTTTCCAGGATCCCTTTTCCAAGGTCAAAAGCTGACTGCATCTTGTGAACGCCTAGATGTAAGCAAGAACAGGCAATAAGTAGATAAAAAGTTCAATTGTGAGAGAAAAGAGACCAGAGTTTCAAAACATACAGGTATCTGAAGATGCAGATACATGCCTAATGAGATTTTCTAAAGTGCCTAACAGGTTAAGACCTGGGAGATGTGTGCCTTACTTGGCTAGCTGTGTCTGAAAATCTCACTTGGCTCTATTAGCCATTTCAGTCTCCTCAATAGCTTTGAGAATTTGGCTAAGGGAGCTGAAAATGTTTTCTCTGTTCCAGAAACCTGGCAAGCCCTGTATGCCCTGGGTGTTGGGGAAGTTCCAGTGACTTTCAACAGGTAGATTTAGTTATCTGTCCTCTTGGTTTATAGGCCTGTGTTCCAGACAGGGAAGGCCATTACAATAGCCAGGAATTCCTATTCCTTTTGTATTTTTATAGTATCTGTTCAATGTGGTAAACTTTTGTGAGGTACGTATACTGCTATATGAACCAATGTGCAGGCACAAGAAAGTAAGATATGCTATTGTTTCAGTAACACTCAGTTAGCAAGCATCATACATATATGTGTTTGCCTTCACTTGTTTCTGCACCTCAACAGTTCACAGGGAGTCTAAAACCTGGGCCTTTCCAAGCTGTTCTTGCCTTGGCTCCTGCTCAATCCAGGGAGCAAAGGCAATTGTATTGCTCTGTTTGGCTTCTCCAGTTCTGAGGTTGCTACCTGGTATAAATTAGTTCTTTTCCCTATTTTTCTAAATCATGGGATCAATTCTGTCTCCATTCTTAACACAGGCTTCTGTTGTCATTATCTCCTTGTAACCAAAGAGGCCCATCTGATATTTTTATTGTATTTTTTATTTATTCTACTCCTTAAGATGGCTAGATACTGTGTGCTCCTGGTCCAGAAGAACTGGTCAGGGATATCCCTTTATAAAAGGGAGTTACATGGATGACATGAGTGCTTAATTGTTAAAAATAGAAGGCACTAAATAGCAAATGAAAACTGGAAGATAAAACAAAATCACTTTTTCTTGGCCTTTCCGTGAGTTTGCAAGTCAACAGAATTAATATGGTAACTGCAGAAGGCCTAGTGACAAGACAGGCCTTCAAGCCTCCCTCGCTGTTTCATTGTGCTACATTTCTCTAATGCCTCGTGTATGCTTTTCCAATAAAATCTGATTAACAGAGACAGAGGGAAAGAGACAGAAAGTAATCCAAAGCCAACCCTGCTTTATATAGGATTTTCTAGCTGATTGGGTTCATAGTAAAGAGGACTATAGAGAGAAAAAGAAGCCATTTAGTAGCAATTATTTTTAAAACATTTTATGGTGGGGTGGAGACTATCAAGGCAATAACCCTATAAAAATCAGATTAACACACACACACCAAACACAGAAAAAGGCACTTGATTTGTGAGGATTGAATGTAATTATAAAAATTCTGATCAATTCTAGTCCTGAGATGGTAATCTTATTATCATAGATATAGAGGCCTGAAGCAAGAAGGTAACAAGAAGAAAATATCTGTTCCTTTACCATATTTTTTTAAATCAAAACATGTGGCTTAAATGGGTCTTTGGGTTGTTTATAATTAAATCTTCCTGAACAATGCAGGAGTTGGCCATTTCTCAACTGTCTGGGGCATCTGTTTTCACATACTTCAAATACAATAAAGATTTTTGTGTGGGTTTTTTTATTCTTTTTGGACTTCCTGTACAACACAAGTAGGAATGGATGTGTAATTGAATACGCCTTTTCGGTGTAGACAGCTGGAATAAAAACTGCATGAACCAAATTTTGCCCTTAGTTATTCTTAGATAATCTCATAGAGCTTAAATTCTACAAATGTGGAGAAGAGACAAAACTATTCTTAATCATTCTGTGTAGAGCAGCTGTCTTCCAAGGAAACACTGGTTTAGCAATCCTTAGTCAACCTGAGCTTAGTATTTTATTTCAATCTGTTTTGCAGTCAAGTTCTGTCTCTGTCGTTTGTCATAGAGTTGGTGTCAAAATATTTTTTTCATCCCTCTTCTGAAACTTAATTTTTTTTTAACTTTTCAGTAAACTGCAAATTGCTTTGGTAACATGAAAAACACCCACGAAGTTGGGACACTAGACCCTTAACTATTCAAGGAGCTGAAAGCTCTTAAACTTCTGTTGCACAAACTCATATTGGCTTAGTGTCACAGACTCTTTGGGTTTTTTTCCTGCTGGTTTTCATAAACTCCTCGTGCTTAGAAACAAGGTTGGTCACTCTTTTCTCAGAAAAGGCATTTAGTATCAAGATGTTTATCTTCATTTTACCAGTCAAATAGAGCTTGATTTATTGTTCTTTTTACAATAACTTTGAGCTTTTCATGTTAAATCACTGTGAGGAAAAATTGTACCATTATATTTAAAGCATTTCAGCAGTATTGCAGCCTGCTTTTTCTCTTTCTGCTTCTGTAAAAGGCTGCAGTGGGTGTAATCTTTTTATTTATCTGTGATTCAGAAAAGGCATGTTCTTAATGAAGCAGCTCTGATCATTTAAGAAAAATGCCCAATAGCAGCACCGTGCTACCACACACTTTGTTTTTTGTTTGGTTTTCTATATATTGGAAACGGTACTATTTATTACAGTAAAGGCAAATCATGTTTCCAAAGGTGATTTTTTGTTTTTAAAGCACTTGGCTTTGTACTTTCCTGGAATTTCTCACATTTTAAACTTGTGCCATTATCTGGACTATTGCTTCAAAAAGTAGATTTTTGACTCTGAGGAGAGGATTTTTTACTTTGTTCATGAATACTGATAAACTGCAAGGATTTGGGATGTACCTGCAACACTTCACTCTACACAGTCTGACTTACCAACAGAACTATGCAGCAGATTGCATTGTCAGTGTTTCAGGTTTTTTCCTTCACTCTTCTGACATTTCCATGTAAAATTCTGTCATTTTAGGCAGTTTCTAGATAAATAATAATCTAAAACCTTTTGGATTTTTTGGGGTTTGTTTTGTTTTGTTTCTTGGGCTTTTTTTCCAAAAAATGCAAGAGTCCACTTTTCAAAGACAGTTTATTTTCGGATAAGCTCAGCAAATCTTTTTCAAGAAAAAAATGGAGTGTGCAGAGAACATACCAAACTAGATGAGCAAGTCTGTGTAATAGTGGGCTAATGCAAGGAGTTAAATATTGCTTATATAAATTTCTTGTGGTTCCACAATTAGTTCCTCTTTCACTGTGAATTTATAGAAGGATTGTCTTTAGAAACACAGTAATAGAATAATTTCTTGTTTTCAGCCAAACTGTTCTTTTATTTCCATTGTGTGGAACAAAAAATAGATCATAGAAAGTTTTTATATGACAAACTTTCTTAAGAGAAGGTGATTTGGCCCAATATGATAGCTTTTTTCTCCTTTCTTCTCTTCAGTTCTATATTCCTTTTATTTCCCTGGTAATGTATGTCACTGCACCAGCTTTGGTTTGAGATTCCTCTTCATAATATGAAATTCCACCAGGAACATACACATCAATATCTCTGTCTAGGAGACTGATCTGTCAGGGTTAGAGACTTTTTTCCCATAACTTAAGTGTTTTTATGAACTGATGGTTATCCCCTCATATTTTGCATAATATTTTAGTTCATTTCTCAGACCCATGAGCACTGCTACAATTTTGATAAGCCATGGAAAAATAAGCCCATCTTGTAAGTTTGTATGAAGTCTGTTTTGCTTGAGTAATGTTTTGAGTATAGTCCAGGGGGTGAAATTTAGTATGTGAATGGTGGAATAAGAATCGTTACTATTATATTCATTTTGTGTCTTTGTGCACTGAGCTAAAGGCTGTAGAAGTCTTTCTGGCTATTTCTTATTTTTCTTATAATCACATGTTGTAATGCCTTGCCCACATGTATTCTTTTTCTTGATTCACTACTATAAGACTTAGGATTTCACTATATTTTTATTCCCAAATTAAAAGAAAAAAAAAAAGATAATTACTGTGACCATTTTTTCCCATCCTTTTCCCAAAGCAGTGAAATTTCTCAGCCAGCACACACAAAAACATGTGATTTCTTCTTTGTTTTTCTGTATTAAAAAATGGTACTTCAGAGTTTTGAAAGATCAGGTTAGAATCTGATTAAGGTAGTGTATGTAGCCTAAAGGATGATAAGAGTTCCAAATAGTCTGGCCATGAAAGCAGTTTAGGATATATAAGCAAGTTTAGATAAAATATGAGCGAACTGCAGTCCTCCCACAAAACTCAGATGGAGCTCTTTTTGTAAATCAAAAATGTTCAGGCACTTTTTTGCCTAAATTTTTCATATCTGCGCTTTGTGCAGAAGTGTCAAGAAACCACAATAAAGACTATTCTGCAGACTCAAGGGATTATGATATACATCAGACATTCTGAATGCCCATCTGAACCTTCAAGGTGTTTGTGGTTTGCCCATGACTAATTTCCAACTGGCTCTGGAGGAAGTACCTCAGGATAACAATTTTTCCATAATAGTGTACCTGGAGGTACTATTTTTTTTTCACCGAACAGGCCTTTAAGAAAGTTTTCTTCCCCTTTCTAGTTTGCAAAACATTCCTTTGATTTTTCTGCCACAGGATGGAGGGGAAAAAAATCCCCCTAAGCGCTCTGTCATTTCTTTTCTTTTAGCTGATGCCACTCATTTGCTTGCTTAAAGTGATGGTAGGGATTGCTAATGCATAATACAGGGTCTGCCAAGTTGCCCTTTTGCTGTTAATACAGATCTTAACCTGTTTACACTAAATGCATGTTAATTGTTAGGGTAGCTGAAAATAAAAGAGCAGTGAAGTTAGTTAATTTGATGAAACACAAGGGAAAATCTACCCTTAGTCATACCTGACCAAGCTCCCAGGTGTCAGCAGGATTTCAGGTGTAAATGGAGGCAAACCATACATGAATGTATTTTTCTGAAAAGTCGAATGGTAATAGCGTCCTCTCAGAGGAGACTGTAGTTACAGGCTTCTGCTGTTGTCACTATGCTTGAAATCTCAAGGGAACACACTTCCCTCTGATAACCTGGGAAATCACCTTTTTCTAAGAAGGCTAGAGTGTTTTGACAGTAGCATTTTTTGTGGTATTTTGAGGATTAGTACAGAAGTGTAGAAGCTTGCAAGTAGCATAGATGCAGGGCTCCTTACTGATAAAAAAAATAGCTGGGGAATATATGTGTTTTGTTTTAGATGAGGACAAAAGTGCAGGTAATGTCTTTTTGGTTATGACAGCATTTGTCTGTGCCAAAAGGACAGCTCTTTAAAATGAAATTTCTGTGTCTTTAAAGTGAATATTTTCATCCAGCTCTTCCTGACCATCAACTAGCATTGTATTTAGTCAGGAGAGAAGGAAATGGACATGTCGATTTTTGTTATTAATCTCTTTGTTGGTCATTTCTCTCACATCTGAAAAGCTTCCACTTGTAGAACACTGGTAGTACACAAAGAACTTGAGGGCATTTCCCCACGTAGCTACAGCAATTCAGGATGCAGGACATTTTCAGAAGAGTATGTTTGACTTTACAAAATGATAAAGAAGAATGGGGAGCTATTTTCAGGGACAGGCGTAATTCATCTGTCTCTGTTATTTAATTCTGAGTCTCAAGAAATATAATCTATGGTACAAAATAAGACTTGGTTTCTGTAGGTTCATTAGTGAAGCACAGATCCGTCCTCCCAGCCAGTATTTCAATATGTACTTCAGTCTGATATGTGCTTAAATCTCTTACTAGTCATTTGCTTTAAGACAAACTTAACTATCATCCTAGACAGGTAAAAAGAAAGACACCCAAAGTGATAATTTACCTTTTTTTATATACATTTGAGGATGTAATTATGCATAACAGAGGATAACGACTAAAAGTTATCTCTGGAGTAACAGCGTACAAATTATTGAGGTAATACTACATTTAAGCATATTTAGGCCTTGTGGTAAACCCTATGCTTAGACGACTTGTCTCTGCAATGTGGAACCCCTTTGAAGAATCTAACACTAATGCCTATTCCACAATTTTGCTTTCAGGGAATTGTTTAGAAAACCTTTTCTAAATAAATTGTGCAGCAAATACAAGGCAGACAGAGTATCAGCTGGAGATGGGAGCGCATTCTCACTTAGTTTGCTTTTTCTGCTGGCTTCTTCTTTTTAAGTTGCCTCTGTAACATGTTGGGATTTTTCCTCTTTTGTTCTTGCTTCTCCTTGACTAGCTAGCTGGTTTGGCATCTTATACTTGTGAGTATTTTTAGCATCTCTTGAAAAACTCTGAGATGGATTCCTGCTGCTGATCAGCTAATGCTGTTTTATCCAGTAGTTGCCATTAAAGTATCTTCTACCTGCTTCTTTGGCACTTTTTACTCACCTATTTTTTCCCTTCAATATCCATAATATGTATCTCCTAGCAAGTGTTACAGGCTTTAGGGAAGGAAGTCCTGTGAATTCTAGCTTGTACCCTGGATGTCTTATGCCCAGACTCTTGACTTGCAACATGTTTACTGTAGTATCTGCCTTGTATGTTTCTTATGTAAGGGGTCCCTTTCTCTCTTTGCATGTTTTTTTGTGACACTACAGGAATGTGCTTTACATTCATTCTGACAGAATAACCTTTCTCTGTATTCAATGCAATGGATTTTTTTTTTATTATTATTATTGCAGAATAACTAAAACTAAGAGAGGAATTGTCTTCTGAACAAAGACAGACTGTAGAGGTGTTTTTTTTAGTCCTACCCAGTACATCTTCTCCTGATGCAATAGCTGCCTTATATAGAAACCTGATTTTGCTCACTTTAAAATCAGAGGAAATGTTCTTAGTTATTTCGGGCTGTTTATTAGCAATGGCAGTCTTCATATCAAAATTTCCAGATCAGTGTCCTCCTGCCAGGCCTCTCTCATGACACTTGCTGGGAGCCTGGAATGGCTGTGCAGTATTTACTGCTGTGTTCCAGGGACATGTCTTGCCGAGGATTTTTCTGGGGTAAAAAATGAGTTTGAAGCACAGACAAACAAGTAAAAGGCAATCCTCAAAGTGAGGTAAGATTGGGTTCACCTCTCTCATTACCTGGAGTGCTGTGTGACTGCTACTGCACCTGCCCCCTTTTCAGTCCACAGCACAAATGACCAGGTATCCATTCACAAGTGAGGTCAACTGAGGACATTCTTTTACACAATTTCGGTAGGAGAGTTCTGCCACCTACATCCCTGAAATGAGCACCATGTTCTTTATTCCTTCATAACTCTTCTCGCTTTTAAGGGCCAGATTTCCGACCCCCAAAATACATGAATTGGACTGAAATCAAATTTCTGAATTAGCAGACTTTTCTGGGAAGCACTCTAGGAAACATGGGAACATGGCTGTTGACATGAGCTCTCTTCACCTCAGTTTATCGAGACAGCATTGCAAACAGTGCATGTGGCACTGGCAGGTATTCCCCAGGTGTTTCTAAAGCCTTTTCAGCATTAACCTGGAGAATGTATTGTTGTAGATTTATTACTTGTCCTGTGCCTGTCCACTTTCACTATTTCCTAGTCATGTGGGAAAGTTTAAGCCACGTTATATTTCTTGCTTACTAACCTGAAGCAACTGCACCTAAACACTGCACATTTGTCATTAGAGGACGGAGCAGCATCTTGCAAACTCCTGGTTTATCAGTAGTAACCTTGTGCAGAAAGCCCTGGATGTTGAGTTTCACAGTAAGGAGCATATGTTTGTGATGCATGTGCTTAAAACGGGAAAAGAAAAAAGAAAAGAATGGAAATGCCTACTGATGATATCTGGGTGTTTTCAGTCCACTAATGTCAAAGCATACTGTAAAGAGAGGGAAGAATCACTGCTCACCAAAGTGGGGAAACAGAGGCACAGAGAAGTCAAAGGGCTGATTCAGCATTTCCATTTTGACTGACGTGGGTATGCACGCAGCTGATACTTGCTGTATCATGTCCAGCTGCCGTCACACCTTAAATGTTTTACCAAAACCTAATTTGTTCTCCTCTAGAAGCTTATTTCTTGTCCATTCAAAACTTCCAGTGAGGTCAAAGACTTGGACACACAAAAAGTTACAGCATTGTGCCCTAAGGGAAGCTGGTTTAGAGCTGCTCAACCCCTTCCTTCTTCTAATGCAGTTTATATATATAAATTGAATTTCTTATGTAAAAAGATAAGGCTTTTGTTTTTCAGAAACAATCAAATGGACCTCAGTAATGTCCCTAAGGTTTTGCTTTCTTCTGTTTTGCTAAGAAAAAAGATACCGACTCGTATATCTTACATTTTGACAGTGCCTTTCTTTAAACAGAAACTGATTTAACTGAACTCTCAGTTAATTGGTTTAAAAATATGAAAAAGCTCAACTAGGGTGTGCAGTCAGCTTTTCATAGCGCATCCTGGAGTCAGTTACCATGGCACTGTGAAAGATTTTGGTCTCCATGGCAACCACAGGTTGGCTTGTTGCACCTTTTATGCAGACTGAAAGCAGCAGCTTGTGGTATCTGGAGTTAATATGTCGAGGAGGAGGTAGATACATTACCAGAGAGGTGTTTGGTTTGTTGGGTTTTTTCCCCTGCTTTAAACTCAATCAGTCCCTTAATAATTGCTCATCAGGCTAATGGCAGTAAGGGCCGAGTGGAAGCGGCGGCGTGGGGAGGCAGGGTGCTCCAGGGGGCCTTGCAGCAGCAAGGAAATCTCCCCCTGTCCCTCCTGGTGAGCAGCCAGCAGAGCTGGAAAGCCACGGCTCCATGTACTTTCTGGGACTGTTTTGCAGCCATTTGTTCCGGGCGGCTTTTTGCTAAACCCACAGCGAGACTGGCTGTGCCTTTGGTCCCCTGTGTGCAGTGTCGGGCTACTTTGGCTAAACACTGGCTATGGCCATGCAGGGCCCGGACCCTGCTGTTAGCCACCCTGGTGTGCAGCTGTGTCTCCTGGCCATTCAGTCCTTCCTCTCGCTGGTGGGCTCAGCTCTGGCTGCATCTTGATACGGGTTTGGCAGGGCATTTCTTGCTGCTGGGGTGCTGGGGAGGCTAGGGGTGACCTTCATTCAATGAAGCAGGGCAGGACAGAGGGTAGGCACCAACCAGGGCACTGGGATATTATGCTTCAAGTACACTCTCTCTGAAATCACTTGTCATATAAGTGTTGGGCAACTTACATGGGGAGGTGGAAGCTGGCGGTGTCCTTCAGCTTTCTGGTCCAGCTGTGCAGACTGTGGTATATGCTTTTGTGTGATATTTTTGCTCATGCTTGCTTATCTCTGTTTCAAGTGAAGCAGGATACACATTTAGGTGCAGCTATTACTGGTGCTGTCGGCCCTCTGTAGCTGCAGGATCTGGGGCTGGAGGGAGAAGCTGCATCCTTGCTTTTATGGTCCAAGGACTAGCTTGCAAAGCAGGGCACAGGAACATGCAGTCTCAGCACTCCTAACCTCCCTTGCCCTCCCTACTTTCGCACGTGCTTCACAAGCATTACTGTGTCGCCCTGGTAGATTGCCATGGTCAGGGGGTTGCTTTTACAGAAGATAGGGTGGTGTAGGAGGCCCCTAGGAAGACGACCTCTACTCATTCCTTGGGCTTGTCTCGCAAAAACGTGTTGGTGGTGTTCAGGTCCTGTTGCTGGAAAGCATGGAAGAGTTCCTGGAATTGCAAAAAAGGAAATGTAACTCTGGCAAATTGGTGCTCAGAGCTGCTTTAAATGGGCTTTCATACACTCACTGCTTGTTTACCCTGAAATTGTAATGGCAGAGAGAGCAGGCTGGTGAGGAATGCTGGCAACAGAGGGAGGAATTAAGGCAATATTTTCTAATTCCAGAACATACTGAAAACTTTCTGTTGATCTTTTCAGGGCATTGTCACTCTCAGGGCAGCATGGCTCACAGAACCAGAAGATAGTTGTTTAGCAGTGGGTATACGTAGTTAGAAGTTAAGCCTCTCTAGTTACACTGTTGACTAAAAATAGCTAATGCTTAAGTCATGTTAATAGTGATTTCTGAATGTTTTGTCTACCAGAAACTTCCTTAAAGCAGAACATATTACAAACAACAGAAGCAAGTAAGTGTTGCTTTCAATGATGAACAGACCATCTTCATGTGAAACTGGCAGCCCTGAAAGTCCTAGGTAGCTGGTAGACAGATGAGCATTACATATTTTAAATGCCCTATGTTTTTTGTACATATTGTTTTGAATTCACACAGCTGCCTGTATTGGGTTTATGTGGCAAGGTGGGGGGCGGGGAAGCTACAGGGGTGGTTTCTGTGAGAAGCTGCCAGAAGCTTCCCCTACGTCTGACAGAACAATGCCAGCTGCTCCAAGACCGACCCACTGTTGGCCAAGGCTGAGCCCACTGGCAATGATGGTAGTGCTTCTGGGATAATGCATTTTAAGAACCAGAGGGGGGTGGAAATTGCTGGGCAAGAGCAATTGTAGCTGGAGAAAGGAGTGAGAAATGTGACAACAACTCTGCAGACACTCAGGTCAGTGCAGAAGGAGCAGGAGGTGCTCCAGGTGCAGAGATTCTCCTGCAACCTGTGGTGATGACCATGGTGAGGCAGGCTGTTCCCCGGCAACCCATGGAGGTCCACAGTGGAGCAGATATCCACCTGCAGCCCATGGAGGACCCCGTGAAGGACCAGAGCAGGTGGATGAAGTAGGCTATGACCCATGGAAAGCCTGTGCTGGAGCAGGCTCCTAACAGGACCTGTGGACCTCTGGTGAGAGAGGAGCCCATACTGGAGCAGGTGTGCTGGCAGGACTTGTGACCCCACAGGGGACCCATGCTGGAGCAGTTAATGAAGAACTGTAGCCTGTGGGAAGGAATCACATTGGAGAAGTTCATGGAGGACTGTCTCCTGTGAGAAGGACCCCACGATGGAGCAGGGAAAGAGTGTGAGGAGCCTCCCCTGAGGGAGAAAGTGCAGCAGAGACGACCTGTGATGAACTGACCGCAGCCCCTAGTCCCAAGTCCCCCTTTGCTGCTGCAGGGGGGGGAGGCAGAGAATTCTGTTGTAAAGTTAAGCCTGGGAAGAAGGAGGAGGTTTGATGGGTTTTTTTAAGATTTGGGTTTGTATTTTATTACCCTACTTTGATTTGATTGGTAATAAATTAAACTGATTTCCGCAAGTCAAAGCCTGTTTTTCCCGTGATGGTAATTGAGTGATCTCTCCCTGTCCTTATCTTGACCTATGAGCCTTTTGTTATATTTTCTCTCCTCTGAGTGGGTGATGAAAAAACCTCAGGAGGACCATAGATTTGTTTAGGAGGCTTTTATTAAACCTCATTTGGCCTATATGCTGCTCCCTTAATGTGTAAGGAAAAAAAATCCTCCTCCCTCATGTTTCTCAATTTTGTTTCCAGTTCAAGACCATTGGAATGAAAATCAGGGCATATGGAATATTTTTAGGCCTCAAAATAGATTTATATTTCATATGGACACAGGCTTTGGTTGAGTCTTATCATCTGTTCTTAACCTAATGATGAGGCCAAGGAGCAAAGTTTGAATCCAGTTTTGGAGGAGGAAAGTATGTGTTGCAGTGAAGACTGTATTTGTGATGGTGTTAAGCTTTCTGGCTAAATTTAGAAAGTATGTTTTAAGATTCAGAAATGACATTTTTTCTATAAAGCATTGATACATAGATCCATATGCTTTTAAATATATGAATTTCATTTAGAAATTTGACAGCCAGAATTGAAAACACTTAGCTATGACAGAATATTCCCTGTTAAATATCAGGGAGAAAAGAAGGATTAGTGAAGATGGGAACCAGGTGTAAGAGCATGTTTTAGGTTGATCCCAGCATTAGAGCAGAGTGCTTCTTTTCTCACCCGTGCACCGGCCATTCTGCACTGGAGTCGAGCAGTTTTCCTGCAACTTTCCCAGCAGGCAGCTGCTCTGACAGCATCACAGTCCTGCTGCCTTGAGAAGGCAGAGCTTTAAGGATGAAGCTCTTGTTTACATTTCAAACATTGCTCTGCCCAGTACATTGAAAGATGGAAATATATACACCTGTAAAAATCCAACAGCTTTTTCAAGTTGGTCCTAACAATGGAAGCTTCCTTGTTTATTTTCCCATCGCACTTGTCTTCCACAGAAACTGGTGACTGCTGTAAGGGGCAATTACTTGCTCTGACTGTGATGGTTTTCAGTGCTTAAAACAATGCTTAACAAGTGCATAACATCCCTGTATGGTGTTTTCAGGAATTGCTCAGTAGCGACAGAGGGAAGGAACAAGCAAAGGCAGAGCACGCTCTGCCTTCCGCCTGACTTGAGATAAATGACAGTAATCACATAGACAGTAATCTGGCCTTTTCTGCTCTGCCCACCTGCTGCTGCTGCTGTCATGCTCTGCACTCTGCTGCCATCCTCCGTGACAGCGGCGCCTCCAGCTTGGCACTGCTGGGAATAATGAGGGGTGGCACAACTCCGCAGCTGCTGCAGTGGTAAAAGGGGGGTGCTGGCAGAGAGGGGGTGAAGAGCTGGGCTGGAGCCAACATAGTGGGAAATTAGCTGAGCTGTCATTCCTGCAAACAGCGAGTGCTTTAGCTCTAGTGTTAGCAGAGGGCGTGAGAGGGAAGCTTTTCTATCTGGAAGTCTGGCTCACAGGGGAGAGTAGAGGGCATCATGCAAAGTCCAGCCATAGCTGAAAGTGTAGGCTACCATAATGCAGCCCAGAGGGCAGGCCTTGGCATCTTTAAATACGGTCACGATCATTTAAAGTTTCTCCTGCTCTTCACAGGGCAGCTCAGGGCTTCAGTGCAATTGTACAGGGCAGAAATCCTCCCCTGGACAACAGGCTGTTTGAAAGGGCAGGCACGATCTGTCTTTCAATACAGAGCACATCTTAAAACACTTCAACACATCCCAGCTGTAATTAATGAGGAAACAAAAGCCTATAAGTGTGTATTATTTTTTAAATAACTGTTAATGGTGAATTTAAGAATACAAACCCTACTGGATGTAGCTAATTGAGAAGAATATGGGGATGTGGAAACTAGGTAATGAGCAAGCTGGTGAAGAGAGCAGGGTAAAAAGTGGCAGGTTGTAGGACATGGAGTTCACAGACTGAATGTTGGTGTAACGTTAGGGCTAGAGCAGTGGCTTTTGATCATAGGGAAGTCAGGGGACAAGGCAGAACTTGTTTCTAGAGATTTGAGGTTTCCCTGTTAATGGGATGTATCAGCACTCATACTTGGCTCCATCGTGTGAGGTCATTATTTTATCTAATCTAGCTATTTTAGGCTGACCCTCTATAGTTCAGCATAAATAAGGACAGTTGGAAGAAATATAAAGGAATTAGGCTTGTTCTGAGGACGTACTAACCTACATTTTTTGTGTGTATCTATGCATATATTTATATGTATTTATATATATGCACACATACTTAATAGTGTAAAATTGTACACTGCTATGACAGTGTCTAATCATTTGGGGCTGATTAACTGAAACGCATGTAACGCAAAAGTTTAATTTTCCACTGTAGATAAGAAAGAACTGATCTTAAAAAGTGAAATAAATAGGGATAGTTACTGCTTTTCTGTATCTTTATTGAAAAAAGGAACTTATTACTATTTGGAGACTTCTGACATGAAAGATGCTTAGAATCTATCATCAGTGCCAGTGCCTTTGGTAGGCCTCTGTGGATGGTGGTTTTGAGTCCTTGCATATTTTCCATTGCTCCCTTTCTTTAATCAGTCCCTATGTGCTATGCAGAAATGGGCACCCAGACCTGAAGCCTTCTAGTTGTTCAGTAGAATGGAAGGATAATTTTACATGTTACCTTTTCTTATAAATATATATCAATATATATTGTTTGCATATTAGGAAGTAATCTCTAAAATAGCGTTCCTACCAATTTGCACCTATTTTCATCCATTTTCTAGTTTTCTACATTTATGGCACGTAAGAGCATGTTACATGTATTACTGAAGTCAAGATGTACAACATCTAACGTCTTTCCTCTCTCCCCACAAGGCCTGTTACCAGGTCCTAAAAGGAAATTAGATTGGTGTGACATGATTTTTTTCACAACCAATCTCCGCTGGGTGCTAGTAATTACCTTCCATATAGTTACAAACGTTTCATAATTTGTTCCAGAAATCGGAGTTAAACTGACTGTTGCTAATTCCCTCGCTTCTCCTTTCATGTCTTTTAAAAAAATAAAAAACTAGAGGAAGGTGGATGTGATGTCTAATACCTTGCCTAGTCTTGATGACTTCTCAAAATATCTGCTAAAACCTCTAGATTTTATCAGCCCTTTAGGCTTAGGCTGGGATGAAGCTCATTAGGTTTGGGTAATTTGAAAACAATTGAATTTAACTAATACTTGTTAATCTATGGAGGTTTTTTCTATTCAGAAACTTAGATCTTGCTCTTTTGTGACTGGAATTAGATATGATAGCCATCTGGTGGAAGCTTCTCTTTTGTGACGATCAACGCACAAAAAAGCATTACACAACTTGACCCTTTTGACATCAAACATCAATAACTTTCATTCTCGGTTTCACGGCAGACTACTCTTAAGCTTGTCTTTATTGTTAATGTCTTTATTGAATGATTTCTTAATGTTTCTTGGTTACATCCAACTTTGTACTCTGGACGCTTTGTGAATAACACTGTAATTTGATGTAATCTTGGTGGACTTTTGTACTTTTGCTTGGTAATCTGACTTGGTTTTCACTGCTGGTTTGCTTCTTTTTCATGCTGCAGGTCAATGAAGAGCTCACAGTCAGGTTCAAGGTTACTGTGT
Source organism: Falco biarmicus (assembly GCF_023638135.1). NCBI lineage: Eukaryota > Metazoa > Chordata > Aves > Falconiformes > Falconidae > Falco > Falco biarmicus. The sequence goes on from NC_079292.1 coordinate 69,135,525, forward strand.
GACTTGTCTTTGTCTTTTCTCCACAGTGAAACAGCTGGCACATAGGACCATAAGAATTATTTCATTAAAGATCTTCCATCTCTCTTTAATGCCTTATTCCTTAGACCATCCCCTGGACTGTTCCCTGATAATCCTCTGGGACTACTGAAATGTACTCTCTTGGGATCCATTCCTTTGGCTTTCCTGTTTTGCTGCCTTCCCATTCTAAGTTTTTAAGAGTGGAAAAATGAAGAACTCTGAATACTTTTTTATTTTCTCCCTTCAAGTGATGCCACCAGATTTTTTTCCCTGTTTGTTATTATTTGTACAAGCCTCCTCCAATTTTCCCAGGTTTGATACACAAAAGGGTATTCATTCATGTCACCTGCCTTACTCAGGTGCCCAAGGTCAGAGGTTGGTCTTTGTAGGCACTTGGAATATTTGATGGAAAGAGGTGCGGTATGTGTGTGTGTGTGTGTGTGTGTGTGTGTTAGCAGAGCGTGATTCACAGGCCACTTCAAATCTTGCTTTGAGTTACTCTCTAGCAGGGCCCCTTGCTTTTCTAGAGAATGTAAAGGGAGAGTGAATACCAAATTTAGGCATTTAAGTTTGGTGCCCAAAATTAGGTACATTTCCATGTGATGCCTTTCTTCCTAAATGCCATTTTAGCCTTATGCTGCATGGCAGTGTCTCTTTAAAGATGGAAATGGAGGATCTGTGGGGAAGTAATGTGATCTGGAAAGTCACCATGCACTGTACAATTTTCTGCATTCTGACTGATAAGTTATTGTGTCCTCAATGTGCCCTGGCATGCAGTGCAATTTGTCCACGTAGCAGTGATGATAGGTTGTCCTGAGCTAATAATCAAGACCCCTTTGTTTAGATTCCTCAGCCTTTTAGGGAGGTCTTAAAAAAGAGTTCTTATCTATTTGTCAGATTTTATTCACGTTTTATCATAAATGGAGCAAGGTTTTAGCTGTGAGAGTTTTACTGTGATCATGTTAAAAGACAATCTAAGAAAAGAAAAATAATCAGCACCGTTTGCAGTGACAGATTGTCTTTCTGCATTGCAAGAGAATACAGTTAATTGAATGTTGCAAAACACTTAGAAAAGGAAAGCTGCCTTTCTTGTCATAGGTTTGAGATCTTTGTGTCACCAGAACGTAACAGTTTGGCTTTGCTGCATTTTTCACACTGTTTGTACCCTGTACCTAGTCATCTTCTTTCTACCTCGCAATCAGGGTGCCACCTAGAACAGTATTCCAGCATATGCTCAGCAGCCTGGTACCCTGTCCCCCACTCTCCATCTTCTATAGCACTTCCTCACCATATGAGCTGAAAGGTTCATTTTAGTTTAAAAATTGGCTGGCAAGGTCACCGGCAGGGGCAGTTGCAGTTTGCATGGAGAAAAATGTTGGAAGAGAGTTAAGCTTTAAGCCTGCATTATTAGTGGCTTAAATGTGATCATTTGCACCAAAAATATTGTGTAGTCTCTCATTCTTGAGGGATCAGGACTGTTTTCTCATGGCAGAGGGACTATTGATGGAGCAGGAATTGTTCCATGGCTCTCCGATGGCAAAATTAAAGGAGGTTGAATGTGGGTTGTCTCCTCTCGAGTGCTTGTGATAATAGAATGCTTTCCCCTTCTCAGTGTGACCTGCAGCTCAGCTGTGTCATCTTTCATTGCAAAATGTAAGGATCTCTTATTGATGTATTAATTAAATTTAAGAGTGCTTAAATTTTGTTTTCTTGACTTCATTTAATGGTAGAGATATTTGGGCCTCAAGATTCCCCGGTTCTTGCTTCGGAAACTTGCTTTGTCATGTTAGTCCAACTTCATGACTATGTTTTGATATCAGTTTTAAGTAATCAAATTTATATGGAGGCAATTCAATGGTTTACCTACCTAGTACTTCTAAAGGGTTTTTACAACTGATTTCTATGAAAGTAGCCATTCACTTTACTGGGAGAGGACAATTTAGCAAAAACATTTTTATTTTCCAGTATCTTAATCCTTCTTTTTTTCCTGTGTCAACAAAGCATAGCCTACCAAGACTGATGACTCCAGCCCTGTGAGACATTACAGCATGTACTCTACTACTAGTGACACCGTGGAACTAGTCATTAATATTTCCATAAAAATTACATTTTTCAGAGCAAGTGGATTCATCAAATCTGAACCAGTTCACATCACAAGTTAGTTTTGATTAATTTTTCAAGACAAATATTTTGGGAGGAGCGGAAATTTTCCAAATTTGCAATACATCGATTTTGACCTTTTTTAGATTTAAAAATAGTACTTTTTCATTTTAAAATGACCTTTCTTTTAGAAAGCCAGGCTAATTATCATTAAAACCCTTTCAAAACTAAAAAGTGTAATATTAAATCTTTTCAGCAGTCTTAATGGTTTTTTTGTAAATCTTTCTAGTTCTTCTGGGACAGAAAACTACATTTTGCACAGCCACAGTGACCAGCATGGAAGCTAGAAGCCTGCATCGAAGCAGAATACCACCACTTTCTGGTGGAGGTTTCATAGGGAGAAGCCTGCAGTCTTTTCCAATTCAATTACATTATCTGGAAAAAGCCAAGTTGCTACACAACACAATAACTATGGTAGCCTTTTTATAGCTGTAGATCGGTCACCTGTTTAACACAGCTAGCAACTTCTTCAGAAACAATCCTGACCCTTAAATCAGGAATTATGCTTGCCATAACTGCAGCACACACATTCAAGAACCTTTTTACTCCTCTCCCCCACTTTCTTGTGAGATTTCATGTGTGTTTTGTGAGTGAGTGCTTACCAGGTTGTGGACTGAGGTGGTGTACTTCTATATTAATGTTCTGAAAAAATCCTAGGGAAGATCCAAAAGAATTGCTCATAGTCCATGCAGTAAATAAGTATCAAAAAGATGTGCAAATGTTTATTGCAGAATGAGCCCTTCTAAATGAACTCAGCTATCTTCTGGTAAACACCACACCTATTTTTATTATGCTCTCCAAAATTATGTACTTTTCAAGTAATATCTGCCAGAGTGAAGAGTGGCTTGAGTTTTCAAAAACACTGTGTCTAGAAGATACAAAACTTCTTTAGCCCATCAAACTATGGTTATTCAGTCATATATTTTCCTACCAGGGTGTCGTGGTTTAACCCCAGCTGGCAACTAAGAACCACACAGCTGGCTCGCTCACTCCCCATCCTGCCCCAGTGAGATGGGGAGGAGAACTGAGAAAAAGGTAAAAGTCATGGTTGAGATAAGAAAAATTTAGTAATTGAATTAAAATAAAATAAAATAAAATATAAAAATTGTAATGAAAAGGGGAGAGAAGGAGAGAGGAATAAAATCCAAAGGGAAAAAACCCAAGTGATGCAGAATACAATCACTCACCGCCCACTGACCAATGCCCAGCCAGTTCCTGAGCAGCTCTTGACAGGCCCTGGCCAACTCCCCCCAGTTTATCTACCCAGCATGACATTCTATGGTATGGAATACCCCTTCGACTAGTTTGGGTCAGCTGTCCTACCACGCTCTCTCCCAGCTTGTTGTGCACCTGCTCATTGACAGAGCATGGGAAACTGAAAAGTCCTTGATTTAGAGTCACCATTACTTAGTAAACTAATGTTTTAGTTGTTGCTATCAGTATCATTTTCATACTCAATCCAAAACACCGCATTGTACCAGCTACTAAGAAAAGAATTAACTCTATCCCAGCAGCAACACACCTTTTAAGGCCTCAATTAGTCCTTGCTACAGCTTCCTCATCTGAATGCTTACCAGACTGCTGTGTCTTGATCCTACCACCTAGAGCCTAATTGTTCATCTGTTCTTACTTTTCCTGATAACAGCGCTAACTGAAGTTGCGAGCAACGCAGTACTTACTGGGTAGAAGTTTGCTGTCTGCTGGTCCTCCTTGTAAAGTGCAACTCATTTGCTCTCTCTCTTCAGGATCTGTGCTGACCACTTATCCCCTACCTTCAACCCAGGTCTGCAAGTTCATAATGGGCTTTTTGCGTGATATATAATAACTGAAGCGTAGACTCTTATAATATGTATAGATTCTTCATGGTATTTATCGGGTCTCTTTCTGCCCTAACTAGCCAGGCTTCTCCTTTCTCAGTAGGTTTCTTAGGTCCATGAGACCTCTGAGCGATGAAGTCAGGTCCAGCCCTGCTCAGGAGTCTTTGTGAGTCTTTTTATGTTTCTTGCATATCTCTTGGGCTCCATGATATTTAAGATAAGGACCAAATTTCTGAACTCTTTGCTTCCTTGTGTGTATGTTCACCACTGTTCATACGCAGCATTCTGCACACAGTTTGGAGGAAGCTTCTTTCAGCCATCCCATCAAGAGAGGCATCAAGGTTTAACGAGTGCCCATTTTCCTTGGCCTGGGGGGTACACAACAGTATAGATGACTCTGTATGCTGAAGCATCCCATGGATCACAAATTACAGAATTAATAAACTGTACATGGATAGATTCCTTAAATGTTCATGAGATCTTAAGCCTGAAGAAGCCAAGATTGCTAATTATATAGATAAAGGTCTGAATCTGTGTTCTGGAGTAATCACCAGCATCCTGGAAGTAGGATGAAGAGATGGGGATGATGAGGCTTGACAATAAAGATCAGAACTGGGGGAAAAAAAGAAGGGGGAAAAAAAACCAAAAAAAAGGGGAGGAGAAGGAGGAGGAGAAAACTGCTGTGAAATCCCCTTTCAACAGCATAGTTGGACATCATGGCTGTAGATTCCACCTTTTTGCTCCCTCACCCATGACAGACAAGTTTGATTTGTGGAGTTTACTCTGGATTTTCTTATCAGTTGCAGTACATTTGCACTGATGTTATGAAATTAAGACAGAAATCTCAGCATCAATGTCAGGTAACAAGAGAACCCACTAAACTCTAAAGTCACTGTTTTCGGTATTGTATTTTTGCATGTGGTATGATATTGAGGTTCATACTGTCCCACCAGCTAGTCCTCATTTCCATAGCATAGCGTCTTCGGTGATAACCTTGACATACCGTCTCTGTTATGCAAGAAAACTGAAATAATGTATACTACCTTTTTCCTGTCTAATCTTGTCATTTGTTCCGTTCAGTTCTCCTTGCAGCTTTGTATGGATGCTATGTACATCAAGAATCTGTAGCCCAAGGGGGAATATATTTAAAACAGGGACATGGAATAATCCAGTAGAAATAAATTTTATGTTACTGGGAAGATACTCATTCTGAAGTCATGTGGCAGAAGACTTAGGAAAGCAGGTAGAGGAGGATCTGCTGCAGTTATATACCTTAATACACAATAGCATGTCTGTCAACAGTGCTACTTGTGACAGATTCCTGCATTACTGAGGGGATCACACAACTTAGCATGTCCAAAAGTGATTTCATCACAGCACTCCTTTTTTCCAAGAGACATTAGATTAATTCAGTGGCGAGTGTCTGGTGCTGAAAAAATCAGGTCCCAGGTTTGCAGCTGGTTGGCTTTGTCTTTTAGGATAAAGACGTCTAAGTTCCCTGAGCCTATGTTTAACCATCCATAAATGAGAATAATTCTTACTCATCTTCCAGGCTGCTGAAATGTTTAATTAATTAGTGTTTCAAAACTGTTCTGGACTATGCAGATATGAGGAACAGTAAAGTGCTGCTATTATTTCTTTAGCACTACATTCATACCTTCCTTCTGGTTTTTTGTAACCGTAAAAAACCCCTCTGCTGCAAGCTACTGAGGCCGCATAGTGTTCTAGTCTATCATGCTATACTAACCTTCCAGCCAGAAAAAAAGAACTGAGCCAGACACTGAAACGTTTACAGACACTTTTTGATAATCACTGCAGTTAATAGAAACTCCAGTTGCTTTAAGAGAAGTCTCAGTATACGTCTGCGTTTGAATTTAACGTGCCATGAAACCACTCTGACATGCACAGAGCCTGAAGCTTTTGCTGCTCAAACCTTTCTCCATGAAGCTGAGAATCCTAATGAGAAATGAAGGCCCCAAGCCAAGGATCTCACAACAGGCTGTTGCTGTAAACAGAGCAGAAAATGCACCCCAAGGTGAGAAATCCTCTTTAAAAGCTTACTCTGCTGTGGAGGTGGAAGAATGCCAGAGCTTCCTTTAATGACCAAATAATTTGGAGCCAGGTAGGTGTTTTGGCAGCTGCTATTTGATGAAGGAAAACCCCAGTGCACCTTGGAATATATCTGCAGCAGTGCTCTGTGGCTGCTATGAGAGCACCAAAGAAAAGCCCTTCTGCTATCAGACCTTCTTTTTCCTGACAGTTTATTTAATTGTCCCATCCACCTACCCTTTCTTCCCTCCTAAGTATACATCGACTCAAAGGTTGTTGGATGTACTAGTTGACAACATTTTGCAGAAGTGAGCCAGGTCAATATTAACTGTGGCGTACCTCTGATATCAGGGAACATTTGAGATTGAGGTCTGGACTCCATTTCACTGGGCATGTTGTGAGAGCCAGCTCACACAGAGGGCAACGTGGGCAGCAGCACAGCGGTGTCCTTCCTTCATCTTCTAAACAGGCAGGTGAATCCTGCCACCTGCATCAAATTCAGAGCAACCAAGTTGCACCCAGTCAAGGTCTATTTCTGGTATTTGGGTTATTTACAAAGAGCGATTCAGTGCAATGCAGCAAATCTAGCCTAAATTCTTGGTTTGTGAAGTTTCTTCATAAAGCTGGCCCTGGTCTATGATAGGCCATTTTTAGAGGGATGGCTGCCGCCAACCAGGTATGAGCTGCCTATCTCAGCAACACCCACTCTGTGTTCTCCAGAGGAATTAGTGTGAAGTTTTTGGGCAGGTTAAGGATGGGAGGGTTAGATGCAAAAGGCTAGTTTATAATAGCCTCTGTTACTCTGCCCAATATAATCTTGAAACAGATCTATGTAGTAATATTGTGGAATTAAAAATTCATATATAGGTAGAATGTGTGGTTTCTCAAGGCAGTAGCAAAATCCATGGACTGTGTGCAAATCTGATTAGTGGCAATTTAGTGAGGGTGCAAAACTGCTAACTTACCCCAGGTGCTTGCTGCTTTACATCAGGAACATTGGGGATGATTCTGTCTTTGCTAAATGAAAAGATTTAACAAACTAGAATGTGTATAAAAAGATATATAACTATCCACACACATAAATAAATGAATTAATGTGTACTAAATACATATAAAAGATCTATATAGAGAGAATTATTTCTCATTTGTGTTGATGTTGCCAAAACTGAATGAACACAGCAAATTCAACAATGCTCTCTGATCATTGTTGTAATCACATTGAGGGTAAATGTTTTGGCACAGACTCTAACTTCTGTCAACAATTATTAGTCAAAAATATATTTGCTCTTTGACTGAAAAACAATTTTCATGTATGTCACCAAATTTAGCTACTTCAGAGCATATTTTCATTGTTAGGTGTGTTTGTGCATTACACCAACTGCAGAACTTCCAGTTCTCAAATAAATAAATGTGAATTATTTAACAGTTGTTTGAATTTTATACCTATCCTATCTGGTTGCTCAGTGTAGAAACGGTCATCTTATTCTGTAATTTTTTGTATCTTGCTATGTAGTGGTAGATTTGGGAGAAGATAGCACCATATGTAATTGCATATGTCTGGAAAACAATTTGATGTTTATTCTGATCACTTATTTGGGGTTTTATTTGCCTCATATACTCACCTGTTGTTTACTTTGAATGCAGATAGCACAAGTAACATAAACTGCTCACTGACTTTTTGACTGATAAATATTAAAATCATTAATGGTCACCTGCAGCCAGAGAATGTCCCTGTATGCTGGGCATTGATCTCCCATTTTACCATGCTGCCTGTTCCAGGGCTGCTCCTCTACACTCTGCACTGAGAATTTCCTCAGTCTGGCCTTGACTGTTTTCAGTGTTTAGATGATTTAATTCAGCTGACCCACAACATATAATCTCCTCTTACATCCTCCTTCGCTGGGTCTCTCAGTTGCTTGGCAGAGCAAAAGAGCTCATCAAAGACATTTGAATTCTTGTTTGGTATAGACAGCTTATTGAAAACAGAAGACAACATTCTCTCAAAATAAATTTTGCAGGTGTTTTTGACAAATGTGTTCTCAAAAAAAGAGTACAATGCAAAAATAAATTCAAATCCCTTTACTTTTGTAAGTTGTTTCTAGTCCACAGGGAAAGTTCAGAGTTACACAGTCGGTTTTACCAGAGGCTGTGGGGTCATTAGTAACATTTTTGTCTTTCTGAGGAGAGAGGAAAAAAATCAGTAAATCAGATTATCCGTTAGTTGGGTAGAAGATTAGTATTAGAAATTGGGTTTTTTCAGCCTTCCTTTCATAAAGAGAGAACGGGGTTTGGGAGGTGGTAGCTTTGAACACCTAAGAAAAGTGTCATGAATCACCTCGTTGCTCCTGAACAGGGAGGTCTGGGTGGTTTCAGGCATGTCACTTCGCTATCAAAAATGATCTCTTGTCAAGACTGTTCTAGTAGCAGGGTTTTCATCTGGATTTAGAGACACTGTGTGACAGATTCTCTGTAATCTGGAGGATTCTTTTAGCTTGGTTACAAGATATGATAGAATTTGTAGGAATTCCTTAGGAGGATCTTTGAGTTCATATGCAACATGGCTTCAGAGATTTGGCAGGGGGATGGTCTGTTGAGAAACCTGAAAGTGAGTAACATGACAAACAAAAGGAAATGAAAATGCCCTTTTTCTATTCAGCAATATGGGGTTCTTCACAGACATGGCAGAGCAGTACTGTAATTGAAGCTGGAGAATTGCAGCAGCTTTTACAGGCAGAGCATTGCTTTTTTTGCCAGTTTTTGTAATGTGAACAAGCACTAGCCTGTAGATGAGGAATGGACATTGTAAACAATATTGCTGAGTCACTTGATAGGACATTTCCAAGAGAAAATAAACCAAACAAATTGATTATCCATCATTTATCAATGGAAATGGTGAAATACTGTACCGAGAAATCTCTGAGCTCTAGTAGCCTGTCGGCTTTGTTAGCAATAAACACATAGCAGATGCCACGTTGTTTGTTATTGGTGACACCTTTAGAAAGCAGAGAATAGGGAACAGATTTTCTCTGTACTAGTGGGATTCAAAATCAGTCTCTTGCAAGGTTTATGATAGCAAAGTGTGTATTTGGCACATATGAGAAGAAAAAGGAGTGTTCTTTATGTGCGATCACCGATACCCCATTGAGAAATGCTGGCAGGAGTAGGGTGGAGTCTGCGGTGTAAGTAGAATGGAGGAGAGCATGTGAGCCTGGTGGGCTGCGTGAAGGAGGGAGCTGAATAACTGTAAGGCGACTGCAGGAAAAGGGTATTCTGGTTTAAAGCTGTAACAGAATGAAGCAGAAGAGGGTGAACGTCTGGGGGAGGTAAGATGCTGAGCTGAAAACTGTCCAGGGGGAAGTAGAAAGGTTGGGGCATCCTTGATTTGTAGGACAGACTGTAGGCTTCATTAGTAATTTTGCTTATTATTATATTTTTTGGAGGAAGGTTAAGATATGTCATTGTTTCAAACAATGAAGTGCTGGAGTAGTCCTGCAATCAACAGTGTCCTGCGCAGATGATGTTACACAGAGCTGGCCCACCTCTGCCAGCATTCTTTTTCTTTTTCAGAAACTGCCGTTGTCTCTGAGGCTTAAGAGTATCCTGAAAGGCGTGAGCAGTGAGGGTTTGGTTTGGATTCCTTTCTGGTTTGATTAAGCTTAGCCCATTCTCTGGGCCCTGAAACACAGGCTGGCTCTCCATGACATGTGGCATCACATGGCACCATCATCACTGCCAGCCTGAATTAAAAAATACTTGGTTTGATGGGAGAGAGGTGTGAGCATGGATGGATGTCCTGACTTAGATGAAAGGAAGGAAATTTAATACACTAAAGCAAGATACTTTCCTGTGCAACATGCAATTTCACCTGTGTTACAAATTGGCAAATAGGTTACTGAGAGAAGATTGGACTTGTATTTGAATAAAAATAGTGATTAATCTGGTGCGGATAAGATTACAAGCATGTCAGTTCCCTGTGTTTTAAGGAGCTTTCAGCTGGCATCAGAAAGAAATCATGCATGTATGCAGCTGGTTTACAGTATCAAGATACTCGAGGCTTTGTGGAGGTCAAATACTTAGATCTGGATTTTCTATAGCTCTTTTATTGCATTTGCATACAAAGTAGCTCACCTTGTTGGAGAGTTTCGGTCTGCATCAATTTATTTGTTATCCTTGGGAAAGAAAGACTGAAGGCAAAATTTGGGAATGTCACAGACCTCCCTAATCACTGAAGCCAAGTCTCCTAGTACTGCAGGCAAACCATGGAATAACCCCTTTTATAAACTGATCAATAGGTTTTATTATTTGAGAGGCTGTCCCAGAACCTCACTGCTTTTCTGGTTAGAAATCTTTTTCTAACTCCTGCCTGAAACACAGGCATGCACTGTTTCTTGAGCCACTGTGTCCTTCTGGTTAAATAGGTCTTCTCTCCCTCTCTAGTATTTACCATGATTTATGTATAGATGGCAATTACATCCCCCCAGTATAATGTTATTCCTGACTAGCCTCAGGTAAAGAGATTACATACCAAACTCGCCCTGGCAGTGGTGGAAATGCATTCCCTTACAAGAGAAAATAATGTAGCCCTATAATTTGGAACTGTGTGCTAAAGAATTTGAAGTGGTAAAACTTTCAGTGTTGATAAAGCCCATGTTTATTTCATTCCTCTAATCAGAAGTGATGAGTCATTCTTCTGTGCAAACCGAGTCCTGTGGCATGTCAGCAGCTTCTAGGAGAGAATAATTTCTGAAGAAACATTGTCACTTCTGTAGTGCTGCTCATCTTGGTGAATCCAAAAGCTGTTTGCAGAATGATGTTTAGACTAGATAGGAAGATTATCTGTCCACTCCTGAAGTGAAGCCTTGTCTCTGTGGTGGGATGTAGCCGTTTCTTAGCAGAGTGTTTTATTACCACCATGAGAACAAATGAGGTGAAGACCAAATTTACTTACAACTGCAGGGTAGACTTGGGAGTTTGGAGGAGATGCTGGGACAGCTGGTGTACCTGCTTCTGCACTGAGGCCTGCGAGGTTTCTTCTTCCTTCTTGCCATCATTTTTGTCTGTTAACTTTACAGCTCCTTCAGTCATGTCTGTCATCCCTGGTGGAGCAGGAAAAAGCCTTAATGGTAGTGGTGGGTCTGCTTTCCTTTCTTTTTGATTAATTTAGGCTTTTTGATTAAGTGACAGTTTTCATCACTTTCAGCAGTCACTCTCTGACAAGGCAATTTATAGATGTATTGGTATTATATGATAAGGACAAGCAGAGTAAATAACGAATGAGTGTGATTTATTTTGAAATCTAAACAGATCCTCCTCCAAAATTCAACATTCATGCTGGTTTTGTATACAGAAATATATTTTATTTGTTTGCTGAGCAATCTAATACTCAGTGCACCTTTCAAGGATAACTGCTGCCATGCAAGGATGAGCACAAAAGACAAGATATTTAATATCACTGCGAAATTTGGGCTGTATTTCTGCAAAATCTGAACTAACTAGATTTAAAGAAGGAAAAGTTAGCATTCAAACCGCTATTTTGGTGTTTCCATCTTGTGCCAAATCAGCTGATAATTAAATGTCATGCTCTGGTTAATCAACAGCAGTTAATCTCCAGCTACCAATGTAACTATCTCAAACTCACAGCTTACAGTCTCTCACCGGGTGTCTTAACCCAACTGTGCAGAGGCAGACAAGGACTAGTGATTGACACAGCTGCTGGAATTGGTTAGACGTTTTCTGGAAGTATTTCACTTCTCAGAAAGTAATTACAGCAAACTTGAAATGCTTAAATGTGTGTTAACTTAGACAACATAAATAAAACACAGAAATAAAAGAGGCAGAACATTCTAAGATTTTATTTCCAGATTTTTGGAGTGGAATATTTTGATTTTTTTCATTTTGAAATGTTTGTTTTATTTTCAACAGCTATATTGATGTTATACAATATAAAGCAAAAAGATAAAAATAGAATTAAAGGTTTAAGTTGCTCTGATGAGACAATTATTTTTTTAAGTGTTGGAAGATTCAAGAGTTTCAGGGTTCCTTGATTTTGTTGAGGATGTTAAGTGTTATGGACTAGGATGTCCCTGGGAGCTGCAGGTAAAACCAGCGCTAGCTGCAGTGTGGTTGTGTACAGTCTCATGGGGACAAGCTGAAGGATGACCAAGATGAGCAAGTAAGTTCCTGGGCTTATATGATGCTACAGTCACTTGCAAAATTTTATTCAGATGTGATACCTCCTCTGGAGAGGCAGTAATATGAAGCACACAGGTCCCAGAGCGGTACATTTTGATAGGTATATTTTCAACCAAATGTTGAGAAGAAGGAAGGGCAAAAGAGTCACTTCAGTAGTAGATGTTATAGGTGCACATATCAGAGTATGATCAGTGAATTGTCATGTATCGGTGCCTGATGATGGACTAATTGCAGCTGTTGATACTCTAGCAGCTGCTGCTCCAGCTCTCAGACTACCAGCCCAGGACAAATAGTAAGGTTTAGAAGCTCATGAAGTTCTCAAGACTGAAGCCAAAACTTGCTCACCTAGCATATTACCTTCTCTGGGAATATTCTGAGCAGATCTTATCCTTGTCTTTACTGCAGCAACTCCCTCAAATGTGTGGTTTCTTTGCACTCTAATACTAGTTTTGCTTTTTTGGAGGTGAATGTTAGAGCAGCATGTAGTTGTCATTTGGTAGTTGGTTATAAAAATAAATCTTGGGTCTTCACATGCCTCATGAGAGACTCCTAGAGAGGCTTCATTCTGTTCTCACTTTCATTTTACATGTCATACTAATTGCCTTCATTTCGAAAAAGGCTGTTTGGTCTATTAGTCTTCTATTAGTTTGTCTCAGGCATTTAAGCCTGAGAGAAACAAGCAGGCTTCCTTATTTATTTTGATAAACAGGTGTGGATTTGAGTAGAGGCTTGCATAGAAATAAAAGGTTAATGCAAGACTACTACCAATCAAAAACAAACAAAAAAAAAGGCTTGGTTGTGGTTCTTTTTTAAGATAAGATAATAGAACACTGAAATGTCATGAAAGGGCTGGCTGAGACATCGCACATAGATGGCTGTGCATGTTTGTCTGCAGACACCTACAAAGGTCACCCAAAGTGCCACGCATGGATCCAGGGTTCTGCAGTTCCAATGTTTTTACACTGGTTCATGAATGTGATTAATTTATTTTTGAAATTCCTTGAGATCCCTGCTAATGACAAATTCTTCTTAAAAGCATTTTTTTCTTCCTAGATAGCTCCAGCTGATACAAGACTATCTCTCAGATTGAGTAACATTATGTTTTAGACCTTGTTCAGAATATCTTTAGACCTCTCCTGTTCAATCTTGTTAATAATCCGCCCTTGGTTTGCAGCCACAGAACTGGACAGCAGAATTCATCATCTTGTTACAGTGAAGTGCATGGTGCAGCCAGGAATTACTTAAATAAATATGTGTAATTTCTATCAATTGAGAAATAGTATTTTCTGTGCGCTGGGGTGGGAAGTCATGGTGTGGAAGATGACAGTTCCCTGTGGGGATTTAACTTTCATTCACTGAAGGGAGGGACAAAACTCTGCCAAGTTTAGAAGTCTGTTAGAAAAGAGGTGGGGTTGATAGATAAATAACCTAAACCGCAGATGTCAGGATTCAGTAATGCTGTTAAAGATTAAATACCATGAACGTTAGTAGCTGGCTTTCCCAGAGTTTAAATGCAAGGGATGGTGTTGAAACTTGTCCCTTTTTCATGCACTGATATTTTGTAGGTAGACCATTTAATCGTAAAGCACAAATTCCTGCCCAAAGCTCCCTGCCAGACTTGGTGATTTCTAGGGACGATCTATGTAGAGGTTTCCCTGTGGTGGGCGGGGAAGTGACGAGCCCACCTGCTGCCAGCAGTCAGGGATGCCCTGCAGGGTTCTTGCAGCTTCTGACTCAACAGCTCAGCCAGATAATTCTTCCTCCCTGCTGATGTGAGGCTGTACCTAGGCTCAGAGCTCTGGCGACTACTGGAGCTCAGCTAGGCTGAGTGTCTCCAGGAATGCTTTTTCCTCTAGCACACACTTCACTGAACAGCTCTGTGTGCTCTAAGATGCTTTGTCGACCTAATACGCTGACTCTCAGGTTAGCCACAATGGCCAAAAGTCAAGTGAGCCCTCCAGTTTTTCCTGGTAGGCTGCAGCCCTTCCTAAGAACTGGCATAGCCCTCCTGCTTGGAAATGTTAACCCCTCTAGGTTAAGCATATGTTAATTCAAATTCTTGGGAAGCTGTAAATTGAAGGATGCATTTTTGTCCTGGATTCTGCCTGCCTGTCTTCAGGTTTTTGCTTCTGTGCTGCTGCTGTTGCTATATGTGTTGGTTAGAGGCACTCAGACACTGGGACATCCGTGCTTGAGAGGAGAGTGTGGGTGTATTGACAGAAGTACCAGGAGGTACTATACATGCTAAATCCCAAGAGGCTGGAATTAAAACAAATTGCCGCATGAGAGCAAATGAGTTGAAATTATGTGCTACTTAGAGAGCAGGCATAAGGATTTCTTTTTAACTTTTCTCACATATCTCATTCCAATGCACCTTTTTCCTTTGTGAAGACAGGAATTAGTTATAGCTGTAAATATTAAGTTTATAGCAGTCATAAATCATGACCAAATTCATGGGTTTAAAAATTTGTGTACTTGTGGAATTCTGGATGCATTGTTAGCAGATAATTCTTTTCCCTTTCGTATATAACCACCACCCAAATTTAGACAAGCCAGGACATAAAATAGGGACATAGATAAATTTGGACCTTTTGGTCCAAGTTCGTTTTTGCTTTTCACACTGACTTTTTAAAGTCTAGCAATTAAAAACTAGCAATTTCTGCTAGTTGCCAAAACTGAGCAGAATGTCAGTGGCTGAACGTGCTTGCAGAGCAAAGCATGAATGCATTCAATTGCATGTTTGCACATGAAGAGGCTATAACTGTCTCTCCAGATACTAGGTAGGTGTAAACAAGTGGCAATTTCTGCATATGTGAACCGAGAGCATTTACAGATACTGGGAAAAGTGGATTTTCTGGAAGCTGTTAGGAAACATGATTTTGGATACCTCATTAAGACAGCATCGTCTCTGAGTTGAGCTTACATCTTCTTTCTCTATGAAAGCTCAGTAAGAACTGACCTACTCCAGATTTCTGGATCTCGTGCTCCTGCTTTGGAGATTGTATTGAAAATCTTTTTCTCTGTCATCTTCTGTATTATGTATCCTTGAGTATTGCAGTGTCAGCCACAGCAAGTGGGCTCTACACCTCCCCGGCTCCTGAGGTGAAGCAAGTCCCAGAACAAGAATGTGCAGGCAAGAACAGAACACAGGCAAAATTTGGCTTGGCTGCTCGATGAGATGGCCGACCCAAGAGCCCAAACCAAGTCTTAGTCTTGGTTTCAGCCCCTCCATCAGTAATTAAAACCCCGTGCACCTCATTTCCCCTATCACTGACTAGTTTTAAAATATGCTGACATTTAAGAAAGGAGCCCGGGTTCTTGGGGAGATGCTTTCCAACTCTAGCTCTGCTGCAGATTTCCTAGGGCAGGTTGCAATGGAAATCCTAATGGGGAAACTGAAGGGATTCAAGTTACGTTGTGAGTTTACCATTGCTGCCTTCTTCTGGCACGGTTTTTGTACACATCATGTTTCTTAGATTTGAGAACTAACCCGGGCCCAGTACATGCCGATAGTGATTTCTCCGAAGTTTTTTAGGAATTATTGGTTCCCAGTAACTAATATTCAGTCCATGTTTTGCTGATGCTTTGTACTGTGTTTTGAATAGGAGCAGCATTGGGTAGTATTTGCATATAAAATGAAAAGGATTAAAAGTTGCATTGTATGGGTTCTATACTGTCCCTACTCCTGATCTGATCTGTAAGTGGAGAAACATGTTTGTTTCTGCCATAGCAGCCAGTTCTGAAAATATGATCTGAGAGCCAAGCTGGGCTCTTCGTGGTTCAAGTAGAATGCATTGTTCTGAGACACAATTACACCTTGATTAACAGTTTTATTGCTCGTGCTTATGACACAGGAATGCAGTTTCCTTTCAGGATGCAAACAGATGGCCTTCTCCATTGTATTTTAATGAAAAGATTTCAGATTCATCTGATATTTTTTAAATCATTATTATTTTTACTGCATTTCACTTTAAGGCATCTGTTTTTCAAAGTACTTTGCTAGTCCAACTAGTCTCAGGTATGGAGTGAGCCTCTCTGCAAACTGCTGTTACTGAAGACATGATCACCTACAGCTTTGTTAATGTCAAATGAGATTTCTAAGTGCTTAGGGACCTTGTAATCAGGTCAGGGATATTTCTTTTTCTATTTTCTACCTGAGGTGGTAGGTAGACTCAAACAAGCTTTCTCTGTTGTGGTCCTTAATTAGGCAGACTTCCTACTGTGGCTAGAAGTGGTCTAACCAGCAAAGATTCGGGGCCTAAGGCTCAGTTTTAGGACCTAGTTGCAGGTTGCAGTCTCCTTTGCAACGTAAGGAGCTGCTTGCCTCCTCCCCTCACATAGCAACAGCATATTCCCACAAGAGAAAATACTTTTCTCAGTTGCTGGCCTGCTTGTGTCTACAGCCTTTGCCTGGCTTTTTATTTTGGTGCAAAAGGAGGTAATCTGTAATTTGGGTTGCCAGCTGCATTCAATCACAGCTGAACTGTGATTTTCAGAGTTTTGCTGCATAAGCTGCTGTGAGTTTTCATCGATTCTGCAGGCAACTGCGTGGAAAATATGTTTGGTTTGGGTTTTTTTAATACTTTTACGTAAGTTTGGCTCTGTGTATTGACACTCTTAAGCACTGCACATAGCAGTTTATCACCCATTAGGAAATGAACAAGTGTCACTTAGGTTGATACACATATCCAGGGCGAGCTCTGACATGGTTTGCTACCAAAATAATGTTCAACGCTGATGTAAGTTGAGCTGGTGTGATATATAAGGATAAACATTGCCCAAGAGAGCTGTGTAGGAACACTGCCTTAGAATGGGAAGAATCCTTTTCGTTCTTACTTTTCTTGGGATGAAACACCAATCCATGTTGTGTTGTAGGTTCATTTTTTTCTTCTTGTCCCAGCTATTTTGAGCAAAGAATGCAAGACGTAAGTGCAGATGGGACGTACAGCTAATGATAATGTCTGTGGAACCGAGTGTGCTATTTTAGCCCAAACAAAGCACATTCAAATATGAGTAGCTGTAGGTTAAGGATTTCAGTGGTAAAAGTACATCTTCATATACTTCTTTTCATCACTCATAGCTTCAACAAATGTGTTTCATATTGGTTTATACAAGGTCAGCAGCTTTACAGAACACCAGTAAGTTACGTCTTGCCACAACCACGTTTCCTGAGTTCTGTGCAGTCAAAGTCTAAACTTTATGCCCACATGGATTTTTAAACTGTTACATGCATATGGAATGGTTTTAAAAGGTCTCCCACAGAGTGGTTGGTTGGTTGGTTGTGTTTTGTTTATATTAGTAGTAGTAGCTGACTAAAGATATATCAGTGTCTTTGAGCAGACTTATCCTTTATGCGCATATGTATTTGTGCATGCATAAAAATATACTTTTGTCTTATTTTGTAACTCTTAGGCTATTTACGTTGCTGTTCATATATTTGTGTTCACACCCAACCTTGATCTAAAAGCATTAAAAATTTTCCCCTACTATAATTCTCCAAACGTTGTATATAGGCATTAAACAATACTCCTGATGGATGTTTTTAAGTGATTTAAAATTGTGGGTTTCTTTTCTTAGCAGTGCAAAAAACCCAATCAACTTTCCTAATCCAAAAAAAATCCAGATTCAGTTACCAAAGCCGTAGCTCTAACTTCAGCTCCAATATGCTGCCTACAGTTTGTCTTGGTAAGAGATTGTTTTGCAAATGGAAATGATTAGCAATAAAATGTATTGTAATAAGGAAGCGTGCTAAGGTTACATAAGTGCAAAAATGCACAGTAAAAACAGACTGTCATTCGCCTTCTCATACAGTTGACCCAATTAAAAATGCTTGCTGTGCTGCATTACAGGAGCAGCTGTCCTCTCAGTTTTCTCCACTTTTCTCCTTTTCTTCAGGTTCCTTCCATTCTTTTTCCTCTCCTCTCTTGATCTAGTTCTTCCCAATTAATGTTTGCATGTCCGATCTTAGCCTCTGCTCTTTTATTTCCACAAGAAATACTATATTCCTTCTTTATGGTTCTCTGAGAAGGGAAGTACAGAAAAGACTGTGCTGTGATTCACCCCGAGGTGCAGGCGATGCCAACTAAGCGAGCAGTGCTGCTGCATGAGGCTGGGAATACCTGTATGTTGATGTGGTGGCAGGCATGAAGGTTGCCCTTTGTATTTCCTCCAGGAATATCCAGACAGCAAATGAATCAGTGTAGACGGCAGGCCTAGTTAATGACAAATCTTACTTTTCCCTTCCCACCCAAGACATAAGGAAAGAACTTCTCTCCCACAGCAGGAAAAAGGCAGGGGCGAATGCTGGAGCTAAGGAAGATCTCCTTTGCCTGGCAGTGCTTGTAGCAGCTGTTCCCTTATCCTCTGTTCAGGATGGCTGCTGAGGACAAGAGCATACGGGTACCACAGACAGTGTATTGCACTACAGTAATCCTGAAAAAGCCATTTTGAATTGGGCTGCTTTAGTGAAGTCTGTGTGAAGCTGCTCAATGAAGTTTGTAGTTAAAAAAAAGGATCAGTTCACTGAGGAGGGGGAATGTGTAAGAAAACACATTTAGATTGCCTTCCCCCAGTTTGCTTCATCAAGTATGATTTTCTGAATACCTTCTGTCATGTTAACAATGTACAGTAATGACTGTACAGAAGAAAAAGATAAGCTAGCTTTCTCATTCAGGGAAGCATGAGTAGGATAAACACCAGAGCTTCTCCATGGATCTTTGTGCTTTGTTTTTAAAATCACAGCTGGCACCAGGTGGGGATATAGGGAAGTAACTGTCCACCATCTTTTCCTACACATGAATTACGGAAGACAAAGGATTAACTAGCAAGGGATAGGGCAGGATCAAAGCAGTCAAAAGAACCTGGCTTTTGCCGTGCCTTGGGATTCATCTGTGGTGCTCCTTCATGCAGGGTGTTGTGGGTATCAGAGTTCACAGAGGTTCAAGAGAGCTGGCTCAGTCACAGAACAGAAAGCCACCAAAGGCTGTTGGGTACAAAGATCCTACTTGTGGTTCAGAAAGTCCCTCAGCTAACATTGTAGTGCTACAAAAAGTGCTCTGCACTGGAGGCTTGCCTTCATTCTGGACTGTTCGCTGAGCAGCAGTTGGCCGCTGTGAGATCCGGGATAAGGGGCTAGGCAGATCTTGCACTGAACTGCAGCCTAATATGGTTGCTGTATTTTTATTCTGTCTCTTCTTTCCTAAGCTCTCCTTATTGCTCTCAAGGATTACTCCTATTATAAGAAATATGAAACTGTATTTCAAATGTGATGGCTGGTTCTGATTTGAGCTGACAATTTTATAATACACTCAACCTCACGTGGCAGCTAATTGAACCAAGTGATCTTTCTGCCCCACCCTTTGATGGGTTGCCCACCTTTGTACAGTAGCGGCTATCAATTTCTGCACAGTTCAGGCTCTTTTATCTCACAAGATTGTTGGAGAATTAGAAGATTTGATGCTGTTTGTCCTGATTCTCTCCTCCTCTCATTGGGTGTCTGGCTCTACCTTGTGGTCTTCAACATTTAGAGTGCAATTCAGCTGCCAAAGCTTGGGCATGTTGTGCCATTTTAGGTATCCTGCCTGGTCTCCAGGGGAGCTTTGTTCTCCATTAGATTTGGTGTCATATCTACCAGCCCAACACAGGTGCCTCAGAAAATTTAAGTTTTTCAAAATGTCTCTGTTCAGAAAACTCAAACCCATCCTTAAAACACGTGTTTTTCCTTTAGCAGTTTTTAGTACCTTCACATTGCTTGTGTGCTTTGAATTCTGTATTTCCTTCCTTTCTTAATGTATTTCTCTATCCTTTACTTTTAATCTTCATACCCCTTCCTTTTATACTTTGCCCTCCCTTCCTAGTTTTTCCTTCATTCCTCTCTTTTTCTGAATTTATCTTCTTTTCGCTTCCTATCAATGTTACCTTCTCTTCATGCCCTCCCCCTTTCCCAATTTTGTTAATGTGGTTTTCCTCCCTTTTCCATCCACGTTTTCATCTTTCTATCCAAAAGGCATTTTGGAGTGTGGTATGTTTGTGTGCTGAGACTAGCATATGGATTGTAGAGTGAGCTCTATATGCATGTGTGGGACTAGAAACTGTTGGGAGACTGGCACCTCCCAAGGAGTTAAATTACAGAACAAAAGAAAATCACTTCAGCTTTAACCGATGACTTGGGGCTTCTCACATGCCGACTAGCCAAGCTGCAATTGGGATAATTCATTAATGAAATCATCTTCCAATAATAGCTGTTTGTATTGGATCAGCAGCATCTCTGTACCTCTTCCTTCCGCCTGCCTGTTGTTTAGAGTATGACTCAAAGCTGTAGTGCTGAGGCTGTTCTGATTACCTAGCCAAGCTTATAGGCTCCGTTACATGGTGGAGGCTGTGTGAGGTGGCTGTGTCAAGTGTGCCATCTCCCCAGCCCTACCGCAAGTGAGGTCAGGGCAGCCTGGTCCTCGAGCAGGTGGGAGCCCAAAGCCCCTTACGAGGCATCCCCAGCAGCTGCCCGGTCCTCGCTCGCATCCCTCCCCTGCCTCCTCGACCCTGCCAACCACAACAGCAAAGCCGTTTCAAACCCACATGACCAAGGAACGGGTTAAAACGTTGAACTGGGAGAGTGAGCGTGTGTAATGCCTCCACAGCCACCCACCGCCCGAGCCCCAAAGGGAAAGTTTGGATCTCCTTATATGGGGATCTCTGGTGGGGAGCTGAGCGTGCGGTGCCTGTCTCCATGTGTGTGCAGCGCTGTCACCTACTGCGTGGTGGCTCTGGGGAGCTCAGCACAGGCTTTCTCCAAGGTGATGGTGGGGAAGCAGGGGCTTCAGGACCGCTCACGTACTGCTGCTTTTAGTAGTGCAGCGCAGTTACAAAGGGACCTGCTTGGTATGCTTTTTACTTTTGTAGATTTTTTTCAAGACCGGTAAATGATTTCCTAGTTTCATTATAGTGGTATTATAGATCTGCTGCTCCGGTACTACTGCCCAAAATTATTAATACATTCTGCTCTGATTTTTTTTTTCTCCCATGACTTTCCAGGAGTGGGCAGACGTGTGTGTAAGAACACCCGCACATGCACTCAGCCCGGTAAAGCTGGCCCGCTCATTAGCTCAAGGATATCGGAACGTACAGGGGGCTTGGGATGATTATTTAAATTTCCTTATACGGGGATCTTTGTAAGTGTAGTTTTATGGTGATTCATGTTTTGGCCGAGGCTTGACCTTGAGCCATTTTCAGCTTTTTCATTAAAAAGACTGTTGCATTTGGGTGGTACAACTATCAAATGAGAAGTGGTATTTTGCATTTTTCCCTCCTGCCTGCCTTGACCTGTGCAGCTCTGCATGTTGCACTGCTGGGGAGGAGAGAAGGGAAAGCAAGCTGGGACATGGGGGTAGCTGGTGGGTGCAAATTAGGACTGTGGGCCAAAGACCTGTCCAGTCGTTTCCCAGTGTTCTTCCACAGAGTGACAAAGACAGAAGCTTCCACCTTCCCTTGCCTGTCAGTCAGGGCCCCCAGCTTCTTGTTTAATATTCATGCTGTACCCAGTGGGAGAGGGGCTGTGCTCCACACACAGGCTCATCTCAGAGCCATGGCCACCCTTAGCTATCTCTCCTATGACCCTGCTCCCCCTCCTGCTGTCTGGGGTGGCCCTGGGGTGCGTCCTGGCAGCCACAAGATGAGCTGGAGTCTGGCTGTGCCAGTCAGGTCTGCGCTGGAGGGAGGTTCCTGTGGCTGCACATTTACAGGGTGTTTCTCTGCTGTGCGTTTTCAGTATATTCACCTTGAAGTAGCTGCATGAAATAAAAGCGGTGCTGTAGCCTGTCCTACAGGCTCAGCATGGCAGCTGCCTGGCCCCATGGCATTGTAAAGAATGTGTGTGAATGCGCATGCTTTGGAGTGGAACCTGAGGATGAGTACAAGTAACAAGACATCAAAAAGGAGCTGACAAGCTGTGTGGCACACCCATGGCTAACCCTGGACTCTGGCGTGTTAATGACTCCAACAGCTCAGATGCTTCTATTTGTTCGTTTGGTTTATGCAATAGATGTAAAAAATGCTGCTCCCTCCACCACCCATCCTTTCAGCTTCCCTATAAAAAGTGCAAAATTGAAGGAAAAGGAAGCTTTTGCAGAGACCAGAAAACCTTTAAGTTCAAGGCCTGAGCTTCTTTTCCTGGGAGACCTCACCTCTCAAAGCAGAGAGCACTGTGAGGATGGGCTCTGGGGAAACTGCAACCAGTCTTTCCTCTGTAATCTTAGTCTCGTGCCTGGACAGGAGGGCCAGGGAGCCATGTCTGCCCATGAGACAGCAGAGTGTTCCCATCTCTCGGGTATGAAGGAGAGGCATTGCCCCCACGTTGGTGGTTTGACTTTAGAAGCCATAGCAGAAAGCCTCATCGTGTGGAAATGCGTATGCCACGCTGTGGGCCAGCAGTCACATGGTCACTGTGCCAGGTATCCACCAGCAATACAAGCACAGTACCACTTTGCCATTAGAGATACAGCCGCTAAGTTTTCTTTCCTAGGTGAGATTACAATTGGATCCAGTCTACCCTTCCCCTCCCCGTTCCTTAGGATCCCGCAATAATTTTCTGCTGCCTTCAGCTGTGATAGTGTCCAGCAGTGGTACTTGCACAGCATCAGGTTTACTCCTGGAGACTTAAACACCGCATGAAAGCTGCAGGCAACTACAAAGTGATCCAGTGGGATCCAGCTGCTGTCCTTCATTTCCAACAGCGAGCAGTGACTTCCAGCTGATGCTTTCCGTTTCCAATGGTGATGCAATTGCTTCATCCCTTTAGAAGGACTTGAATTAATATCTGAGGGATTGGACTCTTCTCATCAGCTTGCTTGTGACCCCTGGCAGTACTAATACTGCAAAACCAGACTTGATTAATCATTAAGCTTTTAAAGAAGATTTCCAAGTCTAGCTGCCTGGACTATCTGCAGCAGCCATTGCTGACACTGGCAGACGAACCTTTAGCAGAATGGGACATAGCTGATGTTCAGCTGTGTGTGCAAGCATGGTATCTTCTCTATGACAGTACGGTTTGGGAAGTGCTTTTTAAATACACTGAGTCTGTTTTCACTAGTACAAAGCAGAAATTACCTCATTTAAGGTCAGAAAGGTCTCTCTCCAATTCTCCACAGATATAAATTCACCCATAATACCTGAATGAGAACGTGTTTCATGGATTCACACTTGATCATGTGTAACATGTACAATTCTTTTACTTTTGACCCTTCGATCTATAAAGGTCCTGTTCATTTGGAAGGTGCTTTTAATACTTCTAATAGACACATTTTTATATTTCAGTTGTCACATTACGTTAATACAGCTAAGTGTATCCATTCCACCATGTGACTGGTTTGGAGCTGAACATTTCTTTCATTTTCTGTGATTGCTAGCATGCTTCTTAGTACCTCTTATACCTTAGATTTACTTAAAGTACGTTTCTTTTAGATGCAGTGATGTCAGAGTATCCAATAAGCAATGTATAATACTTACATAATTTATAGGCCCTCTTTAGCATGAGAAGACAAATTAACTTTCACCATCTTCATGAGCTAGAAAATCTCATTCTAATGTTTCGTTTCAAAATAGATATTTAGAGAAGTCACAGTAAGAAAAAAATTACTAAATCATGCCACTTCTCTGGCTTTCAGTATGGAATAGTTTCCCTACAGAGCACTTTCAATTACTTGTCAAAAATCCTCCTAAAGACCCAAAGCAATGTATCTTTGGAACTTTCTGTTGGAAGACTGCTTGATATCATACTAGAACTACTTGTAAAGACAAATTGATGTTTCAATGCAAGTTTATCTTTTCTTAATTTAAAGTCATTACTCACAGGTTTACTACTTCTTGCACAACTCAAAATTCCTCTCCTTTCTTGGTGTTTATAGCTTCAAGTATTTGTCATTTCTGGTTGTATTCTTTTCTTCATTGTCTCGGAGCCAAGGTCTGTGTATTTCATTTTCTTAGTGTCTCCTTTTAAATCAACCCCCGGATGTTCTTGTTTCTCCTCTGCTTCTGCTTTAGCTAGATTTCTGTTTTAGTTAATGAGATGTCTC
This sequence comes from Falco biarmicus, assembly GCF_023638135.1. NCBI lineage: Eukaryota > Metazoa > Chordata > Aves > Falconiformes > Falconidae > Falco > Falco biarmicus. The sequence continues at coordinate 69,159,826 of NC_079292.1, forward strand.
AAAGTGAATTAAATATCCCTGAGTGTTCTAGAAATAGGCACTGAGTCTTCCTGTTCTCTGATGTGCTAGCCCCAAATGCAAAACTATTTTAATGCATGAGGTTGTGAGGTCAAAAGATCCCTGAACCAATGTGGGAATTCCCAGATACCCTATTTATTACAGGATTTACCATATACATAAATGTCTTGTATAATAAGTGACTTGACATGATTTTTCCTCTGTTTCTGAGGAAGCCATCACTCACAGCTTGCAAAGGCTGCTAATGTACTTGTGCAAATAAATTGTGCATGTAGTGTAAATCTGGTGTGTTGAGTTTGGTGTGGAGGCTCATCTGAACTCTGTCCACAAGCTGTGTGGATGTAGTCAGACTTGTCTGTCTGGAGTTGTAGAGACAGTTAATCATAGTTGTGTCATGGGCCACCAAAATCCTTAAGACCAGCCCTACCTTATCCTCAGCTGTACTGGGGTTACTTTGCACATCTTGAGCCCTGAAGCTATTTTTCAAGGGACAGATTGGAGGGACAGTTGCATTCTTACTAGGTATGTAAAGAGAATCTGGCAGTGGCATTTTTGCACTGTTGCAATCCACAGCACCAGATATGATCCTTGCAGCCAGTCTGTGACAGTGGCTAATGCCTTTGTATAGAACTCCTTTCAATCTCGTTTTCCAGTTGTGGTTCCAGCCTTTAAAGCTACCTTTCCTCTCCTTTTCTGATTTCTGATCTGACTAATATTTTTTAAAAAAATTACTTTATAACCATGTCATTAATTGTTAACAGACACTGGAGCAATGGCAACGATGTTAGGCAAATAATGGACTAACATATTTTCCTATAGTATTCCAGTAAGTTAAGTGTGCAAACTTTATGTAGTGCCAAAACCTGGATTTTGTTTACCGCCATTTAGTCTGTTCTTGCTTTGATTGATTTTTTTCCATTGAGATTGAAGTGCATTAATTCTGTAAGTAATATTTCCTGAGATGCTCTGTCAAATGCTTGAAATTCAGATATATCATATATACTATATTCCCTACAGACACTAATTTTACAATTCTGTAAGAGATACTCAGGTTTTTCTGGCAGTCTTTATTCTTCAGAAACTACTTCAGCTGAAAAAGTTGCTCTATTATTCTCCAGATTAGAGCTGACTGACTGTGGTCTGCAAACCCTAGTTTTGTGTTTCATGTGGTCTGCAAAGAATTGTCTGGTCACAAAGTGCAGTCTTTTCCCCTAGACACTAAATTTTGTTACAGGCAGTTAGAGTACATTAAACACATCTCTTAATACTAGTCATGTATATAAGCTGTTCTTCTATTTGCTGTGATCACCAATAAAAGGGAAAATAATCTGTATAATAGCAAGAAGAAAGGGTGTTGTGTCTTGATTAGAACAGAATATATGCTCTGGTTAAGAAAGCTCAGCATCTCTTTGGCATTTGAAGATGTACACAGGGAGCTACAAAGGACGTTCCCACACCTTTTATACCCACTGCTTTTGCTGGAAGTCGTTGCAGTTCCAGTCCTCCTATGCATAGAGGAACTTTCTCCATCTGTGTGGTGCCAGGCTTACATATTCTTCTTGGGGGACTAAAGAGTAAAGAAAACTGTAACGCAGACCACTGTACTGGCCTCTCGCTAGCTGGTCTGGACATACCTCCCTCCTTGAGTTCTTGCTGCATGTCTCTTGTTCCCTGGCGAGATGCGATCCTTGTCCTTGTTGGTTTTTCCTCTTTTAGTTTAGACTTCCTGTTTTGATCTGTTCCAGTTTGTTGCCATATGAAACAAAACAGATAATCGTCAGTGCAACTACAAAGCTTGTGCTTTTTAAGTGTGTAAGTGCATTGCCCGCTCAAAGGGTTTATTGCATTTGTGTGTTTTCTGCCCCGATGAGCAAACTGTGTTACTCGCCCACCTCCTTCCAGCTCTGTCCCTTAGTTCCCTTCTTGCCACAGGCTCTGTGCATCTTTTTGTACCCTTTCTTCCTGTCTGTAGTTTTGCACCCCTGGTTTCTCAGAGGCCAGGTTGTTCCTTTAGTCACTCTATGCTGGGGCTCCAGGCTTTCCTTTCTTCTGCGTGGGGGCCCACAGCTCATTTCTTCCCTTCTCATGCCCTCCATTCTTCAGCATGGCGAGGATCTTTTATCTTCCCAAATATTTACTTGCCTCATACCATCTTCCTCTTTCCCCTTGATTCTTTTTTATCATGGAGAGAAAAGTGAAGCCTTGCGGAGAGTCAGTGTTACGATTCCTAGATGGGAGAAAGGTTAAGGGAAGGTAATACTGACTCTGGTGGTTCTGTGTTTTTCTGATCTGGAGACAATTACTGAGGCACTAAGATGGGGGCTTTCTTAAGCTGTAGGTATTCTTCACTACCCATTTTTTGCTTTGAATAATTCTCTTTTCTTTTTCCCCAGACCAATAAATTTCTTCCAAAAATGCTTCCTGAAATTATGGAACCAGATTGCTCAGTCAAAAGTTCCCTTACTAAATAAAGCAGGGCAGCTTGAATATGAGATCTCCTGGTCCATTTTTCTACCTTTTCCAGAAAACAGTGTGAGAAACTTCAGACATTAGAAATTTTGCTTTTTCATACCTTTCTACATGCTCTGCAGTTTTTTGAAGGTGTTTTTTTCTTTGTCATTTTGGCAAAAAATAGTTGCTTTTTTAATTCTCACATTACAGAACATAAATATACTTTCTTTTCTTCCCCTTACCCCAATATCCATACAGTAAATATTTTATTCCATTTCACCAAAGTGGAAGAGGGTGGGGTTTTTTCACAGAGGGTGTTTTTTTTCACAAGGTCCGTCTCCTCCAAATAAATTGTAATCCCTTATTTTATTCAGTAAGTATCCTCACAAGAACAGTCAGTGAAATGCACTGTTAACATTAGTTCTTTAAATCTATGTTTGGACAAATATCAGTAAATTATTGACCTAGGAAAACTGCTGTAAAAATATATTAGATAAGCAAAAAAGTCTTATACCATGATGATAAATTTTGGGACATGGAGAAAACTATTTCTTAGCGTACCTTTGTCTTTCATTAATACCAGTAATGTACAAATTCTTTCACAAGTGATGGCAGATAAGATAACCACATAAAGTATATCTTTATATGGCTCTGACCCAGTTAGCTGTCCTCAGATGGGAACCAGAATGCTTTTGTCTTAGTTTTTGCCGGCCTGTGTTTTTCTGAGCAAATTTTTCACCTGCTGGTATCTCTAATTTTGTATTACTGCTCCTGCTACTGCAATCCTAAGAGATTTATCTAGCTCACATTAGCATCCTCTCCTGTTGAACTTTTAACACCTGTTGAGTTCCCAGTGATGAAAAGAGCCATACTTCCCCAGGTTGCATTTGGCTAGCAGCTGCCCCATTTGCTTAAGCTCTGTGATAGAAAGAAATTGTCCTCGTGCTGTTTCTGCACCAGCAAGCCAATTTCTTTAGTTATTTTTTTATACACCATTTTCCCACTCTCCCCAACTTTTGCTGTTTCAGGCATGTATTTCACTGAGCTGTGATTTGCAAGGGGTCGATAAAGTCAGGAGATACTGGATAGCTTTTCCAGCTGGCAGGAGCTGCGGAGAAGGATATTGTGATGATGGGGTATGATATTTTGGGAAGGACAGAAAGGGGGCCTTTTGCGAGACAAGAGGAAGCAAAAAATGTAGCAGACCAATAAGATGATCTCAAAGCTGTAGTTAAAAAAGAACCTTGAATTTCCTTATGTGCTACCTCAGAAGATGCTTGTGTTCCTGTACCAGCTGTTTTCCCATCACGCCAGTCAGGATTTGGGGAGGAGCGGGGAACCCGTGCTTTCCAAAGTGCACCTAACTGATCACACAGCTGCCTGGTCTCTACTATCTAAAGGCTGATCTGAAACCTTTCAACATCTGACATGGCTGAGTTGTCTCAGATAAATTGTGAAGGAGAAGGTCACACTGGCTTAGGATCAGGCAAGCGGGAGTTAAACAGCTTGGCTTGTGAAATGTCCTAGATCTGTTTGAACAGTCCTGAGAAAATTCCCTCTGTTACAAGATTGACTGCAGTCACCCAGCCACCTTGGGACAGCAAAAGGAGAACAGCGTGCCAGCACGCTCTGCCAGTGCAGCTGTTGGGGTCTGGTATCTCTTGTTGTGAGGCCTGGCTTGGAGCTTTCCCAGGATTAAATTGCTGGCACTCGCTGCATTAGCAATGAGCCAGAGAAAAGTCCAGGTTGTGTCTGCTTTGTGCTACTTTGTTTATATCACCTGAGTTCCCTCCCTCCAGGCTGCACCTTTTTGGTCTAAACTTAGAGACTCTGCATATTGCATTTTGCTGTCCTTGCGCTTGGTTATGTTGTCCTTCCTCCTGCTGACATAGGTGAAGGTCACAGATGAACATGCTATTCCCTGTGTTGGTCACTGTCATCAGGAGCTGTGATGATAAGCCAAGTTATTAGAAATAATCTTCCTGCCTGTCAGCTGCCTATTAAGAAAATGTTGGAGAGAGTGTGCATGTTTGTGGAGAGAGCACACATGTACTTTTAGCCAGGCCACCACGGGGAGTGAGCTCACCAGCTGTGACAGCCCCGGAGAGTCAGTCCAGAGGCTCCAGATCCCCCAACACATGGTTTTTGCCAATGAGTGCCACCAAACCACCTACTGAAGTTGGTGAGACAGTTGGTGTGGATGCTGGCTTGCACGGAAGGCATTTCAGAAAATGTGACCACAGAGTGGGAGACCAGCAGTTTCCAGCCGCCTTGGCAGGCCTTAGGTTAAGTGAGACCTCACATGTGGGACTCCACAGAGTCTCTTCTTTTAACCTTGAAAAACCATGAGCAGCGTTTCAGCTGAAAACAAAGCAAACTTTAACCTCAAGGCAAAACCCATTTTCCGAATTGTGTAGAAGATGCCTCATCTTGTCATGGGAAAACGCACTCCTTTGACAAATGCACCAGATTTCATGTCACTGCAAGTACTCCCCCATTGGTGTGCAAATGACACATAATAATCTTCTCTGGTTAATTTTTACCCCCATCTGGAAGCCATAAAGACTTTAAATCCAGATTCTTGCTTCCTTTGATGACTGAGTGTCCAGAACAGTCCAGCTTGGAGAGGCTAAAGACAAGCTAAATAACTGAACCCTGCCCCTTTTTAATCTCCTTGCAGTCCAGTAGTAGCAGTCCATAAATCCCTGTGGTTAGTTATATGACTTTCTCCAGCCCCATCTTCTTCAGGTTCCAAATTAAGTGGATTTCATGCAAATGTATGATGGACGGCTGCATGGAAAAGCCTTCTTTTATGGGCTGAGTGTCTTCTGTCCTTTTATGTACAAGCTGTGAGGTGTGTGTACCTGAGTGATTAAAATTTTGAAGTGCTCCTGTTGCTCACCTCAGAGAATGCAATTTGTCACCTCCAGGCCTGGGCTCCTGCAGTCTTCTTTGAAGAGGAGGGATTGGCTTCAGAAGGAAAAGGTTGATGCACTTACCTATAAACTATTGTTTTCATCTCATCTATACATAAAAGACTTGTACATTGTACATAGCAGGCTTCATCTGCAGCTTCATGTGTTTTCCACGTAGGAATAACCCAAAATAATGAGTTCTTAGGATGCAAAAGTACAGAGAAATACTTCCTAGCATAACCATCACTCTAGACTGCACAACAAGCCTTGATCTAAAGGAGTCTTGTTCTTTTGGGAATGGGAGGGTGAGGGGAAGTGCACTGGGCAGAATCCCAGTCCTCAGGGAATTGCTTAATGCACATCTGTCCTTGTGTTCACTCCAGCTATAAACAAATGGTGAGGTCCAAGTGTGCTTTGCACTGTTTGAGTCTAAATGTATTTTCTGGATACTTCCAAATCCTGTGTCTGGAGGCATATGGTCTTTCCCTGGGAAGGAAATCCAGGCTCAGGGACCGACAGCATGCTTGTGGCATGCCCTGATGTGGACAACAGGGGACCAGAAGACTGAGACATGCTGCGTAGTGCATCACAATTTGGTTACAGCGCAGTGATCGAGCCTTATGTGGTGGATCCAGGCTGCTCTTCCATCCTGTCTTTATTGCAGCCCCGTGGCTGGAGGGTGCTTAGCTTCCTCCAGCTTCAGCAGCAAAACCACTTGTGTTTTGGTCTTGCTTATCCTGTCACTGATTTCACCCTTACACCAGTCAACGAACCTTGAGCTAAGATGCAATCCTGCGGCCCTGCTGCTTGGGCAGAACTGGGGTCTTCCCTTCAAATTCCATTCTCCCTCCTCACTGAGAGGTGGGCTGCCTCTCTGAGCAGCCTGGGGGCAGCAGCACCGTTTGCTGTAACCCATCAGGCTGGTAAGACTTGGGCTGGCCCACAGGGTTGCTGGTGCTCTGTGGGGTGCAACATTCATATATGGACGCTAGGTTTGGGGATGTTAGTACATCCGATACCTTATCCATTTCTGGTTATAGGCTTATCGTGCAGAGAAGCATGCTGTGTTGGTAAGGAAATGGTAACTTCTGGTTAGACATCACAGGGCCACATCTCTAATGCTACTGCAGTGTGTGATTGTGTAATTTGAATCAAGGTGACTTTATTTGAGCTTAATTCACTTTTCAATCTCATTTCTGTTTTGCATACTCTGGGGATGCGCCTGTCCTCCCTTTCCCGCCCCAGTTTTAAAAAATCTCTGAACTTATTTTGGTAGACTTCTTTTTGCTACAAGGTACTGAATAAAAAAAAAAAAGGGGGGGGGGGGGGTTGATTTCTTAGTGCAGAAAAAAAGGCCACACTTCTGAAGCATTTAGTTGGTGGCTTTTTTCCCCAAAAGACTGAAAAGAGAACTTGTTGGGTTTGGAAGCTCATTTGGAGGAAGGAAACGGAGTAAAAAGTAGCAGTATTTGACAAATAAAATGATGACTGAAGAATTAGGAAGCATTCTAACTGTGAGGCAACCTGGCTTGTAGAAAAGGCTCAGAAGAGAAATAGTAGAAGCTCCATCTGTATAATATAAACATAATAAAAGTAGACTAGACATTGCAGGGGAGAATATGCTGTAGAGCTCAGTCCTATTTCTTCATCTGCAACTGTTAAAACTTTTGTAACTTCCCTTTTCACGCTATTTGTAGCTTTACTTCTGCCAAGATAAGAAGTGTGCGTCTGTGTGTGATGTTAACCATCAGTTGAGGAAAACAGGATCCCTCAAGGCTAGGGGTAAAAAAATGGGTAATCTCTCTTTTCTCTGTTCATCTCTGAAGGCATTCAACCTCCTCTTGCTCCCTCATTCTCCACTATTCTTTGTTGACAACAGGAACAGAAATTTAAGTTTTATATATAGCATTTGTGGGGCCTCTGCTCAGCAGCACATTCTTTTGTGGTTTTGAGGCTGGAAAACAATGGTTAATGGGGCATGATGGAAATTTCTCTGTCCTTGGCTGCCAGTGTTAATATCTGCAAGAAATAAAACTTGAGAGAAATCTACAAATCTTGGGTCATAATGACTGTAGCAGCCGGGCTGAAACATGAAGGATGCTGTGGCCATATTGATTAGACAGAACAAGAAACTTTCCTAATGAAGGTGAAGATTTTAAAAGTTTATATCATGAAACATATGAGTCTTCCTGACTCTTGATCACATACATATGTTGTTGAGAGAGATCCTATTTTGGATAGGCTTCCAAATGTTACAACATTGTTTCTCCAGCTCCAAAGTGATTTTTTTTCCAAACATACAAGTAGTGTTACTGACTTAAAATGCAATGAGCCTGCAGACATCGGGGGCTCTGCACAAGGCAAGCATCATTATTTGATTCCAAGGAATTTTAAATTTTGGAGGACTTTTCCCCAGCTGTGAACAAAACTGTAAGCTTGCAGCAGTCTTTCACGGCTCTGCAATCTGACCAACCCTTCAGTGAACATACCTCCAAATTATCGGGTGTATGCATGTGTTGTTTGCATACTTTAGCAGCTGTCACAGTGCTGTTGATCTTGATGATATATAACCACAAGGTGTTTGATAAAGTATTAGCCTTTGATATTCATTAGTCAGTTCAGATGTTTATACAACTGAGGGAAGACCAATTATTGATAATTAGAATATGAAAACGTATATAAGCTAGGTTTTAAAAGTGTTTAAGCAATAAATGTTGTTCGTATGGCCAAGATACTAATTAACCATGAGATGCTGGAATGAACTCTGCTCTCAATTTGTAACTCCACTCCAGGTTAATAAAAACAAAACAAAACACAATTGTGAGAAAGTGGTGTAAGGATACGGAGCCTTGAGGATCATACATGTAAGTTCACTGCATACATGTCATTATTAAACTGTGAAGCTGTGAATTGCAGTGATATGAATACCTGAGAGCAACTTTCTTCTCACATGATACCAAGCCACTTGAAATTCACTTGAATGCTTTGATAATAGCCTCAAGGTTAAGGCAGGATGAAGCTGATGGCGGGTTATATTTAGCCCAGGACCTTGACTCCAGGACTCACTCCCTTGCTGATGCAATTGGACCCATCTCTAATGACCTTCAGTTCACATTGCAAGGTGAATTTAATTTTGGAAATAGGAATTGGGCATGGATGAATTCTGGTGGGCTGTGATTACTTACATGCTTAGCCTTAATCTGCATATCTTGCTAAATCTCACAATTTTACCTTGAGTTTCACAGTAGTTGATTATTTTGTAATAGCCCAGTTTTCTGCAGTTCAGTTGCTCTCAGCTTTGGTCTTTGGTAAAATTCTAGCCTGCATAGTTTTTGTAGTAAAGTTTGAAAATGTCCAGTAAAGCTTCAGAAACTATAAATCAAAGAAAAAGAATGATAAGCACAGTAATGCTGTTCTTAATAGGTCCTTTTAAGGCAAATGCAGGATTTGTGTATTTATTCACTGTTGTATTATGTACCAGTTTGAAACAGATACAGAGTCCATAGAAAAAATATTTTTTAATATGGCAATGAGCAGTATACAAGAAAGTGCAAAATGGCATGCGAAAGAGCTGATTTATAATCTTCCCTAAAATTTGCTTGAAAAGGAACAAAATAGGGGACAAGTTACAGGACAGTTTTGATTGGGATTTTTAAAAAGAAATTATCCTTCTTATCCATTAATGAAGCTGGAAGCAGCGCTACTGAAAACTGTAGGAGCTGTGCTGTTTTTTTCGCCACTGGGAATAGAAGTTGGCTTTTGGAAGGAAACTGAACCGTAGATATCCTACAGGCATCTCTTCTTTCTAGGCACTCTAACAAAAAGTACACTGGCAGGGACATGTTGTTTCTCTCACCCTGAGTCAATGCACTAAATGTTTTGCTCTTTGTTTTGCACTATCAAAGACTTAATGCTTCTCCTGTCATTGTTTCCTAAGTGCTTTCATGGTGTGAGCTATGTGGTACAATGATGGAAGGGGCTCCACCTGTGACAGAAGCCTTGCTCTGCTGACTCTGCAACTGGCAAATGGAGTTCTCAAAACCATGCTCAGTCAAGCTAGAGTGTCTGAGTAATATATGTTTCTCAAGTTGAGAGCTTGAGAAATGGAGTAAAAGTCTGAGGGAGGCCAAAGTCTTCATACTGTATTGTTTCTGCATCATTCATCTCATTCCATGCTGTCTCCCGTTGCAAAGGAAGGATGAGTGCTGCAAGTAGGACCTGCTCCTGGGAATTAGCAATATTCAGAGGTACATCATAACTGAGTTCATGTGGTTTTCTTTAGTCCTGCTTCATAGTCTGTGCCTTTTAAAAAATACCTTACTGAGACTGCTGAAATCTGATGGCTTGCCGTTTGTGGCAGAGCAGAGCTGCAGCCGATGTGCTGTGGCCCCGCTCTCAGGATCCTGCTGAAAGGCAAGAGTTGAGTGTCAGTGTCTGTGCCTCCACTGCCCTTGCCCATTCCTTCCACTTAGGCCTGCTGCTGTTTTCTGGCAACCTGTCTTGTTTGTTAGTGTCAAGAGAATCAAGCAAAGCATTCCTGTATATAGAGCTTCTCTTGGGCTCACAAGATGAATGTTGACTTTCAAGTACAGCTGCTGCATACAGATCACAGGGACCATAGAAGATCCATTTAGATGCTTGCTTTTGTCTATACCCTTGAAGGGGGAGGAAGGATTTGGAAGCTGTTTGTGCTGGCTTTGATGGCAGGCAGGTGAATTGAGTATTCTGCAAAGCCTTCAAAACGCAGTGAGGAGGCTTTCTGTCTGTAACTAGTGTCCCTTTCTCGACTGCTCTTTCTACATCCTAATAAGTATATCCAGATCAGTTATACTAATGATAATACACCAGAAGCCCAAAGCCTACAGTCATGGAAATTTACTTCCCCTTTCAGTGAACCAAGATATAAGCAAATAATTATGTTTTTAATATTTGGTACTGTCACCCAGAAAAATAATACTCATCAATTTCCTGACACCAAAATCAAATGCAACCCACTTAATTACTAGCAAGTAAACAATGATTCTTCCTCCTTAAAATACCCAAACACGTTCATAATTAGCTAATTAAGCTACCATATAAATGATTATTCAATATAAAAGAGCGATTGAGAGGCGGGCAGAGGAGGCAAAGCAGTGAAATCATTACCCACAGACACACTTCTTTCTCCAAGGAAGCTAGTGAATCGTTACAGGAGAGATGATGGGTGGAAAATAATAAGAACAGCAGCAATAATTAACTTGACAATATCTGCAATTTGGAGCCAACCAGTATGTTTGTTTTGCTGAGAGAAGGCCACATGTGAGAAGATGTTTACCTCTTTCTCAGCACTTTTGCAGCACACATTGCAGATGGTGTTGGCAGAACAGGGTAGTGAGAGGGGAGCTCTGGGTTGTGCCCTCCAATAGCCTCAGCTCACTGTGTATGATTTGGGTAAATCGCATAGGCTGGAGTTCTCATTGTTGAATGTCCAGCTTTAAGCAACAAATTCCATGTTTGTGCAGAGATTCTGAGTGGGCCTGAAAAACTGCCGAAGAGTTACTCACAAAACCAGTCTTGCAGTTGTATTTTCTGCTGTAGACAGAGTAGTTGCCCTAATTAAGTGCTGTTGTGGGCCGAGTGGCCCATGTAAAACATCACTGTGCTTGATGAGCCTTCACTCATTTGCAGTCTACGACAGAAGTAATGCCCAGCTTCTCCCTCCCTCCTTTTTAAGATAACTTGAGAAATCCTTGAGGTTATGAAATATCTTAATATTTTACTAAAGGGGGCCATTAGAGTAGAACTACAATTTGATGTCTTTTCTGCAAATTGGTGAGAATGGTTAAAAAAAAAAAAGGTCATCTTTCCCTGGTGACTGGGTGTCAATGCTGAGTTTTTAATGACACCACTTCTAATATCCAGGCAAACCAGCAAACTCCTGCTGGTATGTAATTTCTTATAGACAAATTTCTTCATTCAGGTGCTCTTGAGATCCATAAAGAACAAGTGTTTTGCTGCAAGGAGATCCATTGGCTTCAAAATTGATTATGTAGGTTTAATTTCCAAAGGCATACCAAAGTGACATTCCTTACTTTCTGCATCTTTTCTGTGTTTCCACAGCCACTCTTGTAGCTGAACATTGCCTTTCAGCTTCAAGATGGTTGTGTTTCTCTCCTCTTTCCCTGCAGGAATCAGGCTGAGGGAATTCCAGTGATATTCCTCCATCTCATACCTCATGTATCAAATATCCTATGCAGGTGTTATATTTCTTTTTTTCAGTTGAATAACAGCTAAAAAACAACTGACTGAAAGGGCTATTTGGTAACAAGGCAAAGAAAGCAAAAGTTGGGAATACTGTTCAACAGGATGAAAAATGTGTGTGCCTACTGGGTAATGGAGACAAACGTCCTTTAGTAATTGTATGAGTCAGATTAATTATTATCCAATGTTGTAAACCTGTCTGCTGTAGTCTTTTTCCTTTAGCAGGTTGGTGGAAGACATAGATCTATTGGTTCTCTTCCCTCCCTTAAATCTAAGTAATCTTTGTAAGACTCTTCTATATTATGGTATTGGAGATGCTGCTGGTTTTGTGATCACTTGTGATGTACTAAAGTGGTAACATTTCTGGACAAACATTGCAGAGGTGAGGTACAGGTTTTGTGCCCTTCAGATTCTGTTTCCCAAGAGAACTGTCTGGAGTGTGTGGGCCTTGGTAACTTCAACTGGGCAATAAATTGAGGGATATCTTAATTGCTGTGTGGTTTAGCTTTTCTGCCTTGTCACTGAGATGTTTGTAATGTTGTAAGGGGAAATGTGCATTTTGTTTAGAGGCCACTTAACAAGAAAACTACCTGGTGGCTAAGGAAAAAAGAAAAAATGGAAGTGAAGCCCAGGGATAGGGAGCAGACATGAGGGATGCCTGCAGAATTGATCAGTCTTCCCCAGAGCACTCAGCAAGCAGCAGCTTCTGGGCAGCCAGGTGAACAGCTGGGCTGAAGACCAAGTGGGCCTGTTTGGAACTGCTGCTGGAAATTACTCATGAGGAGGAACCGAAAATAATAAGATGCATATCTGCCACAAACACAATAATTGTAAAATTTGGTATACAAAGTACAAAATTATTGGCTTACTTGCAAAATACAACCCTGTTCCTTTCCCTGCTGAAGACAGTAAGAGCTACTGAATAACTCAGGAAACATTGGTAGGTGCTTTGGCACAGACAGAAGAGCCAGAATTTGGATGGGTGGCTTTTGAAATTTTTGTCTCTGGTTCACTGTTGTGCCAATTGCAGGGCAAGCAATAGCATAAGGAAATGTGACTGTGGGATTCTGGGTTCTTCTGTTTTCTGGGAATTGCTAAGGAGTCATTTTGTCCATAATGCAGGTTAGAAGTTTAGTAGCTCTTGCCTCCAAAGGTCCAGACTAGCAGTTGGAATACTTGGCTCTCCACGTACCTGCTGTTCAAAACCCTTGATGAACAGTAGGATGATACTTTTGCAGCATTTCTCTGCAAGTCAGGAGGAGAGAAGTAGAAATCAGTCTTGGGGCCAGCAGCAGTGGTTGCTGCATGGTCTTAAATAAGAGCCAGAGCACCACAGATCCTCAGACCACTTGTTTTTCCCCAAGCTGAGTCTGGCTTTGTACCTTATGCTTTCCTGGTACTATCTTGTTTGGACTTTTCATGCATCCCTGTCAGCCTCTGATGACTCCTAAGAAATATAGTTTTCTTATAGGTTTTCATTAAACAAAACTAGTCTAGGGATTACAAGCATCCTTTACCATAGGGTGCTTGTAGTGTTTTATCAGTGTCACGGGAATGCTGGCAGTGTGACAAAAGGAAAAAAACAAACAACCAAACAAGAAAACAAAAAAACCCAGCCCATAAAAACATGTTTTTAAATAGGGTAATAAAGTAGGATGAAAATGGGAGAAGTCACAGGAAGGAGGAGAAGAAACAAAAAAAACATCTAGTGTGAGGAAGAAAAACAAAGGACTGAAGTAATAAGCAATTAATTTGTAAAACAGTTTCCAGGTTAAGCTCTGCTTCTATGTCTGCCCTTGCTGCAGTCCTCCATGTTGTCTTGTGTCCACTTCAAGGGTCTCTGGAGACAGCAAGCCGCCTCCTTAAAATAGGCGTCTATCCTCTGTGTGTTGCAGAATGCCATTGTCCTGTTATGCAAAGCTGCCTTGACTCACTCCCTGGGGTAAACTGCCTTCAGGCCTTTCAAAACCATGTTCAGCTGTCAAGATCTTCCAGGAGAAGTTAGCCAAATAGCATTTTTTTTTTTTTTTTTGCTTTTACATATCCCTTACCTTCTTTAAGCATCCTGAGTTCAAATACCCTTGCTTACAAGAGCATCTTATTTTCTGATCTCTTCTTCCATCTTGTCTATGTAGCTTTGTCTTTCCTGGTTAAGTTTCACAGCCAAGTAATCTTACTTAGATTTTTATTGTTTTAACCCATGAAAAAGATAGTAATTCTTCAGAGCAAAACCCTCAGGCTAAATTGTGTTTTCATTGACATTCATGCCCCACCATTGAATACAGTGCTGTAATCATCTGCTTCACCTTGAGACAGCTTGGCTTCCTCCTGTGTGCTCTTTTGAAAGCTGTCTGCTGTGTTGACTGAGAGCTAACTGCTGTAATGAGAGAGGGAAAGGAGAAATATATATTTTCATATAGGGATATTCATGCATATCCCTTATGCAACTGGAGGCAGATGTCAGCACTTTCAAAACAGGCAGCAAAAGTCATGATTTGGTGCAGAGATGGCTGTCCTCATATACTGGAGTATTAGGGGCGTTTGGGAGCTAGGTATTTTTGAGGAAAAATTGAGGTGTAGAAAGATTGGCTACTTTAGGGTAAAACTAGACACACAACATGAAAAGGAAGTTACCCTGAGCTTAAATTGGTATAACTGAGAGGAGACGTACAAGTGCCCCAACAGAAAAATCTCAATGTGAATTCTTTCTTCCTGTGCCTTGGGAGTCTGTTTCTCATTGTGCTTTGGTTTAGCTTTTCTTTCCTCCCCCTCCTTCGCCTCTATCATTTTTGTTTATCATTCTCTAGCCCTTCTAGCATTAGCATCCCAAATTAATATAGCACAATGTAAATACCATGCACAACTCTATTACCTAATAAACAAGTGTACATGTTAAATATTAGAACATGATTAAGCAACAGAATACATCCTGTGTCCTAGATCCTGCATGACTCATATGTCATGGCAGTTAATAGCCAATCAGCTATAATTGAGTAAAGCAAGAAAAAAGGATAATACTGAAAAGGAGGGGGCTTGGTGTGTTTTGGCTTTGTTGTGTTTTGGTTTTTTTTAAATAGTACAGGATTCTTTTCCATTAATAAAAGAAAATAGATTGTTGTGTTGCCTCCATTTAAAGGTCTGGGAATACTCTGTGTTCCTTGCAGGCAGATTGGGAGTATACAGAGGGATTAAGCAACTCTCCGCAGGAATGCAGGCATGCTGGGCAGAGATACAGCTTTTAAATGAGGCAAAGCCACTTAAGATCTCAGGGTACAAAGTAGAGAAAGCCTCACCAGTCAGAAAAATGCAGAACATGGGAATTTCTCTAATCAAGGTAGGCTCTATTTATCTAGCAGAGATTAGTCAAAACAGAGAGAATGACACTTCTAAGTCATGAGGGAAAATCCCTCGGGATGTTAATATCACATTTTATTAAATTGTTCTGAAAGGAAAGTTTCTTAAGAAAACCTGGAGTTTCTGGTTACGGAGCAGTGCAGATGACGTGGTACATTTTTAGATCTTGCTCAGACGTGGAAAAACTCAGAGGGTAGATATAAGAGAAGAATGTATCCATTAAAATATAGGGATGTTCATAGGCCTGTATGTGTGACAGCACATATTTTTTTCCCTTCCTAACTGGGCTGAGTTTCAAAGAGTGAAAATCAGAAACTGATAGTACCTGCTACTCTTGGGTTCTTTTTTTTTCCTAAACACCAGCATATTCTTAAATGTTTAAGAATAACTGCTAAAACTGCAGTACTCCTCTCAGAAATTACCACCTGGTAAAACACAGCCCCATAAAGATTATTTTAGAAGGCTGTAAAGCTCCCTTTGGGAAGCTGCGAAGTAGGAGCCCTGGTGAGGGAAGGGCATTGCGGGCACAGCTGGGGCTGGGACGAGGCCACATCCCTCTTTCTGGGGACACCACCATCCTACCACTGGTAATTAAAGGACCCAATTTCCTTCCTTGTGAAGGTCTTCCTTGCTCACACCACAACGGCCCAGAGCACCAGCCTTAGCAAAAGCTTTACAGTACATGTTTGTAAGGAGTGTGGTGAGTTTACGTTAGGAAGGAATGCTTGCTGTCAACATAAAGCCAGTATTCTCTCGTTTTATTTATGACCTGCTCAGAATTTGATCTTGGATCTCCATTTTCATCAATCTACCCACTGCATGAATTCTTCTCATTGCTTTTAAGGAGTGCCATGACCTTACCAGCGAGTTATACTGTACCTATTGTACAAGAAAGACCTAGAGATGTACGCCTCGTTGTGCACTCAGTAGGTGCGCCATCTTTTTATGTAATTCGGTATTGTTCTGCATTTTAAAGAGCAGAGGCCTACTGTGTTACTTCTCGCAGTCCTGGAGAGTGCATCCTGTCAGATACTGGTTTAGTTGAACTGAATCGCAATTTTGCAAAGGATGTTTTGGTTCCGCACAGAAAAAAAAAAAAGCAACAGTAGGAGGAGCGGCAGGTTCACGCACAGGGTCTAACTCAACTTCATTAGGACGCTGGCAACTGGTTTAAGTTAGGGTTCATAAACAGAGCCACGGAACTCTGTTTTGGGGAAAAGTATTAAAGATCCCTCTCTGGTGAGTGTCAATGCAGCTTACCTGTACCGTACGAGGCACACTGGCACCTGCTGCACCCCAGTTAACAGTCAATTGTGGATTAAAGAGCAATGAGGTTTTAGCAAATGAAACCACATAACCACTACAATACAATAAATTCATTATGCTATGATATATCATATCCTCCATGCTTTTAACCGGTGTGTCAGCAGATGGCTGCTAGACTGTTTTTGACATGGTTTTTGTTCAGATATAATTTGCTGGCTGAGAGAGAATTTTGATGCTTCTGGTCCGCATTGGCACTGTGGTTGCATTTGCAATTGTGACGTTACAATGCAAATGTTATCAAATAATATGTGTGTTGCTATAATCACTATATGTCAGAGTAGTTTACAGAAGTGACCCCAAAAATATCTTTCTCAGATAATGAAGTTTCTTTGGCATCTCGCAAAATTGCCTGGTATGTACACCTTATCTGCAGCATAGAATAGCAAAGTGTCCCCTCAGGATTCCACCACCCCACTCCTGATTTTGTCATAAGGTGGTAATCAGGTAGGTCCAATTTCCAAATGTGCCGCTCAGTTTTGAACAGCTTGTGTTTTGGAGATGGAGACCCAGACACCTGCAGTTTCAGCTGAATCTATGGAAATCTTTGTACACAAGAAGAAAAGTGGAGTGCAAAACAAAGTAACAAAAAAGAGACAAAAGGATAGAAAGATGGCAGAAACAGAGGCAGGAGGTGGAGTGGAAGCAACCGAGTGGGACAAAGAGGGGGAGAGACAGCAACATCTCAGTTTTCGTCCACCAGGAATTAATCAAAGATTTCTAAACATTTAGACAAGGTCTTTCCATGCTTGTCAGAGGTTTGTCTTCTCTAAATTGCTATTAGCTCGTTAGCTGGTTAAGTCAGCCAAGTCAGTGTGCCAAGCTCCTATCCCTAGAGGCATCATCGCTCCAATTAGTCAACAAACCACTTGGTGTCTCTGAAAAAAAATAATTAGGCTGTCATTGTCCAAAAATGGGTACTTAGAAATGGAAGACCTCAAATCTTCAAATACCTTTATCCTATGCACTTCTCAATTTTCCCAGTTGTGAAATGGAGACAGTTTCTCTTTTGCCCATGTGGTATGTTTTATATTTTAATTCATTCATTAGTGTCTATGAAGTCTATTGCAATCCTTGGATGAAGGAGACTCTATTTATTCAAGCTGGTAGTATTGCTGCTTTGAAGACTTCTCTGATCTATGGAAATCAGTAGGTTCAGAGGCCTAAGCCAAATTCTCAACAAATGCCGACTCTTTCTCTGCTGCCTTTAACGAGGAAACTCCAGTGTTGCTCCAGAGACATAAGGAGTTCAGCAATCCGCTAATCCCCAAATTTCTCTAAGTCCAGGATTAATTACAAATATGATCAACAAAGCTCATAGATTTTTGCTACAGGGCCTCTAAGGACCCAAAGCAAAAGAGATCAAAAGAAGACTAAACATTCACAAGGTCATGTTCCCTAATGCCCTTTGGAGGCAGATCCACTGAGGAGGAGAAACTTCTGCCATAAATATCACCAGCCTAGATGAGAATCGTTCAGAATTATAATGCTTGAGAGTCTTAGAGAGGGGAAATCCTTCCACTTAAAACTCAGCCTCTACAATGTAATCTTAGAAAACTCTGAAACTATACTGTAAGAACAGAAAAACATACTTTGTGGCCAGTGTGATGGCAATGACATTTCTAAACCAATCAGGCCTGGGGTGAAGCCTGAATTCTGTTTCCCCCTAGAGAGCTATTGATCTCCTTTTTCAAATGATGGCATATGAAGGCATTCCTTGAAATCCCAAACGACTAACAGATTTCTTGCATAGATCTGCCATAGCTGCATGGGTGTCAAAGATATTTTGAAAGGCTATTCAGTCATGAATACAGAA
The DNA here is from genome assembly GCF_023638135.1 of Falco biarmicus. Taxonomy (NCBI): domain Eukaryota; kingdom Metazoa; phylum Chordata; class Aves; order Falconiformes; family Falconidae; genus Falco; species Falco biarmicus. The sequence goes on from NC_079292.1 coordinate 69,177,943, forward strand.
GGACTGTCCCCTGGTGTTTTTCTGTCCAAAACCAATAGGCAGTTGCCTCCTTGATGAGACAGATCTGGCTGGATCTTGTGTCCACGAACATCTATGAGAACCTCAGGAATAGGAAAGCTAGGGCTAGAAAATACCTGGAGGGGGGCATTTAATCATTCTGCCCCACAGGACGATTCAACCTCTAGCGATTTCAAGTCTGTAACTTCAGTTGTAAGTACTGTAAGCAGCAAAGTACTTGGCACAGCTCTGTCACCAATACCAGCATCCCAAGGAAAGGTTTCCTTAATGTCCATCCTAAACCTTCTTTGTGCCAGCGTAAAGCCATTAGTTCCTGCCATATCCAAAGTGAATGCAGGCAAACAGGTTATTCACCACCTCTTTGCAGCAGTCTATATATAGCCTTGTCTTGTCTTGCCTTCTCTATCCTGAACAGCCTCACAACAGTCTTTCCTCTCAGATCATTTTTCTGCACTTCAGAAGATCCTTGCTGCTCTCCCCTGGTTCCTCTCCAGTCCATCCATGTATTCCTTCATTCACAGAATTTCAGCAGAACTTTCACTCCTGCTGTGTATAGCAGAAGGATTTTTTCTTGCTTCTTGTGGTTTGTACGTTTGTTTACACATCCCAGCATGTTGTTTGCTTTTTTTGTTTTGCAATAGCATGACATTGAGTCACATTCAGTCTGTGATTGACTATAGCCCCTGGAGCCTTTTATGAAGATCTAAAGCACTAAGGTGGAGAGACAAACTTATCCCTGGCAATCTCATCCTTTCAGTCAGCTCTAGAAGACTTGTGGAGTAATTTAGCCCTACTTGTTTCGTATCTGGCATGTTATACAAAAGATTTCACTGTCATTTCCTTTTTCTGTGTAACAGTCCAACTAAACATATTATACTACAGTGAATGTAACGACATCAGTTCTTGGTAATTGAACTTTTCATGAAGGGAATGATTGCAGAAAGGAAGCTAATTAAAATTAAAGAATTTCTCTTAATTATTTTATGGCATTTGCCACAGCCCAGTGGATTCATAGTCCTCCTGACTTTTTTTTTTTTTTCATCTCCTTGTGAAATCTGGTTGAGTTTGAAATAAAGCAGTGAGACACCATGGGAGAGTGAAACAGAGGACACACAAGCAACAGGTGTGGTTGCAAGAGAAGTTATGGAAAGCAGCTTGTGGAGTCACACTCAGGGGCTTGAGACAAGTCCTTGTCACATGCAACCTTACTGTTTTTCTACATCTTCATGAATCCTGATGGATCCTATAAGGAGGGAATGGCTATGAGAGAAATAAAATTATTTTGGAAAATTTTGGTTTAAACTGATGGACTAAAATGGGAAGATTTCAGCAAAACAGAAGTATTTCCATCCGTAAAATGTTTATGAAAAAAATTTTAGATTGCTGTGTTTGTTCTTGCAGTCTTTCAAGGCATCAGAACAAACTGTGGACTGAGCAATGCTTATTACCTGCTAAATTTGTTCTTCTTCCATCTGTGTGTTATTAAGGGCACCAAAGAGAGTCAAAACAGAATGAAAGAGTAATATAAAAATTATTTTTCACCCTTTCTGTGTTTGTTCCTTTTTACAGCCTTTTTGCTGTTCTGTAACTAATAGCATCTTATTGCGTTTAATTATAGTTTTTAATCAGTTCCACCATTGAGCTCAAACATTAGCACAACAGTGCCTTAGCATGGTTTATAGACAATTAGAAAACACTAAAATCCCCCAAGTCTGTGCAATTTGATTTAGTGTTACTACAGGAGAATATTTCTGGTAATACTGGGCCTAAGCTTACTGTACTTTCTCAGTTTTTACTCCATTCTTGCTCATGCAGACCTTCTGGAGGTTGGTGGATGTCCAAATGAGTACTTCACTTAAAATCCGTTCTGTGAGAGATTTTTAAAATATTTGCAAACTCTGTATTTTTACACTCTTCTTCTTCTTCTAAAGTGAGTTTAAGCTTATTGTGCAATAGATCTTAAAAGCTTTACCTGCAATGCCTTACCATTCATTGAAGATACTACTTTTTGCAGTATTAAATAAGTAGTTTGATTTGATGTTTCTGAATTTAATGTGGTAGTCTTAGTTAAACACAGGAATCGTTGCATGTTTGACTGGGAAATAACAATATGGTAGGAGAAGAATTGCCTTAAAACAGCATGCAGGAGTTCATCCAGCTCCTGGCACTTCTGCGCTGGCAGCAATGAGTCCAGCTTTACTATGTGTGATCTATAACGTACAGAAAGCAGAGTGGGAAAATCAGGGGGGAAGAAGCCAGAAAAAGTCATGGGATGACACTATACAGAGCGTGTGAGGCTATGAGGGGTATATACCGAGCACAAGAAAACACTTATGCCCCACCAAAGTCCAAGTACAGGCATCAGCCGTCTTTTATTTCTGTGGTGTGAGCTGGGACTTGGCCAACAGCAAGGCAAAAGTGATAGGCTTAGTGTATTACAGATCAGTCAGAACAACTAGTCAGGATGAAAAACCTGGAAGACATCCAGTAGAGCAGCCAACAACATTAATAGCATTAAAAATAATTTTCAGGCAGATCAATATGAATCCTGTTTGCTTAGAGCCCTGGGGTGATGGAAAAGAGAGAGAGCCTTGGGAACAGAGTAAGTGAAAACAAAGTGTATAACATCTTATTTTCATCAAGTAAACACAGAATCTTTGAAATCCAAGCCTATTTGGCAAAACACTTGCCAGCCCCAAGCAGTAGTCTGTCTGACGTAGGGGAGATCTGGCTGAGTTCTTAGAGATCATTTCACTGGGAGTGACCTCCTGAGTGATGGATGTCATAAGGATTTGACTATAACTGATGAAAGGGAATTCTGGTTGCGGGTTGGGATTTAGATACTTTTTTCAGACAGGCCAGCTGAAACCTAATTTTCCCTTTAGACAGAGATCCCACAGCCTGCAATACTTGTAGGAGATAAAGCCACCCCTGAAGCTAGGGAATGTAAGAAGAGCATGCCTTTTTGCAAACTAGCCAGAAGCTAACCAGGCTGAGTTTAATTACAGAGCATTATAGGACATTAATAACATTCCTGACCTTTCACTATTCAGAGTTTAATATTTTTCTTAGTTTTTATTTTAAGTTTATCCTGATAAGAATAAATTCTGTCTTAAGGGTTTATCATAGTAAATTAAAACACAGGTACATTGGCTGCCTGTCCTCTGGCATGAAAATTAGTAGCTCACTATAGTTCTTTACAGACTTTTCATTTGCAAATAGTGGCATGGGTGCGACGTTCATTCCTTATTAATGCCTGAACTTCATCAGAAATCCTTCTTCCTTATTTTTAGTGAATTAGATGTGCTAGCATGCATTAACCCATTTTGAAGCTGTTTCTCTTCTTTCCATTTTCCCTCCTGCTGGTTTGCCAGTCAGGCTGGTGGAAATCTAGGCATTGCCTGGGAAATTCCAAAATTTTGAAATTTGGTTTTATTGAATATTAGAATAAAAAGGTTGAAGTAGTCTATATGTGATATTTCCCCTCTTTACAGTCCCTAAAGGAAATTTCTCAGACAATTCCAGTGCAGAAATAACAGTTTTATTATGTTTAAACATTTTTATTGAACAAAAATGTTTTAACATTCTCAGATCCATGTGTTTGGCTTGCTTGAAGCAAATCCAAATATTTTGTTATGATGTGACCTTGCATTACTCTGCATCCACCCAAATGCAGCGCTGTGGGCTTCGTGAGGGTGATCTAGCATCCTGCAGGCTGAGTTTGCACCAAGTAGACACCTAGACCCAGACTAACCGGATAGAAGGTGGTGGCATTTGGGAAGATTATTAGTTTGCCTCTACTTTGCATATTACCCCTGCAATACGCACACCTATGAGGGTGAAACACATGCTTATCTTACAAGAAATGAAAATACATGCCCCAGTCTGACAGGGAAGTAGGGGCACAAGAATCCAAATTCCATTTTCCAGCTTCTTGTCCCTGGGTCTGTTTCAACGTAGAAGCCACTACAGTGAATGCTGGCACAGTGGCTGGTGGGAGTCAACCGAGGGACAGAACTGGCAAAGAATATCAGTTGTTTGGGGGGGATTTTTTGGTTAGCTTACTAGAGCATTTCTTTCACTTCTCCTTGCCCAGAAGAAATCTTCCTACTCTGCAGAGCTGCAGCCTTGTGAGCTTGATCTGTTTACAATGAAGTCCATTTCTATTCTCTGGGTACTGCACAGGTCATAGTCATGTTTTTAATTACCAATTAGACTTCCATTAAGGAAATAAAATGAGTTTTATGTGCTGGTTGTCAAAGGTCCTTATAGCTGCCTCATTTCATGTGCCCTGTCCGTTCAAGCAGCAAGCAAAGGAACAGAAACTTACTCAGGGGTAGTAAACAAAAACTGGAAACCTTTGCCCCACAAAAGGAAAGATAGAGGCTGTGATGGAGAAGCTGCAAGGACTTTCCGTTTTCCGTTCCCTTCAGTTGTGTTTTTCGTGTCTGCCATGAGCAGTGTGAACAGAATGTTAAATATGCCCTTAAGTTACTCATGGAAAGAAAAGGTCACACACACGTACACACGCTATGGCTCTCTCTTTCTCTCATGTATGTGTATATATTGTGTTTGTATGAATGTGTACAGAGAGACCGCAACCCTAGAACATTGAACTGTGGGACCAATTTATTTGCTTAGAAGTTTCAAGAAGGAGAGGTTATAAATAGTCATAAATTCAATTTATTTATAAAGCATTCCCTGTCAGGCATCACTGCACTGCACAAACAATTTTAAAAGAATTGTAGTAGATTAAAAACATAAATTAGAGCATCATAAAATGCACGAGAGCGATTGGATTAAAATGCATTTGACAGAAATGTTTTAAAAGTGGGATTTGATGAGCTCTTCTGGGTGGCCGGTCAGAGAAAAGTCTGTGCTCAGTGGCCTGTTAAACAAAGGTTCAGGGCCAGATTTCCACAGGGGTTCTCTTGTGGCTCTCTAGTTTTTAGCTGAGTAGTTGAGAGTAATTCACAGAGGGCCTAAATTGTGCTGGATTTAACTATGGTTTGTCAAGGAGCCAATGTTTGCTGACATCTGATCCCATGCTAGCTCCCCAAATACTTTCTTTGGCTGTTCGCTTCTTTCTCCTGCTAGTCCTTTTCTCTTCTAAAACCGTGCCCTGTGCCAAGGGCTTGCGCAAGAGAGACAATACCAGTCATTCTGTCACCTCGGTATGTGGTGGTGCCCCCTCCAAATTGGGGTTCCTCCTGCAAGGCAGTTTAGGAAAGGTTTCTAATTCTTTAGTGTTGCCTGAGAAGTTACAAAGAGGATGAAGAGAAACAGGGAATTCAGCCTGGAGACAATTACTGACTTACCTAGTTGAGAAGATAATACTTTCCATGTTAAAATTAGTAGAAAAATTCTCCCTGATTCAGACTGTATTTTAGTCTAACCTGGCATGTACTAGAATTACTCAAAACCTTGTAGGATCAGATCATTTGAAAAAAAATAAAAAATGCTTTCTGAGAGAAAAGATGCTTCATTAAATTAAGTGTATGGAATGTAACTCCTCCACACCCTTTATTCATGAGGGCATTGTAAAAACCATTGGCACACAGAAAGTCTTGTTATGGGTATACTTCCAAAGGAACTCACTATCCTCATGTTGAGCTCTGCTGGAAATTCAGTCCTTCATTTTGGGGCCAAATTCTTGGCGATTTCTTAGAGAAGATGGCTGAATATGAGCATGAGCATTCCTCAGTGTGTTTGTCCATATGACAACAGCCTAAGTTTACAAGGCAGACAAACTACAGTTGTCCTAATGTTGACTCCAAGCAGTTAAAAAGTCATCAGCTCCTGAAATCATGTGATTGACTTGAAATTAATAAATCTCATGGGGACAGGGTCACTTCTTTTCAGCAGTCAGACACTTGGGATTTGCCTCTGTAAAGCTTTTTTCCTACCACTAAGAAGTTTATAGAGTTGTTGAAAAATAATGCACTGAAAGCACTGATTGTGTAATGATGATCAGATTAAAACAATATAATGAGAACAACTGCAGACCTGTGACTTTAGGAACCAGCTTATGGATGGTGCAAAACAAAAAAATGATTAGAACGGTTATTGCTGAGGTCATGTAGCTTGTTTCCAAAAACAAGCATGCTTGTGTATGCTGCTTAGATGATGGGCTGTAAAGAAGACCTTTTAGAAACTGTCCTAATGAGTCAATATTTAATTAGGTCGGTTTTTTAGAATTCCTCCTAAAGTGGGATATATATTTACTGTTCTGTCTGGCAACAAAATGCTCAATATTTAACACTAACATGGTTTTGAGCATAGAAAGGTTAGGTTGTGCTAGAGAGGACTGGTTTTTTATTATTAATAATAATAAAAAATAATAAAATGGAGCACTGAAATATTTTATGGTTAATAGGCTTGTATATCTCATTGCATACATGATCAAGTTCAAACACCTGAGCATGGTGAGTAACCAATTTCTAACTTATTTGGGTCATTTTGGGAGCTGGATGAGACATGATATGCCTTATGATGATCTGTTAGATACAGCTGTCATACTGGGGCTGCTCTGATTTAAATGGATTCTTCTGGTACCCTGTCCTTAATCAGCAGCTGGTAGATGGACAATGTGATGTTTCAAATGGCTGTATTGACTTTGTGAGAAGACGCTGGACTGCCTCACTGCCTTTGAAACTGCATAAAGGAAACTAGTAAAAGCTTTCTTCTGGGGTGAATTTAATTCGTAATCATGGGAAACCCACAACACCTAGCCAGCTTTTAATTTCTATCCAGAGATCCTAAATGAGGTACTCTAGGTCATAAGCCTTATGCTGCCTTCCCTAATGTTGCTTCCTCCTAGAAGAGTAATCTCTTATTGGTCTGATCAGAATATAAAGTAACAGTTCATTTCAGTTTAATCAGAGTAGTGAACCAAAACAAAAGAAACTAAGGTATGACATTCTTTGCCTCCAGAGCTGTTCAGTTTGGAATATTTATACATGGCCTGTCTGAATGGCTTTAATTCTTGGTCATGCCAAAGAAAAACTGAGCCCATAAGGAACACATTCTCTGGGTTTAATTCATATATAGGCAGGATCCTATTGTTCTGTTTCAGTCCAGAAAAGAAGAAAACTTGAGAAACGACACCCAAGAGATTTCTGCTACTGCTAGACAGAGACCATATAGAAAAATATTACATAAGTTAGACATTATCTAGTCAGCATTGGAGTCCAAATTTTAAGTCTGAATGGATGCATAATCCTTTATATGAATCCAGAAAGGCACATGGTTGACCATGTCTGTTGTGGAGAATGAGGCATCCCACTGGGAAACATTGATGTGCAATGGAAAGGAAAGAGTGAGTTTGCTGGATTGTTCTGAGGAATAGAGGTGCATTTAGAATTATAAAATATGCATATAGTCTTAGAAAAAATACAGGTTGAAAGGGACTTCTGTGGGTTGTCTAGTCCAAATTCCAACTCAAAGCAGGGCTATCTTCAAAATTAAATCAAGTTGCTCAGAATCTTGTATAGTATGAAGGTTTCAAAGTAATACTCCTCTTTTACTGTGGTCCAAATGATATTGGTATGTCAATTCCTTCTGAAATGTAGCATTTCAAATAATTACATGATTATGTATAGCTGGAGCTTGTTTCTCCACCTAATGTTAGTAAAAAATGAAAGTGACATGATAGTACATCAGAACAGTAATGTCATTCATAGCTGTACTTTAGTTTGAGTGAATAAGGAACATATGGCTCACTGAAAGGGAAAGTGTGTTTGTACAAGGTACTAGCACAGGGGGTTGAGCCCCTTGTGCCTTGGCTTTGTATTACAGTTGGACTCTGACACAAAACATAATTCCACTGAACCCATAAATAAATTCAAGCTGATCCCTGCCAAAGTGCTGTAAGAAAAATACAGAGCTTAGTCTAGATCCCACAAGAGAGCTATGGATGAAGTATTCATTGATTCGCTAAGGAACTCTTGAATATAAGGCACGTGTATCAGGTCTGTAATCATTCAAACCTATTAATGTCTTCTCTTCTACAAGTTCTTTAAATGCATCATGGGCAGTACTGAAGGCTAGCCTGCACTACGTTCCTTTTTTATAGTTTTTTTTATTTCAGATTAGTGAGATTTCTGGTTTATTCTTCCCATGTTGGACACCTTTAAAGTAGCTGTATATAAAAGTATCTCCCATTCACAGGTGTTAGTTAAAAGGTTTTATTTCTTCAGTGCTTGGTGTGAATTAAACTGCTCATTGTAAACCCTGACATTATATAGACACTGCCTTTAGTTGGAGAGAGGGCAATGCTGATCATATTTGGAATGTAACCTTTCAGAAGCTGTTCTGACTTCTAACATGGTGGGTTTTTATTTGAATGCTAGTCATCCACTTCCTTTTTGGGGCTTGTTTTATCCTTGTCAGGTAAAATCAGACAGTGTTCTTTTGCTCAAATTTTAGGAATATTCTTTTTGGGGAATGTTATGTTTTAGAATCAGCAGTAACAGCAAATAGAGTTATGTTCAACAGCATGCTCTCTTATCATCCCTTTCTATTTATCAAAGAAATGGATATGGCCACTTGTTTCTGCAGTGGCATTAATTTTAAGGAGAAGGAAGGAAAAAAATCCAAACATGTTCTCTCCTTTAAGTTTTATTCCTTCATGTGTTTGTGTACTATTTTCACACATACTTAGCTGAAAATGTTTCCTGAGTAACTGAGTACATTCAGAAGTAACTCATTGTCAACAAACCTGTCTTAACATCTGCTTTATTGAATTAATCCTTTTAAGTGCACACATGTGTCTCTTCCTCACTGAAGGTCAAAGTCACTGATGCTAATAGCAGCCTCCAGGTCATCGTATTCACACAGTAAGGATATCCATATCTCAGATGTGATGATAACTAGTAACCAAAAAACATGGAGCCTTTTTTCATAAACTTCTGGGCCATGTTTTCCAGCACTGCAGTTTAGTCTCCTTACTGCCCATTTTCCCTACTAGGAAAAAATCTTGAGCGCTTCTACTCTGACTTTTATCTTTCAGAGCTATTACTGCAAAACATCCTATATGACAGAGGCCCTTAAAATACTACTGTTTTCCTTGGACTGCTGAGCATTTGTGTTACTGAAGAAATGTATTCTCTTATGTTTAAGGAAGCACTAGGGAATAATAACTCAGACACTGACATAACGTCATGTAAGGTCAGACAGGCAGCTTCATAAAGGTTCTAGCTGTGCAGGGCTTGCTGCACATTACTTCAAATATGTAAGCTCTAGGTTTTGAAACATGGTTTGTAACAAACTGAGAAGAGTGCAAGCAGAGAGAGACAGCAAAGTCTGAGAAAACCTTTAGTGACTGAATTTGAGACTGTAAACTCTTTAGAATGGAGTGTATGAGGTGTAAGAACCTGATGTTTATTTGAGCCTTGAGTAACTCTTGCACAGAAAATTATAACCTAGTTGTGCTGCTGGGTGAGTAAGGTTTGGAGAGCTAGGATCAAGATAAAGTGAATCATTCTGAGAACCATTTCTCAGAAACAGCACTGGTCTACTTACTGCTCTCCTGACAAGAAAAGCCTCATGGCACCTTACAGTAATTTCCTTGCATTTCCTGTTTTCAGATTCCTTTTATGAACCCAGGATGCCATTAGGTACAGTTTAAAAATTATAAACAAAACAAAATCTATGACTTCTTCAGAAGGCACATGGGATTTGAGGGATTTTATACTTAATACAGTATCCTTTTTCGGAAATATATCTTAGAGCCTTAACGGTAAGTTAATGTTTGTTTCTTTGTTAAGAGTATGATGATGTACAGTTTGTTTCTTGGCAAAGTTAGTGACAACTAATCTATCAGCCCGAGTAGCTGACGCTCATGTCCTGTATCTGTACAAAACAAAACAAACACAAAAAACCAGTGGTAAAGCCAGTCCCAGAACATGTGTATGCTCCAGACTGGCCAGTTTTCTAAAGCTTTTGTCCTTCCTCTTCTTCCACTCATATATTGTTGGGGGTTTCTCTCTGGTTTTCAAAACATCATCATCACCGTTTCCCAAGCAGGAACTTCCTGCTTTGTAATTCTGCCATGTGCAGGATGCTTCACGTGTCTCAGCCAGTCAGCATGGTTCCCAACTCTAAGACACAAATAAAAAAGATACTGTTCCCCCTTTCTTACAGCTCCAAAGTAAGCTCCCTCTCTTTTGATGCTGTGGCTTGGATTTGTGTTTCAAGGGGCAATGCTGTTGCTGTCTCCTTTCCCTCCCACAAAGCTAGTGGGCAGTTCCCTCCCTCCCCATCAGCAGGGAACTCCCTCCAAGAGAAATGTCAGTTTTTATCTGGCTTGGTTTCTCTGGAAATGGCACCAAACTGGCTTCTCAGAGAGTGCAGGTTATGGATACTTTGCAGTGCTATGTCACTTGGGAGCTTGAAACACTGGGGCCCTGTCTGCCTAACCTGTGAGAGCAAAGCTTCAAATGAGCAGCCAGAAGCGTAGATGCCCATTTAGCAAAGGCAAATTAATCATTCTGCAGCTGCTGAGACAACAAGTCTTCCTCTCATTTCTAACCTGAGGCAGGGGTGGTTGAGTCAGGTTGGTAAGTTCATCAGGCTGGGTGGCATCAGAACTGGGACTGCAGCCCAGGTTCTTGGGAACGCAGTTATGCTACATCATTATTGAGTTACGCTGTGTTCATAAAGGCTCTTGAGTTTTATAGTATAAGGAGAAAAGGGAACACAAATTAATTAGCAGGCTTTTCAAATTCTGCTCGAGTCTAAGCAGGAGTAGCTGCACTGAAATGGTCTTGAAGTAGCTGCACTGTTTAATCTCGGCAGTATTTTTCCTTCAGCTTTAGATCCTGAAATCATTAATTTAAGTGCAGAGGATCATAAAATCTCTCTCCTCTGCTCAGCTTTCTGTATCTTATGTTCATTTCTGGGGCTTTTAGAGAATTTTATTTTTTATGGATCTTTCCACCTCAACCAGATATTGTAAGGAATTTATTCAAACAGCTTGTAGTTGTATATGGTATAGGGGTGGGTGGGTGTGTATATGCACGTGTGTGTGTAATATTTTGTCATATTATTACCTCAATTACATGGTTCAACAAACTGCGTTATTACAATAACAAAACAGGAGTCTGTAGTCCCATAAGCATCTTTAGAGTCAAAAAAGTATGAAGCTCCTAAACCGAACCAAATGGAACCTGTTAGTTGTTGAAAAACTGCCTGCTCTGTGCAGTATTAAATATTAAATCAAAAAGCCCAAACCAAACCAAAACAAAAAAAGTTGTTCCAGAATTTTCTTGAGTATTTGCTTTCTTGGACTTTTGATTGCATTAGTACAGATATTTCAATGAAATTTGTGGTGGGAAAAGGCTGTTCTGGCCAGGCAGGCCTGCACAGCCCTGTGGCCGCAGAACCACAGAACCAGGCAGAGCTGGCAGCAGCATTTGTCCCAGGGTGCCCAGACCTCAAGGGCAGTGTTTGCTGTTAAAACACTGAGCGCAGGATCAGCTCTAGGCCTTCCTCTTCAATTGTGCTGCCAATCCCCTTCAGATTGGACCTGGAGTTTAATTAAACAAGAGGGTGGGGCTCTCAGCATCCCCTGGCACCAGTCTTGGCTGTGACTGCCACGGAAGGCTTTAGGGGAAGGCTGGTTTTTAGGGTGTGCAGCATTTCTCCATGAGCCCACGTCTCTGTTTACAGAGTGGGATGATGGATGAATTGAGTGCACAGGGTAACCTAGAAGGCAGTCCGAATGAGAGCGTGGTCTTGGACCTGCTGTGGCCCTTCCTAGGGGCGGGGCGGGGGGGGGTGCTGGGGGGGGAAGGGGGCTTGCCCACAGCTGTGGGAAGTCCTTGGCTGAAACAGGGAGTGAGGCCCACTGATGGGCTGGGTTGCAGTGAGAGAAACCTTTTGTTTCCATCCTAAAATATATTCATTCATCCCTAGTGAGACCATCTCTATCCCAGGCACAGCAATCCCTACTCCCACCTCAGTTCAGGGCAGGTATTTCCCCCCCAGAGTCCATTTCCACCCTTCTCCAGGCTCTGAAGAGGCCTGACCTTGCCCCCTCGGCGGGGAGGCATGGCAGCTGCAGGCCTCTGCGGGGTGGCGCCCAGCCTCGCGCCGCGCTGGGAGAGGCCCGGAGCAGCCAGAAAGGTGTCGCATAGACCTCCCAGCACACAACTGTTTTGTGCCTTGTTTTGAGGGTTTTTTAAGAGGTTTTGTGACAGCTCATCTGACTTGACAAATGTGCGCATAGAGCTTGATTGTTTGGGTCTGTTTGACTTGTATGATTTGTACATCAAAGAGCACCCCTTCAGCTGTCAGCAGCAGTGGAAGGTGGAGGGCTGCCAGGTTAGTCCCTTCTAGGAACACGCAGGCCATTTTGGAGCTTTTTTCTGTGGCCAAGCCCGTGGCCAAGCCCATGGCCAGACTCCTGGTTGTTAGCACTTACATGCCAATTCCTGTGCTAAGTAAAATAACGCATATACTGTTTGTAGAGCTGGGGACAGAGTAGTCACTAGTATTGTATACTGTTGTTTCCTTCCCTGAGTTCAAGGGTAGGGAAATGCTTAGTGTGCTGACCTGTCTCCACTTGGGACAACGATGGACAAATTCGTGCTGTGGGCATGTTCAAAAGCTTTACGACTGGATCACATAACTACAAAGTGATACTTTTTCTTTTTTAGGTGTTCCCCATACTAAGCACTGGGGAATACTGCAGGCATTATGAAACCATTGTCTGAGGGAAACCAACAGTATTTTAAAGCACAAACATGTGCCTGCTACTGTCAGATGGAAATTCTCAATCTTGTAAAGTAATATGTTATTGTAAACATGCAGATGAACTGGAAATTGCCTTTTTTGATCAGTGGGTTGCTATTGAGTTGTTAATTACCTGGAGCTGAATGAAAGATGTTCAAATGGGCAGCTGTCAAACAATGGAATGATTGATGGAATACATTTTGTATTGCTGTGTCATATGAAAGTGTCATACATGCATTCAACTGGCCATAGGAACAGAGCAATTGCAGTTCGGAGCTGAAAAGAAAAACAAAGTAGTTACCTGCCTGATAGACTTGATGGGTATCCTGTAAGGATATGACCAGGAATGCCTGGGATGTTTTAATTTGTATTTATCTTAGACTTCTATTTCTTTAATGTGAACTTTTAATAACTTTGTAGTTTAATTTTGTAGGGATCTAGTGTTCTTTTGCTGTCATCTACTTTTTATGTGGTTTTTTTTCCCACTCAGCTTGCCATGCAGCACTTTTGTAGTGATTACCTAATGCTGCAGTTTCCCTCCTACTTACGTGGACGTTCCTACCATTTCTGCAACACTGCTATTCTTATTCCACACTGGGGCTAAAAAACCAGAGATGAGAGACAGTGAGCCTATGTACCAACTCCAAAAGCCTGCTTGCTTGTCCTGAATCAGACTGTACTGTCACTGGAAGTGACTTTGTTTGGATATGCTTAATTGCAGCCTGCATTTCACAGGGACATGTACATTTCTGGTGGAATGACTAAAAGCCTCTGGCATTAGTCAGCCTGATCTGTAAATCATTTATCACCAATATTCAGCCTACCTATTCCCCAGCAACAGAAAAGGGAATCCCGAAGGCGGCACAGTTTAACACATGCGTTAGTCTCAGGTGGGCCCTTCTCTTTACTTCTCCCTCTCTCTCTCTGCAGTATTGCATCCAGCAATGTTTCCCCTTCAGAGGCAGAAGAGGACTGGATGCAGTTGATTCTGATGGCTGACAATATTTGGCAATGTACTCTGTAGAGAGCTGAGTGCTCGAACATGCCTGTTGACCATCTCCCCTCCTCCTTCACACAGGACTCTGCAGTGGTCAGTCCCTGCCAAGGCAAGGGCAGCAAATCTCAGAGCTTAACCAAAATTTACTGCCACTGTCCTGTCAGACTGGCTGCACTGTGCAAGGGTTAGGAGAAGAGCCCTCTGGCAAGCCATGCATGTTAGATGAATCCAAGTGGCGAGTCAGTGAGTTGGAGGCTGCACAGGTGGACTGTGACAGAAGAAAACATCCTTATCCATGGTTTGTCACTCTTGCTAACCATTGTCTCTCTTGTTCTCTTCCCCAGGAACGAGTGGAGTATCTCTTTCTCATAATTTTTACAGTGGAAGCATTTTTAAAAGTAATAGCATACGGACTTCTCTTTCACCCCAACGCTTACCTCCGCAATGGCTGGAATTTACTAGATTTTATAATTGTGGTAGTAGGGTGAGTACTGACATTTTGTCTTTGAATGCACTGCCCGCATGGGGATACTGGCAACATTTAGGAGCCTGAGAGTGGGGGAATGCCTGGTACATTACATATGGGTGATGTTAGAGGTTGCTATACATCATGCTCCTCCTGCAACCACCATTTGTCCCTCCTTTGTTAACACCCCTATGAGTCTTTGCAAGTTTAACCAAGTTTTACTGTGTAACCTAAAAATACAGTTAACCCGCTGGTCTTCTGCAGGTGTAACTTGATTCATGCTAATTTCAGTGTGTAGCGATGATTTACCTTGAGGTAAATATTAAGGATTAGCAATCCGTTGATGTACATTTTCTGTCTGGTATTCCTTGCTGCTTAGCCTTTTCCGAGGCTTTTAATGGTTTGCAAGGCATGGAAATGAAACTGCTTTTTTACAACGGGGATAAAAAGGGGAAGCAGCGCAAGGCTGTTGGATAAAGTCAAATGCCTGAATGTGCTTAACTGGAAGAAAATCCCTTTGTTTGTAAATCTGTGAGAATATTAAAAAAAGAATATCTAGATGGGATCCTTCAGTTAAGATTGGATTGGATGACAAATAAATCTTGCCATCTTGTGAACATTTACTGATATTTCTCATTCTCAAAGATGGATGAAAAATTTAAATCCCAGGTTTTCATACTTTTTCATACAAACAGATACAAGGTCTTCAGTTTGATTGCACTTTTCTGCTGGTGATTTCAACATTTTTCATTTTGACCCTTTTAATATTTTAACCTCTTTAAAGACTAATTTTACTATTGTAGATCAAATTGCCACTTTGAGCTGCAACCTTTCTAATCCCCTTATTCCTCTCTGTGTTTTTCAAGCTTGGCATTTAATTTATTCGAATAAAAGCAAAGTCAAGCTCCTTCTTCATTTTCTACCTAAGAGTAAGAGATAAGCAAGGGGTTTGTATTGTGATTGTTGAAGGGAAGAGGTGAAGGATAAACTACCCCTGAAGACAAAAAGAACAAGTATTTCTTCACCTGAGTAATTTGTCCCATCCTCCTACCACTCCATTGTCAAAGAGTTTCATCGCCCACAAAAACTTGCAGTTTTTCACTTCTTTACCAAGGAAAGCCTGCATCAGCTCCTTGGGAAGCTGTCAAAAGGGACACTCTCAGTCATCAAAGCCTCCTCATAAATTCTGCCCCATACAAAAGTCCATCTAGCTTCTTGACCATTTTTGTGGTGGACCCGGAAAGCTAAGTCAGTAAAGTGTGCTACCCAATCCCTCCCACTTCCCATCATCATGGGGAAAAGTGGGTGGAAGGAGAATTCCCAGTGAGGGGGAAGGAGGACAAGCTGGAACCTATTCTTAGTCCCAAGACCTCTCTGCCTCCGCATGGGTGTAACACTTCTTATGGCAGTGCCCAGTCATCTTTCTGCTTTGTTCCTGCAGCCAGAGGATCCCACAACAAATTAGTAATTGGAAATTGTAAAATCCCAGCCCCTCCACTGACATCAGTGTCCAATTCTGTAGCTGGTTCTGCCTTTGAATGCCCTCAGATATCTCACCCACTTGGGAATTGCTGCTTGAGTTGAAGAAAGATTGGAGAAAAAAGTCCTGTGAATGTGGTTATTCTCATTTCATTTTTATGAGAAAGAGACTTTTTAAAGAAAGGACACATTACCTCCTCTTCATCCATTAGAATGTAAAAGAACGAGGCTCCAGAAATCACAGGGCAGCTTTATATCTAGTTTAAGTACAGTCCTTTTCAATTTTCCTACTAGGGCAGTTAATCAGCAAGATGATATTCATACTGAAATTAATTCCATTGCCAATGACAGAAACTGGAGCTCTGAGCTCTTCTATCTGCTCATGCCTCCAGCAGCTCTCAGTGACTTGATGGGGAACAAAAAATGTAACTGGGGAGGGATTACATGAGAATAATAAACGTGGCCAAAACCCCAAGGTCTCAGTTAAATAGTAACAATCTCAAGTGACAGATTTCACTTCAAGGCCAGATGGGTTTCTTTGATGTTTATCTGTTTAAAATCACTCGCACAGTGCCACAGCCTAGGCTGGTGCACTGCTTTTTCTTTCCACATCCCCTCTGCAAAATCTACATGGTGATACCATCTGTTCCTCTTCTGCCCTGTCCTCTTTTCCTAGGGGCTATCTGAAATCCCTCAATGACATTATGTTTAAATTTCAGTGTATTTGAATATTTTGTCAGGGGGGAAGTCCCATGGAAAAGGTTTAAAATAAATTTTAAAGAGAGAGAGAGGATAAAGAAACAAGTGCTGGTAACAACATTTCCTTGAGGTATGTTTTTCTGCCTATTGATGGAGCTATTGGAGAAAGCTGAGTGGTTTGGACACAGCTGTAGCACTGGGCAGAGGGATTTATTTAGTATGTGGGGCAAAGGATAGTGTGGGACTCATACTGGAAGCATCAAGTCCCAAAACGACTGTGGTAATTGCCATTTGTGCTTGTTGTGCCTTAGGAATCATCTTCATTTCCAACAACAATTGTCCTTGCTACAAAAAAAATAGAAAGGCTAGGTGGGAAGTACTTCTCCTGTACTGTTGGAAGTCAAAGGAGCATAAAGAAGACAGGTTTTAATCTTCCATTTGTCTCAAAATCCACCTAGTATACATTGCTTACCACATATATCTTGAAGAGATAATACAGCACAGTTGGCTACCTTTTTGTTAAAATGTACAAGTCAATAGAGTAAGAGGAAAATGGACGTGTGTACAATCAAGCATAAAGTCTGGAGGGGAGCCTCAGTTTCTATAAAAAATTTTTATAACAATGTGCCTGTATACTTTCCGCTACCTTCTGAAGATAGGTTCTCTGGTGTCTGAAGGGATTTTAGTGGCTCTAACAAGGCCACAGGAATACACAGCAGCAGCAGAGGGTAGCACCGAACACAACTGTTACATTTTCTGGGGAAAGGATGGACTTTAGACCTGTCAGCTTGTAACAGCTTATCGTTCTTGCAGTGTGGGAGATCTGCTTATTCATCAGCTAAGTCTTTTAAAGCTTGATTCTAGCTTATCTTTAAATAGCCTATGACCCTTCTATAGCAGCACCATTAAATGCTGCTTTGAAGAAAAATGTCTGTGTGAGGGTATCAATCAGAGGCTCTGTGAATAAGAACATTATTAGTTAAGAGTAGAGATCATACCCCTAAGCTGCCTAACGAGGCACAACCCACAGACTCTAATGATTAGTCAAATTGTTTCTTGTTTTCTTCAATTTTACTGTTCCTTTTTTGGAAAACATTAAAACTTTCAGATATAACAGTGATATCCTTTAATATTAGGCTGTTGGAGGAAATTTCTCTTGAGAGAAGACTAACTTGACAATGTTGTGGTAGGAGAATATCTGTCTTTCCTGGCAGTGCTGTGGTTTTTCTGCCAAGCACAGTCATCCTCCAAGGGCCCATAGCTTCTGCCAAAGGCAGTCTTACTTGGGAAGGTAGGCAGTGAAGGTATTTGGAAAGGATCTGAAATTCAGAGCGGACTGGAAGATGTGGTCACAGTGTATGTCTCTCTGAAGACCTGTGGGGAGTTTCTAAAGAGCAGACCCAAACACTTTCACACTCACAAATCCAGGTGAACTGTAAAACACTGCAAAAAAACGATCATTGTATTTTACTATTTCTTTATACCTATGAGGATTCTTCCAGCTACGTTTTTCTGCTGAGATTTGGTCTTAGAAATACCAAGCCCTCTGTTTTCTCTTTATATTCTGGAAGCCCTTGGCAAGTTCTTTTCTTGTGAGATAAAAATCAGTGTGGCCTCCCCACAGAGGAAGAGATGAAGAGCTGTAGAGCAGGTTACAGCCTGTTACAGCCTTATCATGCTGCTGTTGGGGTCATCTAGCAAAGCAAAAACCTTTTTCAGATTTCAGATGTCAAAAGGGAAACAGTAAAATATAAGAAAGAAAAACAGTGAAGCTAGCATCATACTTCACAAGTAAATGTTAAAAAAAAAAAAAAAAAGGTGGATGTAGTGGAATGAAGCTGGGTTAATTAACATTGATAATATACAACTGTGGGTTGGCGATGTAGATAAGATGCAGGTGTGGCTGGTTAAGTTAAGTGGTTGAGAGCCAATGAAGAGAGAGCAGCCGAGGAAGAAGTAGGGAGAAGAGAGAGAACATACATCCTGGATGAGGTGAAGTCAGCAGAGAGACTGGTATGAAGAGTATGCTGGTATGAGATGGTAAAAGACCTTGTTGTAGCTGGTAGTTTGGAGAGTGCTGTGACAGGTGGAGGGTGTCCATCCATCCATCCATCCATCCATCCATACAGGTCCATATGAGCCAAAGATTTGTTTTCTGCTTTATCATTCATGTCTGTCAGATAAATTTAGTTTAGGTGTAGTCATATCACAAGTGAAATTCAGAAATTGAGATGCTGTTAATTGTGCTTCATCCATGGAAAGTACTATTTCCAAATGAAAATAGGGCATGAATTTAGACTGGCAGATAGCTAGCTGGAAGGAAGTAAGATTGATTTCTGTATTTAAAAAAAAAAAAAAAGTGGTGAAATTTTTAGTGCCCCTAGAGGTTAGCCCTCTTGCATTTTTATACCATCCAAACTTTGATTTCTCTGTTAGCACAGCATTCTCTTCTACCATGCTTGGAGCATGCATTTCAGCTGAATCGCCTACTAAGAAGACAAGGAACGAACCACTCCACCATACCTACTGTAATCTTTTCCCAGAGGTTTTCATTGAAGAGCAGATTTTTCCCATGTAAATATAGGGTAGAAGGACTCCGGCTTCTACTGTTTTATGTCAGTAGCTTAACATCCACCTAGATCTTTTACAGTTGGAAAACAATAAGCTGAAAACCTAGAAAGAGTCTATAGAAGAAGCTACAAATTTTATATAGGTTGTGGGCTTTTCCTTAGTAGAGGATAATAGAACGGTCCATCAGAAGCCTTTACCTTTCTTCTGTGTCTTATCATTGGCGATATTTCTGAACAGGCTTCCCCCCCTTCCCCCCTGCCCACCTCTCCAGGTCAATAATGAGTTACAGCCAAAAAAGCATATGGTACTTGTAGCCTCTGAGTCATAGATGTCTGCCTGTGCCCTGACTCAGGAGGCAATAGGGACAACGAAGTAGGATTGGCAAGATGTACTATAAATTTGAAGAGTGGAGCAGAGATTCAGGCCAGATTGGGCACAGTCTAGACCCCCGTACAAAAGGGAAAGAGAGTGAAATAAATAGAGAAATAAAAAGTTGTATAGCATTGATAGAAAGAAGGATTAGTACAGGGGGAGATATTACACATGGAGTAAATGTGTTAAAGCAGGATTAGAAGGAGTAATACAATTCAGATTTAAATTTAGGTTTTTAAATTAGGAGTAGCAGGAATTACTGCAAATTATTCCTGAAGTACAGCAGGCAGATGACTGTGGATACCTCAAGGCAGTGTGTTTAGAAGTCAATGCTCAAGCACACCAACAGGGCCAGCTGGCCTATGGTGGAGCTGCATCAGACTGGGAAGGCAGGTGCTAGCTCCAGTGGAGTGAGCTGTCCTACTGATTGCGTTTCTGCTCCTCCTGAATTAATTTAGTAGTGTACCTTGTCTCAGAGTGCAGAATTCTAGAGTAGCCAATGGTTTGCTCATTGCATGGGTGACAGGAGAAGCGCTCTTAGTGCCAGCTGGCAAGAATTGCTGTTTGGTAAAACACAGGGCCAGTGATAATGGGGACCACAAGAATGGACCCTCAGTTTTGCACAGTTACTGACTCAGAGTTCCTTGAGATGTCTCGTCTTCAGCATTGTGAGAGAGCTGAAAAACAGCATAAGAAACCTTTCGCAGTGAATTATTTTTTCTCCAGAGGGTTCCAGGAGACTGGGACTGTTGCATAGGTATGTCACTCATCATCTAGTATGGGAATTCTGTTGACTAGGAAGATAGAAATGTTTGGGTAAGAAATAGAGCACATTTCTAGAGCTTAATCATTAGTTTACTGAAAGTACATTAGGACAAATTTGACCTACAGTGTTTCTATTATGAAGACCAGCAGAAAATTGCAACTGTATAATTTGTGTACACAGCTCAAGAAATACATACATTCCAATAATTCATGTTCTTTGCATCAGCCCTTGTTTATTTCACTCTGTGAGATCTGTAGCCAACGGCAGTATTTCTCATAGGCTCTGTTTTTGTCTTCTCTGCATCCTGCTTCTCAGTCTGCAACACCTACAAACTCAGCATCCAACCTCCCCACACGCAGTTTTTCCCACGCTTGTTACCTAGTTGTTAAATCTTTCTGCAGTGCTTGAAGTTGAGGCTTTGAATAGATCCAGTTAGGAGTTCCTCAGTCACAGCTGACAAGTTTTATAAGACTCTTTATATGAATTTAAAAAAAAAAAAAAACAACAAACAACCTGCTTAAGAAATTGATTTCGCATTTGTACTCCCTTAATCCACGATTTTGTGTGGCTGTAGTGCTGGGGAAATGTGTTGGTTTAGATGCTTCAGTAAGTGAATCCTCCTGTTTCTATTCAGGGCAAGCTCCCTATGTTTGTGGCCCTATCAGTAAGCTTTAACTGCAGACTGCAGGCATTGGAGCTCATTGTAAAGCAACCAGGCAGCTCAGGCTGTGCTTGATATGCAGTTTGGGGGCTCTCTGTGGAATATGCCAGTCAGGGCGTATAGATGAGATCCTGACAGAGGCACTGCAGACTGTGAAGTCTGAGAAAGAAACTAGCCAGGCTGAATCCAGGCCACGCCAACTAGGCTGTTTCTGCCATCCTAGGCAGCTTCTTTAAAGTTACCTCTGGTGCCTCCATGGCATGCTACAGACCAAGGGGTCTCTGCCACTCCCAGGCAAGCATTTTCTACAGAGTGCCAAACATACATTTAGGCTGGAACAGCTTTTAACCTCTACTGAATTTGGCTGGGTTCAAGCTGATGACTTCAAGGCTGAAAGCAATGTTATTAGAAAATTCACAAGGAATCCATCCTCCCCCAAAGGTACTAATGTTTTAACAGAAAAAAGGAAGGAGCTTCCTGAAAGCTAATTTATTAAATCAAGTTCTTATTAACACATAGGGTGAGCCTTCAGCTCTTTCACAGAAGAGAGTTGTCTTTTCTGCCTTGCTCTGCCTTTTCAAACGCTTTCTGAGACATCTCCTTAAAGCAGCTACTCCTACTAGCCAAGATAAAACATTAAGACTAGTATAATAAAATATTCTGATAATAAGACTCCTACAGTTTTGCACTTTCTCTAGCCAATGCATCACAGGATTTACAAATGGATATACAAGCGCATAATCTGAGGATACTCCCTCATCTAAAAGTTTGCACCTTGAAGGATCCCTGAGTTTTACACCAAGTTCTACCTGCAGTGACCTCGGTGCATCTTAATTCCTTGTAAAATGAGTGACAGCTAATTAATGATTGGATTAATTATGAATGTTAATTTTTTTCCCAAGGTGGATTATTGGTTAATGAAACAAGCAAAGTATTGGAAGCAGAAAGAGCAAAACCTAAAATTTGTGATTTCTTGCCTTTATGTTTATCCCCTACTGAATATGTTCAGACTGGTAAAGCCTGGAGGCTGCCTTCAAAATCTGATCCACATGCTCTGCTATTGATGACCCTTTAAATTTGGCACAAAGTATTGCCAGAATGGCCATTTTGAAGCATCCAGTATGCCCCAGCACACAGGACAGGGAGCACAGCTCCACATGCTGCCAGGCAGGCTGGTCACTGTGGTAGTCTGTAGCTGCCTGCAAGGAGCCATTAGGCTGAAGGAGGAGCATGTCTTGTTTATGTCTGCTCCAGAAACAAGTGTTTTGCAAATGGTATAGACATCACCATTAGGTTATTGCATATGGGAAGAGTCTGTCTCTCCTCCACCATACGTGAATGTCGACTGAGATGTGTGACACTCTTTGCAGGTCTGTGAGATAGTTTGGGTGATATGATGATGATGATCTCTGTTCCTGTTTAGCCCAAGCCTTGCTGTCTGCCTACAGATTGTTTCCTCTTTCTTTTTGCAGGCTTTTTAGTGCAATTTTAGAACAAGCAACCAAAGCAGATGGGGGGAATTCAATAGGAGGAAAAGGTGCCGGATTTGATGTTAAAGCACTGCGGGCTTTCAGAGTATTACGTCCATTACGGCTGGTGTCTGGAGTTCCTAGTAAGTAACATCATTGGTTTTCTTTTGTGTATGTCTGTGGTGTGGCATGGGACATGAGTAATTTATGTAACAATTTTGAAGATGGAGTGTGGTGAAGATTATTTTTGGTGTGTGTGGGAGGCCTTTTTTCAAATGAATGTGTTTGTGGTAAATGTGATGTTAATCAAAGGATGACCAAACCAGAACTGAAGAGGGAAGGAAGATTTATGGTATGTCAATCTGATTGTGCAGCCATTGTAAACAATGAAAGTGGGAGATCCAAGGTTGTCATGATTTCAAGCAAAAGATCCTTTAAAATTTTTGAATTCACAATGCATTGTTGGTATTATAAATATTTGACCTTGATGGAAATGCTGTATGGTCATTTGTGTTGATTTTGGAGGGAGAGGAGCATTTTCATTAAAATTGCATTGTCTTCTTTGCATGTGACGTTCTGATCAAGAGTGCTGTGAACAATTTAGAACCAACAGGACATAAGGCAATGGCACAGTCATGTTGTCTGTTAGCCTTACTTGCTTAAATTATTTGTAATGCCTCTGAGAAAATCCTCAAGCAACTTCTGATAGTCTAACATGCACTTCCTTATTTACAATGAAGGTATGAGTAACTGGAAGTCTACTGATTCTGTTGTGGAGGTGGAATATGGACATCACAGTATGGGAGGTTTATATCATTTGGCTTGAGAGTTTGTTATAGATGGGACCTATTGGCCTTTTGGAGAGAGGGTTAGTTGAAAGTTGTCATTGCTTTCCGTATTTATAGCAATGAGAGATCTAGTTAGCAGGAAAGGAGTTAATCTTCTCCAGAATAGCTGTGGAGTGAGCTTTGTTTAATTCTATTTGGCGAGCTTGCTGGTTTGATATCTTAAAGTACTTCTAACTTTAGTCATTCAAAAACCTTGAGTCAACTTACCATAAACTTGGTGAGATCGGCCTAAAAACCATGATTTATTTGTTAGGAAAAAGGTGTGAGGTTCTTTTCCTTTGGTTTGTTTTCTGACCCACTAGGTTATATCATAGCTATGTATGCAGGCTTTTCTCCACAGCCTTGAAGGGTAGGAACTTTTTAAATGATAGGTGAGAATCTCTGTGGGAGGAGCTTAAGCACAGACAAAAGCAAAAAATACTGAGGCAATTGACAGCACTACTATTTGATCTCACAAAGAGCCATGCTTGGTAAGCTGTCTGCAAGGCCTCAGCTTGTGCACATCTTGGGGTTACTTTGAGCATCAGTGGGCAAGAGGAAATATTGAAAAGTAAACACTGTCTATTAGCCAGCTAAAGACCTTCCCCTCTGATTCAGAACTAACATCCACTGTTCATGCCACCTCTATCGGGGATTACTGCAGTGGGTTGTTTCATGCAGGCAATAGTGTACCGTGCAATACCTTCATTCAGTCCATGCAACTCTGCTTTTGGCCAGATTTATCTCATGAAGTGTATTCTGTCTGTGGTCTTCAGTCTGCACTGTCATCCACTTAATTCCTTAAGGTTTTGTTGTTCTTTCCTAGTCCTTCTCTGATGAGTCTTTTGGCACTTTCTAGTTTGGTACCCACTGTATGGTAAGGGTAAGGTACGGAAATTTAAACATCTGTGAACTGGAATGTTCTTGGTAAGATGCTGATTATGCTGAGAGTTGCTCTGACATAGGCTGAGCTTAACTGTGCTTATAGTTCTTGCTGTTTTGGAGAACAACATGTGTTTCCCAAGACAAAGGAGGTTTGTTACTACTGTTCAAGTCTCTTGGCTCTAGTGCTCTTAGAAGGCTAGACGAAGCTGAGGGAGCCAAATCTGACACTTCATATCCACGTGTGTATATGATCTTGGTCCCAGTGTAGACTATCTAATAGTCCATTTGTGGGTTTTCTCATCAAGAGAAGTATTTAATTTGCATCAGAACAGAGCTAAGGAGCCTGGTGCATGCTAACAAATATTTAATCTAGACAGTGAAATGCCAGTGCAGAGTGAAGCAAGCAAACCATCAACTTGACCTCACAGACATTCTCTGTTATGTCTTTATGGCTCTGACTAGGGACATACTTATTGAAACAGCCTTCTTTGGGGCTTGCATGGCTTTTGGAAATCCTACTGAGGTCTGTAGCTAATACAGCCTCAATCTTCACTGGGCATTTTTTAAATGCACAAGTGCCTATTGATTAGCATAGGTAGAACTTATCACATCCCTATGTGTTAGGGCATAACTTTTCTCATGGGGCCTTTTAGATAAGATTGCCTCAGACAACCATAAATAGTACATGATAGGATTACATTATTACATGATAAGTCAGTGCAGAGGTTTAGAAGTCAAAGCTCTGGGTCCCATTCAAGTTCTGTCCCCAAGACATGATAAACAAGAGTGAGTGAGTTACCAACATTGCACTTGCTGTGTTTTGCCATCCTTAAAGAATTGCCTTTTGCTTCCTTCACCTTCCAAAATGTTGTAGACTTTTCCACTGTGAGGAGGCAACCTGCACAGATTTGTCCTAAAATTACATGAATGTAACATGCACTGTAATTTCTTCTCACTTAACAGACTCTGTAAGTGTATGGAAGCAGCATCTCATTAGTAAGAGGGGATCCTCTGGATCATTGGCAGCCACCTTCTGCATGGAAATCCCAACATCTGCTGCTTGGCTTGAGGTCCAGATCTAACCACCACTATTTGGAAAAAAAAGTATAAAGCACAATGAATCTTACAAACTAAATTTATGAAGCACGTGGTGAATTTTTGCATGCAAATCTTAAATTCATCAGGATGGGGTTAGGAAATAGGTTGTCTGAGGTGGAGACATTGGCTTGCAGCATGGAATAATTTTTTATGATGTCAAAAGGAGTTTGGGTGGATTTTGTTTCTCTTTGGCTTAATCCATAGGAAATAATCTAATTTAAAAAGGATATCTTTTGTAATCAGCTTTGGGCATTTAAAGATCACTTTCAGAATATATAGTTTCCACATAAGTATGATTAGAAGTAAGGAAAGAACATATGAAATGCCCTGTAAAGTAAACTACTAGTGTTTTTATTTTGCAGATAGAGAGACTGAAGCAAAAGTTCAAGGTTTAACACTTTCATAAGTGGCTTCTAATTCTGTATGTTTCATATTGGCTGCCAGTGATAGGTAGATCAGGGTCAACACAGGTATCTGAAAGCTTCAGATGGTCAAATGGAGGATATGAGCCTCATATGTGAGAATCCCTCCCTTTTCTCTAAGTGCCTTAGGTCCTGGGACTTGGGTATCTTTTGCCAGAAAACATCTCAGCAAAGGGGCTGTTCAGCACAGGAAGTGGTTCATCTGCAAGCAAAGTTGATTCACCAACAGGCAGATGAGCAAGGGTGCCTTTGACAATCTTTGTTAGGATTGAACTGTCCCAAGCCCCAAATTACTTTAGTGCCTCCTAAAATCAAAAGGGTTTGAGGTCACGAGTTCAAAAAAGCCTGAAGACTACATTTGGGTGACTGTCATAGGCACATAAATATTTCATAATCTTTAAGAGAACAGATGATACTTTTATTCTTTGCAGTTATATGGACATTTACAAGACCACTTGTCATAAGGAAGGACATAGACATTTTGTTTAAAAGATGAGACAGACATCTTCTACTCATGCCACAAAAACAATTGTAGGCACTGAATTCAATGTCTTTGGGTTACCATTACACCTTCAAAAATTGGTGTTAAGTATTTACACATTTTCAAGAAGTGCAATAGGGATTGATTGGGTGGTTGTGGGTTTGGTTTTGGGTTCTTTTTTAAAAAACATAGTTTGAGTTGCTTTCTTGAAAACGTTTTTTGGAGTGAGTAGTTTTTGTTGTGACTTTGAGGTATATGGCAGAGCAGTAGATTGTAGATACTTCTCACAGCTCTCATCCCAGTGCTGACAGTTGCTTTGTGAACAAAATAAAATTTAATATGGATAATTAAGCAAATTCTTTTTTAAATTATTATTTCTAATACTTTTTAAAGTCATATTGCTTCTGGAAAAATTGTCTGCTCCCAGTCTGTTTAGCATGGCATTAACTTGTAAATTAACGGGGAATATTTTCAAAAGCACATGGATGATTTAGGTTTCACGGTGGTAAGTTACCTTTGAAAATTAGACATAAGCACTTTATATCATTGATACACAGGCCAGACTTAACGCTTCAACTATTCTGTTACTGTCATACTAATGTAAGTCTTGTAGCGCATACTTTATTTCAGTTGCTGAAAAAACTTTACTGCTGGTGTACCAATGCAGTCTTGTAAAAAAACCCAAAACTTCACCTGTAAGTAGAGCACCCGTCTTAATATGGCATTAAGATCAATATATTGTCTGAGAAAGGAGAGAGAAGGAAAAAAGTTCCCTTGATGGACATAAGTAGACAAGTGCAAAATCAGCATTTACACCAAAACTTAATCACTTCAGTGTCTTGGAAACTGTTACCCAGTATCTCTTTGGCAGGAGTATAAAGCATTGCAAAGTTTTCTAGGGACAGAATCAAGGCAGCCCTTTTGTGTTAAGCCTTCTCTGTTGATTACTCTTCTATCTCCATTTTACATTATTACATATTTTAAAGACTTGTTTTAAACATTTTGTGCTTGAGGAGGGCAAAAAGAAGCATCCAATTTGGTAATGAAGAAGCATCATCCAATTAAAAAAGAAAATCACTCCTGACTATTGGAAAGGGCAATCAGTTACTCCTACACATGCTAACTCATGCCCATTTAACTTATTAAATTCCATTTATATCACCTTTATTCATGCTGCTCAATTATACCACCTCATACATGTTGTTCATCCTCTTTATGTTGTATTTTGTCTTCACGTAACTGTGGTGTTGCCACTAGTTATTGCCTATCTGATATTTGCCAAACAATTTATAAGTTCTTCTAGATAACTTGAAAGCCATATAATTTGAGTAGATGTTGTGTTCCATACTTGTATTTTCAATGAGATCTCTGCTGATCAACCAGAGTTATATGGGCAGAAGACCAAGCTAGAGAGGACACCTGACTATTCTACTAGAACAAAAACTTTTCAAAAAGAACCACAAAAAGCTAAGCCTGTGATGTCTTTGAGCTTCACTGGAGTCTCCTAGCAGGAGAGAGTTACTCAAAAGTGTCGCAGCACTCTCCAAACTATCAAGCTACAACAAGGTCTTTTACCATCTCATACCAGCATACTCTTCATGCCAGTCCCTCTGCTGCCTTCTCATGTCACCTCATCCAGGATGTGTGTTCTTTCTTCTCTTGCTTCTTCCTCGGCTGCTTTCCCTTCATTGGCTGCCCAACATCTTAACAGAACCAGCCACAGCTGCACCTTACCTACATCAACCAACCTGCTGCCCCTGAAGCCAACCCACAGCTGTATATTATCAATACTAATTAACCCATCTTCATTCTTCTACACAAAGGTAGTGTAGGTACATCTCTAGCACCAGTTCTTACATGGTGTACTGGAGATGCAATAGTCACGCAACTGGGAAATGGAGGGTATGAGCAAAAGAACCTAAGCCAGATCCTCCTCATGACAGTGCAATGTCTATCAGTGAAACAAAGGTGTGTAACTGGCTGAGTATATCTTTTTTATTTGAAATGAAATAAGATCAGAATTTTCATCCATGAATGTCTAGAGATGACTACCTTTACATGTATTTAAATAACTTACTAGATCAACTAATTTTTCAGAATGATGCTACTCTTGAGGTCTGTGATTGCTCTGAGTTCATGTGAAAATTGGGCACCTTCAGACAAGGTTAAGGAAAAATTTAGACATTTTTAGATTTTGGACTGTCTTGTTACAATTAGTCCATGTTTGCCCTGAAACACTCTTCTCTAGTAAAACTTACAATGCTTTCTCAGTCCCAGCAATGGTCTCTACCCCATATTCTTTGCAGTGTTTTCTCATCGTCACAGTCTTGTTCCATCCTTTTCCCAAACTCTCTGGCATTAATCAGATTGTTAGTATGTAGGAAAGTATCCTGTCTTAACTTGCAATGTCCTGATAGATCTGAGCCATTCAGGTGTGTATACATGACGGCATATTCACCACAGTCAGCAATGAAGATGAGAAGTAAAAAAGCCACTGAGGGCTCTATGAGAAGAGTAATGCACAAGGAAGTTTTTGCCCATTTGAAAGATGCTGGATTGGCAAAGTCGTCCATTTGGGTTTGCTGTTAATTTGTCATATTGTTGCAGGTAGGTGAAGCAAGGAAATCCCAGGGGTGATAGGACTGGATGTTTTTTCTGTCTAGATTTTGTCTGTGTGGGACACTGCCTAAGTATGTTGTACATACTAAGTTACAGTAAGGTTTCTGGGAGAAGAAAGAGAAAAAGGCTTTCAAATCCTTACAAGGTGTTTAGGCTATAGTCTACATTTTCCAGTGAAGATTGTTCTTGACTCTAAGACTGGCAATATTTTTTTCAGTTATCCCATTTTTTCACTAAATATGATCTAATCTAATAATTTCAGATCATAGGGAAACTCTGTATGATCTCATAATGCAGAGTTTCCCCCCAGAAAGAAAAATATGGGGGGACATTTATAGCAGAATATAGAGTAGCTTACAGAGTTTAAGACAGCAGGCACATGTCAGACCATGGTAATCCTCCTAATGTAAGACTTATAAGCAGATCAGCCCTCTATCTCATGTTTGATTCCAGGACTCTGCATTTGCTCTTGAATGATTTATGAAAAGTGGGGATTTGATGCTTGCTGCCTATCAGAAGGCCTTTTAGTGTTGTGAGATAGAAACTGGTACTATAATGAAGACTTAGTCTTCAATGACACCCAATTTGGAGGTAGCATACCTAACCGGGGGGCAGCAGACATAGCATTTTCTCTCTTGTATAATACTTCTAAAGCTGAATTTTTCTAGAGGCCAAACTGAACTCAGGTGTAATTGAGGCATCCTCAGAGCCACTCTACCAGATGTTTGGAGTAGGTTAGGCCAGTAAATGAGGATTAAGCACCACACAGAGAGCCCAGTTGTTGCTACAGGCACACTGCTCCTGAAACCTTACATTCTGCCTGTACTGTATAAAGCAGGGAGAATGAAATGTGATTTTT
This sequence comes from Falco biarmicus, assembly GCF_023638135.1. Lineage (NCBI taxonomy): Eukaryota > Metazoa > Chordata > Aves > Falconiformes > Falconidae > Falco > Falco biarmicus. Next base: position 69,207,367 of record NC_079292.1, read on the forward strand.
AACTACCCTCAAATGCCTTCTCCCAGGGGAGATTCACTATTCTCATTTATAGCATCATGTCAACTTGGGTGTGCCAAACCACTTTGCTGGAGGGTGAGGATGGGATCTAGAGCAACTGTGTATGTTAGTTCTTTCTGTATCTCAGTGTGCAGCAGTGATGCTTGCCTTACTCCATCCCCAGCACCTGACTGTCTTGGCCTGTGATTGCTCTTCTGCTTGGGCATGCAATGCCCTTCCCAGCCACTGAGACAATACCGCTCAATCTATTGCAATGATTCTGTTTTGCAGCCATTGAAATAAACACACCCAATGCAGTTATTTGGCTTGTGTTTAGGATTTTTAAATTTTTTTGTAGTGCACAACCAAAATTTACAACTGGAATTTCTCATTGTTTTCTGCACAGACCAAGAAAATGAACACCATTTTATATAGTGAGGAAGTAATGCAATTGAGGTAATAAACACAAAGAATTCAAGAAATCCAAAACCACATTTTATTTGAGAATTTGGAAAGTGGTAAAAAAATGTGAGCCATTACCTGCTTCTATATGTTGAATAGCACATGTTAAGTCTTAAGTTTTAAGCAAATACTAACTGGAAGTCAGAAAGACAATAGTTTTTCAAAATGTGTATGCTTCTGGCAAAGTATAGTTGACAGTCATCTGTTTTGCACATGGTTCGCTTTTTAAACACTGTCACTGGTGGAGCTAGGGGCTTAAATTTACCCTCCTGATGCGTGTGAGGTTATGGCATAAACAGCACACCAGTGGAGAATTTTGACTTGCCTTCAGTGTGAGGAGATAGGAGAAGTGGCCTCATCAAGGCTTCCAAAATGTGTAAGATTTATGTGCAGGTACAAAAGAGTAAGCTGGTGGAGACAATACACTTGGCAGTTTGCTGTCACCAAACCCATGTGATAAAGGTCGTTGACAACAGAAGGAATGGCTGCAAATATATATGGGCAAAATTTAGCTTCCAAATCTTAATTCTGCCTTAAACTTTGTTTTGTTGCATTTAATAATGCCAGCTTTTGCCAAGTCCAGTTTCTTTCTTTTCTTTTGGGCTCTAAAAGCCGTAGGAAATGTGCTCTCAAGCAGTTTTCTTATGTTCTCCTTCATTCTTGAACAAGACTTCTTGACCATCTGTACCATCTCTCCAGCACATACAGCACCGTTGAGGACAAGTTGCACCACCTTTCCCATGTCATTGCCTAGCTGTTTTTAATCTCAAGTGGCCAATTTGTTTTGCTTTCCTTACAAATGGGAAGGGAGTGGAGAAAAAAGGAGAGAACAGTCTGAACCAAATGTCCTCATTAAGCTTATTTCTTCATAGTTAACTTAAAACTCTACACATGCTTGCAAGTCCTTTATTTACTTAGGTCACCATTACTCAAGGGAGTAAACTGACTCCTGCGTAGTATCTCCCATAGGTAAAGATCATTCATGTGAGAAGGGCTTGCACAATCAGGAGCAAAAGCATGTTTCCTTAAGTGGTATAACCTGCAGAATGATGTAAATTATGGCAGAAGAGTATAGCAAAAGAGGGATTTTCTTAGTAAAGAAGAATACTCTGAGGCACAGACATCTTGTAATAAAGATTTCTCTCATATTTAAGGAATGCCAATGAAAACAGGGAAATATTTGTTGTTTGATCTTGGCTATGTAGCTCTTTTAAAAATAGCACTAACTACAAATGTACCCAATAACTGTGTCAGCTTTTATCCTACCAATTACTGTGAGTGCTGGCATGATTATTCAACATGTCTTCACAACAGAACAAAACAAAAAATCCCAATACCGTAATGTGAGACCACATCAGGGTGTAGGCAGCCCCTTCCAAATGAAGGAAATAAAACCCACGCTGACATCAAAGAGCAGACATGGAGATAGTAAAAAAATCCTGGCTTGGCTTAGTGAAGAGGTTTTTCAGAAGAGCTCTGGATGGATCAGGCTTTCTAGCACCTTTTTTTATTCTTCATGTAATGCCCAGAGTTCTCATTCAGAATGCACGTAGGGCATGGCTCTGAGAGAGAGCCCATGCCATTAAGATGCTTGTCCTAAAGCAGCTGAAAATCTAGGAATGCCATCTGCTGTCTCCTAAGAACAGTTTGAGTTGTTTAGAAATGCTTTTGTCTGGACCATAAAGGAACAGAAGTATACATACAGATTGTAGCTAACTGGTATCAGCAGGAGTGTGTTGGGTTCCCAGTTGCTCATTTGTAATTGCCTCATTTGTTGCTGCCTCCATGACAGGCGAGGGAAGATATTGCTGTTCCAGATCAAAATAGTAAGGATATGATCTAGTCTGTTTTCTTCTTGTGTTCTCTCCCAGATGACATCTCTACTGTATCTTATGTAGTCCCAAACTTACATCAAATGTTATTTCATACTTTGGTTCAAATTGGCTAAATTTTGCATTGCTTATTAAATTAAGTTCTGGTAAGGAATGATTTGAACTCCTTTGTTCATTTTCTCTAAAGTGAATGTACATCTATTAATTTGTTACTGAACTGTTGGGACTTTTTAACATGCCTGAAGCTTTCTCATCCTCTCTTGAAGAGGTGACTAACACACCAAGTAGCATTTGTTTCAGAAGTGGGACAACAGAAAGTTCACAGAAGAGTGTTTTCCTCAGGACACAAGGCATGCTCCATGACTCTAGTATCATTTGAATTGACTCTGTTTGTACCGGCCTTCCAAAAGCATTGTTAGATGCCTGTGGTCATTGTGATTTTCACAAAGTAATATCAAAACATCAGCAAAGCACAGAGCAGTGGACCAGTCAGATAGTTCTCTCCACCAGTGAGTACATTTTAAGTCTTGTTTAGTCTCCAAATACAGTATTTTTTTCAGTGATTATCTGAATTTGTAATAATATTGCTTCTTGTACAAGTGCTATAGGAAGAAAAAACCCAAAGCACACTGAACTGAGAGGAGGCAAATCTGAGGAAATATATTTTAAAATTTCAGTGGCTACATAAATCTATTGGAGACCTTCCCTCTGCTCTTTAATCAAGCTTCTCCAATATCAGCTACTGCCTTCTGAGTTACATCTGCTTGATATTACTGTGCTAGCTGAGAACACAGAAATATTGGCTGGTATGAACAACTAATAAACTTTTCTATGCTTAAGATGTTCACTGATGGAACAAATCATATGTTGATGTGATCATAGGGAAGTATTGACCAAAGGCAAATACAGCCCACCTAACTTGCCCCGTCTCTTTATATTTTATCGAAGTTATTTTATCAAAATTTTCTTTCTGCAAGGGAGAAGGGAAGATCAGTCATCTTTCTTAATCTCCCTTTTTCCCAGAAGCAGATCCAATTCCTGTTTAACACATGTAACAATAACCTATCCCATATGTGTTTTGCCCTTTGTTGCAACTATTTTCCTGAGTTGGCTGAATAGCTATGCCTCTTATTTTTTGAGTTTTTATCTTTTCCTGGTTTGCCTTGCCACATCAATCACAATTCAGAAAACATCTGCTAGCCCTCTGCAAAAAATCTTTTTTTAAACTTCAGTAATGCTAAAGCTGCTCAACATCTTTACATCAGAAGCATTTTTGACAGAAAATAGCTGATGAAATAAAATAAATAGAAGAAAATATAAAAATTCTATTTTTGTCACTTTTTTCATATGGCGTACTAAATTTTGTTTTCCTCAAGAGTGGAAAGATCTATAGAAATCCAATTTCATTATCAGATTACAAAACCTCCCCTCTAAATTTTCTTCAAGAACCTAATCTTTCAATCAGATACCATTCTTGCAGAGGACTTCCCTTTTTTGAAGGCAGTAGTACACACCTGGTCTGAGAATTGGGACATATCAAATGCTCTGTATCTTAGATGTAGAATCTGTTGGTTTGTTTCCTCTTATATTACTGTTAACACATTAAACTAGAAGCCTGGCTAACATTTCTGTCTTGTTTTGTGTTGGTTGTTGTGTTTACTGATTTTTTTTTCTGCAGTAACTGTTGCTTCTTGTTGTTCAGCACATTTCTGCAATTGATGTTTTATCACAGGTTGTTGTTGTATATTGGTTTTTTAATATGTGATGGAAGTTACCAAAAGGTAAATTTCCTTTCAATCAGGTTTGATTTCTTGGTCAGAAATCAAACCAGTATATCCATGTATCCATACACACAGGCTTTACAAAGGCCTGTTTTAGATCTAACAGTTCTGTTGTTTAGTATAAACAGCACCCAATGAAAGAATTTAGGGTTGAATCTCACCCCTATTCTCAAAATATAGGTGAAAATTTAAACTCAAGCTTTAGCCCATCTTTTTCTTTTCACATTCCAGTGTTGACACTGTTATTTCATTTAAAATCCGTAATTTGGAGGGGGGCAAATACCACTCAGATTTATATTTGTAGACTTCTGTATCATAAGGAATTTAATTTAGCTGTTTATTTTGTAGCAGGAAAGCCTTATTATTCCCTCTTGACAGCTTATTATATGTAAAAGGAAATTCAAAATAAATAAATGTTTAGTTCCAATGCATTCCAGCAATATGCACGCAGTCTGTACTAAAATCTTTGGAATTGTGCAAGTCATAAAGAAAGTTACAAAGGAAGTAAATATCAATAAAGAACCATTCTTTTGTCTGACAAATACATTTTTGTGAAAACTGCAACCATTAATTTTTCTGTCCAAACAGCTACTTAGTGAGCTAAGGGAGGTTTTGCTTATTATATCAGAAGGCATTTTTCTCCCTAAAGCTGTTTTATTATCTGATGCCTGCAAGCAGAGCTTAAGCCTAATCAGGTTTATAAAAATCAAAAGCAGTAGTCTTACTAATGTGGAAAATAAAAAAAGCTGGAGCTTAGGTAGTCTGAGTTGGGACTGATTAACCACTGAATAGATGAGTCCCTAAATCCAAACTCTCTTCTTAAAACTAAGAGGCAAAGTTGTTCAGATTTATCTGGCCATGTCTTTTCAAGGATTTTGCCATTGTACCATGAATTTTCATTAACAGCATTTTCAGTAGTTTAAAAAGAGAAAACAAATCCCATGTGTGCATCAAGACAGTAACATGGCAGTGGTCACACATCATGTGGTTCACGTAAATTCTTTCTTTACCTGATCAGGTAACTTTCTATTTTTAGGTTCTCAAAATTCTCCTGAAAACCCTGTATGACACTGATTTTGAAAACGTCATGCTATCTATGTCTCTCCAGAGCTTAGTCTAATCTAAGCCCATTAAGCACTATCCGAAGTTAGGAGGTGGAGTGAGTTTTCCTCTCCGGGGCTATATAGCCTGTTTTTGTCACATACAACGCTGCAGTTCTAGATAGATAGCTATCTAAAGAGAAAGTTTTAGGGTTTATCCAGTATTTTGTTGTACTTTTTCTATCATGAGATGGTAAAACTTAGCGTAGCTCATGGTATGCCAGTTATGATAGGCTTGGAGCATTTAACCTGCAAGATCAATTTTTGTCATCAATGTATTTTTCTCCAAGTACCACAAAACTGTAATATTATCATCTCTGGGTGCACTTCTACATTTACAGGATCCCTGTTAACATCTGTTACCTTGCTAGCTTTTACCTTTTCTAAACCTGTTCACAAGTGGTAAGTTAGAAAGAGCAGCAGGAGAATGAGCTCAGACAGCTAAAAGACTCTTTGTAAGACAGGAAGGATTATTTAGTGATGAAAAAAAAAGGGGCTAATGTCCACTTACCTGGGGAGCTATGAGAATGAACAGTTAAAAATAACGCTGTTCATGATCCTGAGGTTCTGGCAGCTTTACAAAGGCATTTGTAATCCAGCAGTCATTAGTCCTCCACTTAAATGCTGGTACTGTCACAATTGAGACCCAAGTGCTTTGAAGCCCATTCCTGTTACCATGATGCTTTAGCACTTACAGGTGTCCATAGTTCCTTGTTTCAAAAACTACATCCTTAGGACACAGTAATGTGTGTAGTTATTCCTCAGAGCTGTGTACAAACAACATCTGGCATTCTGAAACAAAGCTCTTTCATCATTTCAGTTTTCTCAGTTCGGAGACTGAGATATATTGGTTTGGGGGTTTTTATGTTCACTTGACCAGACTAAAGATGGTACAGCATTTTGACACATTCCTATACCAGTTATGTGAGTGAATCCGGTGGCACAGAACTGGATCAAAAATTTGCTCCGGTACTGCAGCTTGCAAGATTGTCACAGCTGTGCTTGAACATGAAGAAATTAAAAAAAAGGTGGAAGTGTGATGGATCATCTCACTAAGAACATGCGCAGTCTTCTGGCCAGACTGACTTTGGTTTTGCATAGCTCCGCAGGGAGAGGGGCAAATAAAAGTTCTTCCTATTTGTGATCATTCACAGTGATTAGGTATAGATAAAATGAGCCCAAGAACAGTTTTCTTGGAGAGCCCATGATTGTCCATCAGCAGAAAATTAAAGCCATTTCCTAGGAAAGCATGACAGCTGATTCTTGCTGGCCTAGGAACTGCCAGGACTCCTGCATGCCCTTTACCTGCCTTACCTTCAGCCCATCTTTAGGAATCCCTGTCGGGCAGTGAATGCCTTACCTCACCCTCCCCCATCTCAGTGTAAGACTGCTTTACAGCACACTGTGGTCCTTGTTCAAAACAGCCTCAAAGTAAACTTACTGAACTTCATTTGTGGTTTTGCTCGAAATGGTCTTTTTTCTGTGATGTGCAGTTTTCAGCAGATAGGCAGTTGCCGCTTTTCTCTCCATGCTCCTTCTCTGTATGCAGGTAGCTGCATGGGAGGGACACTACACCTTTTTTTTTTTTTTTCTTTTTTTCCACTTTTTTTTTTTTTTACATTCAAAGTCTGTGTATCTTGTGTGGACCTCATCCTCAGCTGAAATGAGCTAAGATCAAATGGCTGGAAAATAAAGTTGAGATTGTAGGAGCCATCTGATGTGCTGGGACTGGAAAGATGGCAAGGTCTTCTAATCAGCAAGCAACTTTGTAAGAAAGCGAATACTTACATACTTTGAAAAAAAGCTGCTAAAAAAGGTTGAAGTCCCCAGGAGGGGAGAGGGATGCCTCTGTGACTGGTAATAGAGGTTTCTTCCAGCAGAGAGGCAAAAAGCCTAAGGCAGTGTGTACATTTATCCAACCATCTTCCTCAGGCACCCAAAAACTGCAGCTGAGTGGCCACCATGCTGAGGGCAAGCTGTATTGTCTGGCTGCCTATGTTAGGTCACTGACAAGCAGAGGACATTGAAGATTAATTGCTTCCCAAGAAGAAAGGATCCAGAAGAAAGAGCTGGGTTTTGTTGTGGCTTTTGTTTTTGTTCTGCTATTCCTTTCTCGCCTCAATGAATGAGGCAAGGGCAGTATTGCAAGACTTGACAAGTACAAAACAATAGTATTTGTGTACACATGCCCATTTGTATGAATCTGCTTTTGTGTGTGTGCATGTATTTCAGTTTGAGAAGTCAATGAAAACATGGTTTGAAAACAGAAGAATGAGAACGTTGGGAACAGATGCCAAAACTTTCTTTTTTTATGCATTCCAGCACATGGTTTTGAATTGTATATTTGTATATGTTTAGATGGCATTACCTTCTCCAAAATAGTCACTGTTCAGCTTAAAAACTGTCTTCCCTGGTTTTTCTTTCTTTTCACTTCAGCTGGTTTTCTAGTCCTGCGTCATGTCTTTCCTTCCTATTCCAAGACCACCTTTATTATTCTTGAAATAGAAATGACATCTGCAGCCCCAAGAACGCTGCACTACACCCACAGAATTTGCTTTATCTAGCAATCTGCCACTAATATTTTAAGACTCCAGCAAGACAGTAAGGGGCTACCTCCCCAAATTGTTACTGTACAGCTGTCCTTATCTGAACTGTGCCATATGAGTTCCCTTTGCAACACTGCTGAAGAATGTCCTTGTTTTCCCTCACAAATCATTGCAGAATGTACTTATCCAAGATATCTTGCCATGACTGTGGACAGTTTTGTGATAAAAATGTCTGTCTTTTTCCAGGCTTCCTTTAAAATTGGTATAAAGCCTTTCATATTTATGAATATTTAATATTTTTCCATTTTCTTAGCCAATGCCTATTTTATTAAGCAATAAACATCCACTTTGGGGAATATTACTGGTTATATTGCTTGTGCTTTGGAAATAGAGATAACTGTAGTGGCAGTCTCTTAGTGTATCATCTGAAGTAACTGTGATTTGTGGGTAGGCCTAGCTTGTGGCTGGGGATGCTGCATAAACTCTACCACTTAAGAGTGGTTCCCAGAAGTGATCTGACTCAGGCGCTGTGCTGAGTCACAAATCCTCCCCTGCTTCCTCCTTGCTTGCAGAAAGTAGTATTTTTCTTCTGAACTATATTAGCAGAAAAATAATTACCTCCCACACCTTTGGCACTGGCTTAAGTATGAAAATCTGTGTGTTTGTGTGTGTGTATCAGGAGGTGGAGGAGGGATGGATGGAGTCGAAAGCCCTCTCCTTTCCCTTTTATTCCTACTCATTCCCAGAAGGTCATTTGTATGAGACTGTGCCTGCTCATACTCCTGATTCAGGCAACACCGTGATGTAAGCAGAACATAGCCCTGCAAAACTAATGAAGGGTTTTGACTTAGGATATGCTTTCTCTGAATATCTGTACTACTAATATGATGAGAACAGGAAACCACCCTGTCCCGCAAACCAAGTTTTATCCAAAATTGAAGACACTTGAAAATGTGAGATAGAGCTGTGCTTGCAAAGGCTGAAATGTTTTTTTCTGAGACCAACCTACCATTAGTTTCTTTGGATATGTTCCACAGCACAACAATGCCAAGTGCATTTTAGCAGCTGGGCCTGGTATACTTTTTTTTTTTGTTTGATTGTTTTGTTTTGGTGCCATCTTGCTGTGCATTGGTTGAAGTCCAAAAAAGCTTGTAAGTACACAATGGGGTGTGTAGGTAATCCCATTGCTTTAGGTGCAGACACTTACATGCCTAGAGATAAACACGTTCTTCAATAACTGCCTGAATTGATGATACAGCAACCAGCCTCTCTCATGATTGTCTTCCTGGAAGAAAATCAGCATCATATAATAGCTCTAAAATACCTGCAGCATTCCTAACAGCGTATTTCTCATAGCTTTGAGACCGATCAGTGTTGCTTCCTACAACCTCTTTTCCTTCTTTCTTCTGTATTCCTTGTAGTCCCCAGTTGTGCCCTAAACTTTTGGGTTGACGCAGTCCTCTAGAGGCTGAAAAGGGCTTGACCTGGTATAAAAAGCAATGTTGTTCCCATGTAATAAATATTTAAAATGTTTTATCAGTGTAAATAAACGCTAAATTCTGTAAGCCCAGGGAATGGCACTAACATGTTTTCCTTACTAAAACATTTATGGAGTCAGTGTCTGCCAGCAGAATGCAGCCAAGATGGTTTTTTTTAAAGGTAAACTGAAGTGCTTTTAAAATAAATACTAAGAGCTGTTTAAGATCTTCAATTATTAACAGAAGAAAAACGCGGGCTGAAAAACTGCAAACAGTCCCTTTTGTGGCACTTTCCCTAATCTCTCTGAAGTTTTCTCCTTGTCCAGCCTGGAGTGAGTTCCTTAAGGCAGATGGTGTGCCTTCACAGATGTCTGGAGAGGGTCTAGTACATGAAGAGAGCTTCCATGAATGCATAAGTACATTTAGAATACCAGATATTTGAAAACCATTTATTTTTATATTTTCTTGTCAGAACATAAGTTCAGGAGACTGAATTTATGTTGGTCAACGATGGCATTGCCAGCCTCTGTAGAGCAGTGGTAAAAAAACAGCTCTTCACTCTGCTGTGGGAAGGCAGTTTTGGCACCACCTACCTGAAAAACAGCTTTGCAGCCTGATCAGGTCACCAGGCATTCTGATTTAGTTATGATTATAAGCTGCACAGCCCATTGCTAGGAGCACAAGCCTTACCTCCACAAGGGAGAAAATGTCAAAGGTGTGCAATGGTGTATTACAGGAAGCGTCAGACAAGTGGAATTGTATTGCCCCCTGTATGTGAGCACCCATACTGGCTGATATCAGTGTGTCACAGATTAAGAGCATGCCTGAGACAGGACAGATAAGTCTTTTTCATATCAGTTTGACACTCTTTTCTGCCTCTGCTCAAGGAAAGAGCATGTACAAGTGTGCAGAATTTCTCACCATTGGTTAGAAAAAGCTTTGTGGCTGCATGTAAGGGCATAATTTGCCTTGATTTACCCTGATTAGAAATGCATCCGAACATCCACAGACACTGATCTGCACCTCTTAGATTTCAGAATACAGATTTGATGTGTTTTGAAGCGTGAGAGTTTTTTAATATAAAAGTATCTCTCTTTGTTCGACCTACCCATGGCTTTCCCCAGTTCCTTTAATCCTTCTTTATCTGCTCTCCCTGTTCTCCCTGCTTACTACCACACTGACTTTTCTGATTGTCCAGGCTTGGTTCTTCATGCCATTCCTTGCAACAGCTTTTCATGCTGCAAGTGGCTGCCTGAACTGAGAATAAAGTAATTTACTAGCAGCAGCTATATTGCAGCAATAACCTTGCTATAATAACAATGCGGGGAGCGTGGTGATGTGTATATACCCCTTGCCCTTCTACAAGTAGCATTCATTACGTCTTCTAAGAGGACATTTCTGAAGTGGTTGCATAGTTAGCAGTTTTAAACTTTTAGAAACTCTCTGAATACTTTAATGGTAATGTATTTAAGCTTGCTAATCAGTGGAGTCATGTGGATTTAAAAACGGACTGCCCTAACGGGGTACTGCACAGCACACATCGGTTCATGCTAACAGTATTCAATAGCTCTAAGTTGGTTTACTATCCTCAAGAAGCTTTTCTCTAATTAAGCTAGCTGAAGCTCCTGTAAATGTTCTGGTGGTACATGTTCCCCTAGACTGTCTAAAACTCTTGTCATCTCATGGTTAGGGTGCAAGCCTTTGATTTCACAAACACTGCTTTGTTAACACAAAGGGCATTGGTTTGTGCGGGTGTTATCTTCTCTGGACATCTGTAGTACACTGAAGCACTTCCATGGTGTGGGTGATAATGAAGCTGTATTCAAAATGAAAGAGCTTTTTGTTCAAAATTGTGTCTGTCCTCAGTACCCTCTCAAGAGCACTGGATATATCCTATGATGAATATTAAATCAATTAATAACAATAATTAAGGGTAAATTACATCAGACATTTTATTAGAACTCTTAACTTTGTAATCTTGGCTACATTTTGGATTAATAAGACTCCTAAAATCACTTAAATTAGAGGCCTTTCTTCACTTTTGTGTAGATTTATTTGAACTTACAAATATTTCAATCTGCAAAGTTTTTGGGTTTTTTCAGGTTCATAGCCATCTGTAGTCTTTTAACTTTCTTGTATTATACCTTGTTTGGGAGAAGGTGGGACATCGTTTTAATTTTCTGGTGAATGTAACATTCTCAACTGCTGTAAAGTATTGGAGTGATGTTGATGTGGACTGCAATCAATCTTCTGTATATATTTAGAATTAGTAGACTGAATGAGGTGACTATCTAGGGAGAAAGGCTGACTGCCTCACGTAATCACAGCAATATTATTTCCCCAGAGACATTGCTTATCCAGAATAAGTTACCTAGAGGTAACTTTGAGCAAGCAGAATGGCCCACTCTTGCACTGGATGAGTTTTAATCCTGGCAGTATTGTACTTCGTGCAAGGATCTCTTTATGAAAGCCAGAATGTTTCATACTGAATATCACTCCCTTTGGATAGTAGCATGAACCATTAACAGGTGACTGAACTGACTGCAGGCACCTAAAAAAATGTTCTGACTAGAGGGATGCTAGTAGCCACCTTTGGATTAATAGAAGTTAGTGAATGATCTTACTGGCCTGGCAGCTGATACCACCTTTTGGTTGCTTCTGCTGCGTTCCTACATGGCTGGGGAGAAAATGCAAAGGCACAGCCTTAGCTGTGAATTGACAAGTAGATTGTCTACAAGTGGAAGTGCTTGTCAAGACATGCGTCATCCCTTTTAGAAAGTATTTAAATTATTTTTTTTAAAAAAAAGCAATAAAAATGAAAATGTAAGATCTTAGATGATAGATTTTAAAAGTTAATAGTTATCGCAAACTCTCTTGGCAGATGTATAACAGACATTCACAACTCATGAATCACTTTTTTCAAAAATCACAGCTAATATCAACTTCCCTGAGGAGATGACAGCATTTGCAGGAGACATTAATGGCTTCTGGTGCTCAATCATTGCAAAATCATGAGCTCGTAATTGTTCTGATCTGGCTATTTGTAGAATATAGAGTTCTAGAGGTCTCTCAATACTTCCAACATTAATAACTTGCCAGTGACAGTTGTTGCCATCACTGCTACCAGTGATAACAAATTTAAGACATTTGTAAATGCAAATCCTTACTAAAGGTTTGTGATGCTGGCTTTGTTATTCTGGTTTTACAAATGAGGAGGAGACAGAGGCAGGCCCATGCATCTGCAGCTTGAGTCAACTGCATCTGAGGGTAGAGCTGCTTAGCACTTCAGCAAACTGGTACAAGTCACCTTCCCTATGCCATTCTGGTTGGCTCGCTCATGATTGTGTCTCATACCAGCCTCATGCCTTAACAGCCATGTAATAATATTTTGTTCATACCCCTTTCTAGGGACCTGGACAATCTCTGTTACAGAGTGATCCCTGAATCTTGGGGCAAAACCAGCACTGCTGGTTCTGACTTTCCCTCTGTTCAGACTGAAGTTGGACTGCAGGGAGATCCTAAGAGGGCTGGGAGCTCTCAGTCGGTATGGGTTTGATGCTCCTTCAGCATCTCAGGTGCTGCCTGACACTGGTTGGACCTCTGGACAGACCCAGAATCAGAGTAGGGACATGGTTTCAATTTGGCATCTTTCCCCATGCTCTGGAGTGCAGCTCTATGGTACCCCAGCACTTACCTACTTGCGTGTTCCCACTGTCCTTGTCCTGCTTCAGTTCTGGTTGTTCTTTGGTTTTCCCATGCTTTAACTCTCCTCAGTACCATCTGGGGAACACCTTAGGTCTGGTTTTCAAGAACAGGCAAAATAGCTAATGTGTTCCCTCCCCAGGGCAGTGGTATTTTGGTGACAGGTAAGGTAATAGCTGCTTTACTTTAGTCTGTGATCCAGGGTGCAATGGTAAATTTGTGAAATGTTGGAGATCTTCTGGAGAAACGTGATACGTAAATGTACATCTTATAATCATCAAGATAATGAGTTCAGTGAAGGGGAATGAGATAAAAAATGACATATTATTTATAAAGTCTCTAAATTCTGTTTCTTGCTGGTAAGTGCTTCCTTCTGTTCTCTCTGCAGGTCTCCAGGTGGTTTTAAATTCAATTATCAAGGCCATGGTCCCTTTGTTGCACATTGCCCTGCTGGTGCTGTTTGTCATTATTATCTATGCCATCATTGGACTGGAGTTATTCATGGGGAAGATGCATAAGACCTGCTACCATGTTCAAGGGGGACTGATAGGTAAGGGAAACACTGTCGTGCACACAAAGACTTTCTGAGGGAGGCTTTCCTCATACACAGTGGGGCATTTGTGCTGGCACAGGACACAGGCGGCTGTTGCTCTGTGCTGTGTACTTGTTTTGGGGTTTCACAGTGGTGGTTCCACTGTTCTGCTTCTTGGTTATGAATCACCTTTGATACAGAAAGACTGTCTCCAGCACTGAGTTTAGGTTGTTCATCTTGGGCGCTTAGTTGTTGGCCTGACTGTAAAGGCTGTATGTAAAACTGTCTGAATTCCTGCCAAACACAGCAGTGGACTTTTTAATGTGGGCCTTTGGTACTACAAGCCAGCCTAAGTTCTTTAACAAATCACCCAAAGGCTCAAGCAACACTAAAGTAGTGATGTTCACCACTAGCAGACTGAGCTACAAATGAGATGGCATCGGGAAAATGAACAACTCTTACATTTTATTATTAATCTTGTACACAAATACATAGTCATTGTAAACCAGTATCACTGTAAAGGAATATCTAATTGAGGCCCAGTAGTATCCTTTTTTTTAATCACAGACTGTGACTGTGGTTAGAAGTGCAGCTAGTAAAAAAGCAAAATTATATTAATCGGAAAAAACTTTTTGCATGAAGTCTAGCAAGAAATAACTTTCAAATTATTTACAGAAAGAAATATTCAAATTTCAAAATAATTCAATTGTATTGTCACTCACTTATCTAATCATCTGCTCTTTCTCCTTTGATTTACTGAACTTGAACAGCAGTGATTTCCCATGTGGTCGTGGGTGCTAATGTCTAGGATCCAGTTCAGCTCATAACCAAAAAAAATATTGTATCATAGGAAATTGTTTCAGAAGTTCTGTATTTTCTGGGTTTATAAAGTCAGCAGATGTCATTTTCTGGAAATGATGCTAGAACTATAATGAATTGTCAGTCTGGTTTATACCTTTGAAGTGTATCTTTCCCCTTACTGTCTGGAATTATTTACATTACAACCTCTAATTCTAATATTGCTGTTTCTGGCATGCTTTTTAATAACGAAAATGTGATCATAACTCTTGGAAAACTGCATTTTTTTGCCATGTAAGATGAGAAACAAACATAATTACCTGCTCCCACACACATACATACCTGTATCTGTTATAAATGTAGCACCAAGCTCTGAAATATGTGTATTTAAAAAAATCCTATTGCAAGAGGTTTTATGCATATAAAAATGTCTTTTATGGCATTTTTCATATATCAAAGCATTTAGGCAGGCTTGGTGTATGGGTTCTCAGACCTTTAGAAACACCTGTACAGAGTAAGGGGTGGATAATCGAGCAGTGGTCTTATAGAGCTTCTGAGTGCCGCTGTACTAATGATAAACTGCCACACAGCTTCTAGACTCTGAAAGAGCAGAGCCCCAGACACTCTCTGCTGTAATTTAGCAGTGGCTCACCACCATATCAACCTATCTCCAGAGCACTGAAGCCTGTCTGCCACAGGAGTTCAGCCTCCTTCAACGCAGCGCCAGTGCGTGCTGGAGTTCCCTTCCAAGACTAACCCAAATGCCAGTGACTGAAGTATGAAAACACTGGTCATAACATGCAGCCTAAAGAAATGTAACGCACTTGATTGAATATTCCCTCTCAAGTTGAAAGGCATGATTTCTTCCTTATATGAGGATATGCTTTAAAAAAAAGTCCATCTCAGTTTTGACTGTAAAATTTGACAGCTTGGCCATTAGTTTTACAAAAAGAAAGTGAAGCATAGCAAAACATCCCTCTGCCCATTAAAATGAATGTAGTTGCTTGTGTATTCCTAGAAAAATCTGTCAAATCAACTACAAAATGAATCTGTTAAAATCAGATATACTTCACTCACTTATCATAGTGTGTCAAACAGCAATTAGTTCTCTTCATCTCCTTTTTCTCCCTCCTCTCCTTTAAGATACACCTGCAGAAGATGATCCATCTCCCTGTGCCCCCCAGTCTGCGCATGGGCGGCAGTGTCAGAATGGCACAGAGTGCAAAGCAGGCTGGGAGGGACCTAAGCACGGCATTACGAACTTTGACAATTTTGCTTTTGCCATGCTGACGGTGTTTCAGTGCATCACAATGGAGGGCTGGACAGATGTACTGTACTGGGTACGTATCCGAAAATGATAACCTGAAAGGCCTGCTTATCTACTACAGCTATGTTGAAACTTCAGGGCTTTTGCTTTCTTTCTTGTTCTATATAGTGAAGGCATGGTTGCTAGCATGGAGATTTAGTTAATTAATAATATTAGTGGGGAAAATGGGAGGATTTATCTGGCAAAGTTAAATCAAATGTAAATTTTGACTTTCTGTTGATATTTTAATGTTGATAGATGGCACGTGGCTTATTGGTTTGAAGATTTGCAATGTACCTTTGTTGAGCAGAATGTCATGTAAAGACTCTCTCTGCAGGAGTGGAATATCTCGTACATCTCCAGATTACTGATGTAAAAGTATTTGTGACAGATAACTGCGTGCTCTACCCATGGCATTAGTGTTACAAAGGCACTGCGCTGATCAGCTCATAGGTTTTACAAGAAAGGCCTCACAAATCCCTTTTCATGATGGTACTGCCCCTGATTAGGACTTTTATCATAATAGTATTACAATAAAGTCTTCTAACTCTGGTATTGATACCGATCACGGTTACACATTTAGTCAAAACATTATATTATCTTTAATCTAAATACAGTCTCATCTTGTCCTTTGCCCTAATTCTGGAAGTTTCAGTAGCTTTAGTTGCTACTTTGTAATTCCTAATGTTGGGAAATTCAGCAGCAATACAATTATACTGTTGGAGTTAAAATCCTGCTTAGCCTTCACCTGTAAACCAGATATAAACGTCTTTCTGGATTCCGCTCTTGCCATCAACTTTTGCAGCAATACCTTATGGTTCAGGAATTTAATTCACACACCGATCAGTCTTGCCTGTGAAGGCTAACCTGGACTGTGACTAACTTTGAAGACTGGCATATTATGACACCTGGTTCTCCAAGGTGGTAAGATGTGCTACAATGCATGATGGAATTTAACTCAAGAGGACCTAAAGCACACAAAAGGATAATCTGGACTGAGGCAGCTTGCACTGTTAATCAACATCAGCTTCTCTCTTAAACATGAGCCAGAAGCTGCCTTCTACCCACCAGTGAGTTAGAGTTTACAAGATTTCCCTTTGAAGATTTAGCTTATCTGCAATAGATATTCTCTGTGTGGAACAGCAAGCAGTTGTCTCTTTATCCTTGTAAATTTAGATTAGAATTGTGACTCTAGCTTCCTTCTAATGCCTAAGATAAAGAGTAGAGATTAAGCCACAAGAAGAGTCTGGGTCTCAGAGCACAAAAATTGCCTTTATTTGAAAAGAGGGTATAGATTAAAAAAATAATGAGGAAGAACAGAAGCAGAGTCAGAAAAGGAACTGGGCAAAACCACGTCACAGCTCAGCTGTGACTATATATATCATACTTGTTTTTTATCACATTTAGCTCACATTCCTCCAGTCTTTTTGTGATTGAGAGGATTAATAGGTAGTTCAGGGGAAATAGGAGAGTGTAAAAGATATCAGAAATAAACACGAAAATATTGGCAGAGTATACCATTTAATATTGTGAAACCTGTCCACAAGTTACCATCATTTCCTCCAAAGGCACGTGTTATGAAAGACCGTGCCAATCCCCACCCTTTTGGGTCCATGCGTCATTTAAGTGACTGTATGTGAATCATGCAGAACTCAGCTATCAGTTACCTAATAACAGGAGCCAAAAGCATATACTCACTGCTAAATGATTTTCTATCATGACTGCTGCAGATGTTCTGATTATTTTATGGTGTTCCTGCAACAACCTGGATTTTAACTGTTGGTTTTTGTTTGGTATTGTCAGCTTTTTTCACCGATTTTCTGAGCTTTTTCTTTAGAGACAGTGTGATGAACTGAGACCTGCAATTAATATACATTTATGGTCATTATTGTTAGGGGCATCCATATATTTAGCCTTTTATAGTATGGCTTTGATAGAATGCTTGCTTTGGAAACAAAAGGCTTATTTGTTATCAGCAGTTCCCAGTTATTCCTAGACAAGACTATAAAAGTTAAGAGTTAGCACTGCAGATAAGATTTCAGTAATTAAGGAGGTGGAATTACAGTTTGTACAGAAAAAGATATATCACTTGCGTTTAAAGGCCATGAAATACAAAGTTTTAGTAAATACCTGAACACCTGAGCTGGCAGACATTGTTAAACTGCTGTAAACAATCCTAAGAGCACTATTGTCTCATGTCTTTTTGCCTCTTTGTGTTATATTGACAAAGTGGATAGAAGTCAGCTCTGATCAGTGTTTGCCATATGGCAAAGAAGGTATCTGAGATGCGATGCATATTTCCTTCTGCAGAGGGGTCTGTGCTACTCTGGGGGCAGATGTTGACTGGGCAATTACTACAGGGCACACCTATGAGAAGCATTGTGGCTTTAATACTTATATGTAGAAGCAGTCTGTAAACATTCCCACTGTAATTGTGGCTATTTCAAACCGTATCTATTCTGGTTTGTGCAGTAACCTTTCCAGTCCATGAAAAGAGCATTCTAGCTTAAGCTAGCCAGATCAAAAGGAAGAGTACTTCTGGATAGTAAAGAATAGAAAAGATGCAACATTTCAATTTCTGAGAGTGAAGGAAGAATTTAGTAAGTGGGGTAGGATATAAATATCTATTTTAAACTTAGTGTGAGCCCCTTCATTGTTTCTTTAGTGAAGTCTGATTCAGTTATAACTCTACTCCCTGGCCTTTGCCTTTTCAGCCAAGGAAGAGTGCTTGTAGACAACCCGTTGGGGGCTGCATCTCCACAGGAGTGCAGAAATAGGAGGCCATTTTCTTCTCAAGTAGACAACACTTTGAAAAATCTCCTAAATCCACAGTGAGGTCATGGAAATTAAAATTTACTTTATTAGGAAATAAATCTGCACAGCTTATTAATTTAGAAATCCAGACTTAAAGATCCCCTCTCTCCAACTACATCTTGAGATACTTAGTTGTCCATTTTACACTGAAAGCAAAGTACAGATTAAAGAACAGTGTAAGGAAATGTTGCCTGCAAATCAGTCAATTTTGTAGCTGAAAATTTTAGGTGATGATTTTCAGAGGTCATTCCTTAAACTTAATGATGTAAGCTACTGGGTTAATATTAAAAGTACTGGCCATTCAAATTTCAAGCGGACTGTTAGGTTCTTAGCCCCTCTACAACACAGGGTAAATACTAGCTTTGAGTCTGGGGTCCTGCTGGGGTCAATGGTAAAATTCCAGTTAATTTCAAAATGTCAAAATCTCACCTTCTATTTTGTTAAATCTTGATCATGCTGTTGAGATTTTCCACATGCATTCATGGGTACAACATGAGAGCTTACAGATGCCTAATCAGGGCCTTGGTGTCTGTTGTGATAGAGTCTTCCAAGGACATACATGTGGATGTAGGGAGTTTTGTTTGCTCCCTCCTTAAATGTGAAAACAGGAGCCTGACCTAAAACTCAGCAGAACAACAGATAAAGCTCTGGGCTGAATTACTTGGCTGGAAATGTATGGACAATGGAGCAATTCCCTTGGTTTGAACTTTTCTATAAGTGCTTTTCAATTATATCTTCCTATTTTCTGAAAAACAGCTTTTGAAAGGTACCTCAGTCTCTGCATTCCTCTCAGTGGGAATGGAGAGAGCTTAGCACATTTCAGCATGTTGCCCTGAAAAATATACTAGGAATTTCATGAAACCTATGTCTGTCTTGTGCCACACTTTGCAAGGTTAAACCTGCATGTTTAGAAGTTAGAAAGCTGTATGACCTTCCACAAACCCTGGACTCCTAACCCACTTAATAGCTCTTCCAATTTTACCTTCAGTTTCCTGTTTCCTTCTTTATGCTTCCCTTCGTGCCTTCTCCAGCTTCTTAACTCTGTAGTGAAGCCTGTCTTCTCTCTCATGGAGTACTATTTCCCAGCTTGTGATCCACATCCCCACAAAGAGATAATCAGAGACAGGAAAGCAGTAAACTTTTATTCCCTAGAAGGACTTGACATCAATAGGATCAATACACTTTTCAATCTCCTCTCTCACTCAGCTTATAAAACTTGTGAGTAGATTGGCTTCTTTTGAAATGTGAAAGAAAAATGTTAGGGAAAACAGTTTGACACTGCTACAATGGCAAGTAAGATAATTACTTATAAGGAGCCAAATTTTTAGTGTGAAATAACTATATTGGACAGGATGAAAATCTGTGCAAAACAGCCTTGCTGACTCTTCACTGAAGAATTGATCTTTGTGGAGGGAGCGTTAAGTGTTTACAGAAGCACGTCTCCTACACTGCCTCAGTCTTACGAGGTTTACTTCATCCCAGTGTAGCTGCCAGGTGGCTTTGTCTCATACACAGTCAGTTTATAGAATCATTTGAGTAGACAAGCACCTTTTATGATACGTCACATCATATTTTTTCCTATGCATTGTAGAAAGATCCAGCTTACTATTCTCAAAACTCTCTTTAATGTATGGTCAGCCAGCATTAGCAGCTTGCTCCATTGTGCAGGCACCAAGGCCCATTTCTGAAGACCCCTCAGTCTTGGAAACTTCCAGCAGCAGATGCAAATCCAAATGTTACAAATTGGGTCATTTGGTATTTTGTAATCTGTCTCTGCTGCAGTCCATTATTTCTTACTGTTTTGTTGACTTAGGAAGAAAATTAATCCCTATGCAGTTTGTAACATCCTGTTTAAGAAATTGTAGTATTCCCTTAATCTTTTTCTAATCTAAGCCAATTCAGTACTTTCAAACTTCCCTAATGGAGCTTCTCTTTGATTATCTTTAATCAGTTTGTTACTGTCCTTCAGGGGAAGCTTCGCTTCTGAGTTAAATGGAAGTCGGACAGAGCCCTGTCTCTAGAAAGGCTTTCATCTTTGTGTGGAATGTGCTTTCAGCAGCTGGAGCCCTGTGACACTGCATGCAAAACTGCCCACTGCAGCCTCAGTTTTATTTGCCTGGTCTCTCCACTCCCCTGCGTCTAAGAAATCATATATATAAATGAAAACAGAATGCAGAGCAAGTGCAAAATGCAACCATACGTTGTTGCATTGGGCTATTCATGCTGCTGGGCAGTGGAGAACCTGATCCTGAGATGTTCTGCATACAGCTTGCTCATTACAGCTTGAATTCTAGGATTAAGTAATTCTACTTGATCTGCTTGATGATTTTTAATAATGAGCAGCCTTGAGCCTGCCATTGTTTTTGAAGTATTGGCTTTGTCCCATGTCATTTGGACAACACGTCAGAATATTGGTTAAGTCTCTGAAAATAACATGCAGTACCTCCAGGGAGAGTTTACCTCAAGGTCCTAACTGTAAACTAAAGAGTGTGCTATTATTACAGATGGACAAAAGCCAGGTCTGGATGAGATCCAGGGCAGTAACCTGTCCCTGGAAGAGATGCCTAAACTGGCACAGAAGTTGACTCTCTCAAATTTAACTGAACGATCCTTGGTATTGCCCAATCCCTAGGCAAGAAAACATTTTAGTAGTCTAAAACAGTGCAGTAGAGCCACCACAATGTAGTGAGAGCCACAACGCAGTGAGATTGAATCAGTGAAAATATTCAGAAGCATCACATCCCCAAAGACAGAGTAGCATATGTAGATGTAGTGGCTTAAACAGGCTGTCCTAGAAGGTCCCTCCATCTCTGAATCTGTGAGATCATACTTCCAAGTCACTAAAAAACTTGAAAATTGAGCTTACAGTCACCTTTACAATTCCCATCATGAAATCAAAATGGAACAAACTGAACAACAGATATAATTTACTTTGTTGACAGCATTGACATATCTTGTAGCTTTTCTCATCCCCCTGCAGCCTGTGCAGCCAATGAGGAAGATGATGTGAGGAATACAGATATTGCCACAAAGTGGAAGACATTAAACGCAGAGCTGCAACCCCCAATTTTCACCAGCTGTGTTTTTCCTTCTAACCCTTTATTCTTGCAGCACTTAAGCTTGAATTAGTAAGGCTTTCCACACAAGAGAATGATCTGATTCTAAGAATATATCTGTCTACATGTTTCCATGGTATTTATTCTCCATCCACCCCCACCCCTCCAAGAAAATGCTGGGCTTTTATTGTTGTGGGGTTGAGGTTTTTTAATCATCTTTTTGGCAGGGTTTTGCATGGATGTGAAAAATTTACAAAGAATAAGCACGCAAGTATGAGCAAGCCATGTGTGTGATTGCAGAGGTTATTTCAACTCCATCTGCCGTAACAGTGTTGGCTAGGGGGAGAGGACCAATAGTTCAGAGCACTGAAGGGCCACAGCATTAATGCACTGAAAAAAGCAGTGACCACACTTAATTTGCATAAATGCTGACCTAAACCTGTTTTTCTCATGAACAACTGCATGTGTAACTGTCCTGGTTGCCTGTACTGCTGCCTTGAAAGTGACTGACAGCGGTGACTTGCTGGTTGCCACCTGCCATAAAAAACTGCTGCTGAACGTTTGTCCAATGCAAAACAGGCACTTGCTGCGTGGAATTAAGCTTTCATGAGCCCTTCAGACCTCAACTTTGGACCTCTCAGTCCTCCTCTTCTATATGGAAAGAGACTTTCCATTAAAAATAAGCTTCTTTGGGTTGGTTATGGGGAGATGTTAATGGAGACCCTCTGCCCAGTGCTCCTGCTTGGGAAGGACCTCTTTAATATCCCTGTCTTTCTGTTGCCCTTTCTCTGTTCTTTCTTCTTTTGTTCTTCCTTAGACTGTTTCCTAATTGCTGCTGTCTAATCACCACAGAGACCTTTCTTATCTTTAATCTTTTATCCCAAAGCTATAAAATTAAGAGCTAAAATACTGGGACACTTATATATGACTTAGGATTTTGAGTGCCTATGTTTGTGGGTGCACTGCTTGAGCCCTACTACTAGTTTTTCAAAAACTGATGAATATTGGCTTCTGAAACAATCATCTTCAGAGTTGTTAAGTTTGGACCCACATCCACTAGCAAGTTCACAAATAACAGACTTTGGTTCATTATCTAGACCCTGGGAAAGAAAAAGACAGGGAAATATGCCCAAGGTCAGAACACAAGTGATGGCTCTAGAACTGACTATAAAACTCCTGTTTATTTTGTTTCATCATCTTATTTTCAAGACAAAGGGCAATACAACTAAAACCTCGCCAATCTTCCTGTAAATAATAAGTTTTCCTGCCTGCAAACAGAATTGGTCTACTAATACTGGCTTTGTTCATTGATTTCAGTGGATTTTCTGCCTGAACAGGACTTGAGGGCTCAGTATGATGGGTGATCATACCATTATAAGTCTGGCAAGTTTAGCTATGCCCGTGGCCTCCTCTAGAACTGTCTCCTTCTAACTCCAGTCATCTGATCTGGACCCAAATTGGAGGCCTAAAACCAATATTGAGCACATGTCCCTAAAGATACAAAGTGACCAGAAGTAGAAAATGAAGGGTTTAGGACTCAGACAAGTATTTACCACAGAACATCCACATTGTGGAGTTTTAAAGAAAGCATATCTAGAAGAAATCAGTCCTGGACGTTGTGCTGATCTTGCCTACTTGGTGTTGCTGATAAAACTCACAAGAAAAAGAGAACTGTTGATAATGCAGTTGCATCGCATTCAAGCTCTTTGATAGTAGTCTCTCCAGTGAACATCTAGTGCTTATACATTATCTGCAAGTGGCTAGTGTGCCTATCAGATGAATGTTTATTAGCTGTTTGCCATGATTTCTAGATGTTGTACATTTTATTTTACAATTTCAGGGGTGATTTCACAACTGAAAGCTGGATTCATCATCTAAAATGTAGAATGGATTTCTAGGAATATTATAGATTAGGAGCTGGCTACAAAGGAAACTGGGATATACTGATCAAGTGCAAAAAAAGAATTGATAGTCAAGCCTTCAGTTATTAAAGAAGGTAGTGATTATCTACAGTTTACTGTACCGTTTTTCATTATCTTTATTTTTAAGGACTTAATTGACTATGTAAATCAATGAACAGTATGCACATGTGTATTTTTGTGCATGCAGTAATCAGTGCTGCTCTGAAATACTCATGGTAGAATTTGCTATCAGTCTGCACTGAGATAAATAGAAGCAGTTATAAAATAGCAATACAGTAAAATAGGCAGAAAATCCTTTCTGGATAATCAGCCATGCAAATATAAATACAAAGTAAACAGAGACAGGAAGGGATAGCCCAGAATTCTAAGATGAAATGAAATCTTTGGATTTGGAAACCTACCATCCTAGGGGATATTTTCTTGCTTGAAATCAGCACTTTATTCTTTTGGAGTGGATTTCCAAAGCTTTTAAAAGATGAAAAGGTTTTTAAAAAACTGAGCAGCAGTAAGAGATGGAACTGCTGCAGTAGCTATAATGAAAGAACTATCAGCCCTGTGGCTAAATAGCCTTTGGGCTTTTGGATGACTTTTTCAAAGATCAACCTTTTCCTTTTAAAGGGGAAAAAAGGCTATACACACTTACATGGGAACAAGGCAACTCACGTAAAGCTCTGTGACTTTTGCCTCTGGAGACCTGAATTCAAATCCTGATTAAGTTGCACAAATCCAAATAATTTTTGGAGGTCACTACATGGCATTTCTGCAAATTGCAAGTTCACCCAACAAGCTAACCCACTCATGTCATCAACCACATGAGGGAACGGAGACCTTAAATGGGTGCTGTTACCTGTATAGGGACCTGACTTTGGCAGAACACTGCAGATGGATCAATTACATGAATCCAAGTAGATCTACTGTTCAGGAACCAAGGAAAGCAGTGTAATAGGAAGGCAAAAGTAATGTCACTAGTGATGTTAGCTGTAGAGCAGGGAAGAGGTAGGGAAGGTGGTCTGTCAACCATCTGTATCAACAAGCAGAATGGATCAAGAGCAAGGGCTTAGCCTACTAGACTCCAGGCTGTGTTTGTGGAAAGTCCTGAAGACCTGCTCAGTCTGGGCCTAGTGCCTTTTCAGTCTGGGCCTAGTGCCTTTAAAAGCTCTGCCTGGGTCAGTGTATGGCCTGTTCTTTCACAGCTGGTCTGTATGATACAGTCAGCCTCAGTGCAGACAGACAGTGACCTGAAACACCACTGGGGGGGAAAAAAACAACAAACTTTTGAGGGAATAGTTTAGAGGGAATTATTTACATCCTCAAAGTGCAACAGTTCCAGCACACTCTAGAATGTGAGTTGCTTTATCGCTTGGCAATAGATGAATTTCAATATTTTACTCCTGGGTGACATGTTCTAAACTGAATTGAAATACATTTAATTATTGTTTTCTCTTTTACCTGTTAAACCTGGAGAAAGAGAGTGAGGTAGCAAAGCAGGAGGCTTATTGGAGCTCAGAATTTGTCTTTGATGTAAGGAATTCTCACTATGTAACTAATGTTTTCAGTGGGAGTTCATAATCCCTGTATTGCCAAACATGCTGCAGAGGTATGTAATCCTCTCCAGTTTTCACAGAAAAATAAAGAAGTCCCACAAGAAAGCACAAAGCATACAGGTGGGATGGGTGGAGGTGTAAATAGTAGCTTCCTGATTATTTGTTTTCCCTCCCCTAGCATAGTTAACTGTAGGAATTTCTCAGTGGTACTTGCACTAACAAAAATTTAATATGTTGAGATTTTGTCGGCAAAATCCACTTTTCAGATAGCTGATTTGCCATAGTCATCCATGTCCCTTTGGAACAGTACTAGTGCTAATAAATGTTGCAACTTTGTGAAAACAAAGCCCAGTTAATGCTGCTGTTTTCTTTAAGTCAAGGGAGAGCCTAACTTTTTTCCTTTGTTTTGAAATGAAAAGTGTGAAGTCAAATGCCAGTGGCCTTTGCCATCAGTTGCAGTTGTACAGTAAACTTGTGTGAAGGTCGTTTTAAATTGCAGATTTAATTAAGAGAGTGGGAAACACACCCAAGTCAATATTGCCCCCCTACCTGTCTAGCAAGCACAAACTACTGTGCTGTAGAAGTATGGGATCAGCAAGCATTTTCAACAGAAATAGCTTGCACTAGAAAAACAATTCAGCTCAATCGGTGTGTGCCACAGACATTTTGACCTGCTGGTATTTGAATGCAAGTTTTAATTCTCTTCCCACTCTCAGACAGGGACCTTACATTTCTTATAACAGCTCAGTCTGTTAAAGAACAGCTGACTGCAAAAGACAATGTGCATCCAAAACGAAACCAGCTAAAATATGAATATAGAACTTTACTAAAGAATGAAAATGTTGTGGAGTCCGTTGGTTATATCCTGGGGGCTAAAAAACACAGTGGAATGATTCAGTGTCAGCATATAGTACCGATATTCTGGGGCTAGGTGGTTGAAAGCTGGGGTTTTTTCTATGTGTCTCAGACTTTATACAGTCCTTCCCAGCTGCGAAAGTGTGTGTATACCTGAAAAGGTGGGGCCAGTATTTAATGAGCAATGAAAACATGACTTGGTGCTGTTATAAAGAAGTAAGCTTTGCAAATGCTACTGGTAGCAATGCACTTCCCTCATACTGTATGCAAAAAAAAAAAAAAAAAAAAAAGCAAACAGCTATTTCACAGGTTCTCACTTTGCCATCAAGCAGCAGATGTGGTTATAAGGCAGTTCTTCTACATCTCTGCTGTAGTCCTGTTCTTGCACAGGTTGCAGCAGTCTGTTAGGGCTCTTCTGCAGGACTCCTGCCTTTACACAGTCTCCCCAAGAAGTTCAAGTCAGTCAGGATGTATCTTTTGCAGGAGTGTGTGTTCCCATGACACCAAGGTTGAGCCCAGCACTACTTTCACTTATCTTCACTGTAGTGCTGTGTGGGAAGCTTGGTCCATTTTGAAAACTTCACCCCCTTGTCAGGGAGATCAGGCAGCATAACAATGAACTATAGCCATACCCACAGTTTTTCTAAAATAAATCAGGAATTACGGTTCACCTGGTTCAGTGCAGGTGTACTTGGGTGTGGACATCTACAGGAGATTCAACATAAGTCTTTGTTAACAGGAGTGAAGAAGCAATCTCTGCAGTCTTCATCTTCTCAGATCTGTCTGCCCCCTTCCCCTTCTCTCTTCTGGACACATCTTCCATTGCTGCAGTTTCTTGATTATTTCTCAAAGGTTCTCTGTTGCCAATTAATCTCTTCCCTTGATGTTTCTGTTGTCCTCATTGAGGCAGTCCTTTCTCAGTTAATGGCCCCATTTAGCTCCTGCAGAGAGTTCTGTACAAATTGCCAATATTTCTAGCTCAGAGTGGAATTTTAATTTGCTCTTTCCATCACTACAGAGCATACAGAATAATTGGGGAGCCAAGGTACACATAGGAATCTTATTATTCTTCCCACTGCCCACGTATGACAAATCTTGCCTACGTTATTTGCTTTTATCCTATAGTGACCATATAGCAGAATAACCTGCCTAGAGCATTCTCTGCCCTGTCTCATGAACCCTGTGTGCTTCTCTTCATCCAGATGTCTTGCCTTTCTCCTGAAGACACTCTTTAAAAAAAAGTTACAGATGTCTATATGTACATATAGAATGCACATATGGAATTTGTAAAACTCCATAATTGAGGCAATACAGTAAGAATAGCCTTAAAAATAAGTGCTTGGAGAGAACAACCAACTTTAACATTTGCCTTCTCCTTCAGTACTTCAAAATAAAAGAAATGTGATTATCAAACCATAATTTTTAACAGGAGCAACTGATCAAGTGCTACTCCTTCCCTTGAGTGTCATCAGTTCAGATTGAAGCTGGGTTGAACTCTCCAGTCTCTCCTTCGCATCCATCTGATAGATACAAAATGCAGAGTATTTCAGAACAGTTGTAAGGAACAGCTGTGGCTTGGAGTCCCTTTAAGACTATTAGGATGTTGATGTTTAGGAAAAAAAATCTACCCAGAATAAAAGAAAAGGCATCTGGAGTGCTTTGCTTATATTTTAAGCCATTCAGAAGCAATTGTATTACATCGTTCCTAAGTCCATAAAAGTAAGTAGTTTATTTTGGGGTTTATATTTTTGCTTATCACAAGGCTTGAACTTTTGTATTTTTTTACCCTCATCTCTGTCCTTTTGCCTTGAGTCAGCTTGCAGACCATAAATTCCCACTTCTCATCACCTGTCTTAAAGACTCTGGAAGGCTGAAAGAGTATTTCAGGTTGACAAGATAAATTATAATATCTCTCATGATACACTTGAATGTCTAGACTGAAATGCTTAAATCTTTTTGTCATTTTTTAGTGACTATGTACATTAAGCATCTGATTTTTCCCAAGAATTTCAGAAAATGAGTTCCTTATCATATATTTCTCCCAATCCTGTGCCCCATTGCATTCAGGCAAAGCACTTATGCATATCAGTTCATTTCTGCTGGTGACAACAATATTGACCGTTGACTTCAGTGGAATTATTCATATGCTTTAAATTATGCACATATATGAGTACTGGATTAATAACCAGCCAAGCAAAAACAACTAATTAGATTTTAGATTGAAGGATCTGCAAGGTGGAATCTTCATCCTTAGGATAGCAACGTACTAAGTCTAAATCCAGCTTTAAGGATCTATGATGGGTAATAGGAAACATGATCCTTTTCTTGCTCCTTCTGTGAATGGTGCAGTCAGATGGATGCATGCTGTGTATAGGCTTACTTGAGGTACATGTGAAGACCAGCCAGGAATTCCTCAAGTAAAAATGTGTGGGGTTTATGTCTTCATTGACATGATATGCAGCAGCCTCACACCATTCAGGCTCCAGACAAATCAGCAGATTCAGGATGTGTAGGATTTCAGTGCTAAAGAAGCAGTCCCATGATTTGTCCCACAAGTTGGAAGAAGTGTCTATGAAGCCTAACATACACAGAAAGTCAATTTCAGTACTATGTCCCTTTTTATTTTACCTTTGCTTCTTTGTCACCTCGTTGAAATCTTTCTGGGGCTTCTTTTAAGCATTTATAATTTTGTGAAAAAAATAGAAATTGTGAATAACAATGAACAGTTTCCTTGTTAAAAGCAATATTAAGAGCAGTAGGGCTTACGACAAGTCGCAAAATTAATATATTTATCAAAAGTATTACATGAAAAAAAACAGTATGCCATAAGCAGTGTACTGTTTAGAGATCAGAGAAGATACGATGTGCAGGATTTGTTACCAGAGCTAACCAACAGTATTAAATGTTTGCACGTTTAGAGGTTGGTTTGTTTGTGTCACAGTCTCAATAGTCCTGGTCCAGTTACCTAGCCCAAGTTATTTAAGAGCATGACAGCTAAAGAGACAGTTGTCAAGTGTCTTAGATCTGTAAGAAGAAGCTGAGAGAAAGGCGTCAGTCCTTCATATCACAAGGCCTCTGTCAGCTCTGTCTACTAGCAAGACCTTCCAAGGCAAAGCCTGCAAGTACTGCAGAGCCAAGGTGTTCTTAAGCCCAAATCAGCTCTGCAATTAAGCAGTTAACTAGAAGAGAATGTTTCATTGAACAAATAGTTTCTTTCTTGTTTGCTGAGCAGCCTCAGAAATCATGCTATCACCAGTTACAGTTGTTGGATGTTCTTAGGAACTGCCAACAATATCCCTT
Source organism: Falco biarmicus (assembly GCF_023638135.1). NCBI lineage: Eukaryota > Metazoa > Chordata > Aves > Falconiformes > Falconidae > Falco > Falco biarmicus. Next base: position 69,236,392 of record NC_079292.1, read on the forward strand.
TTCTTATTTGGAATGTTTTGTTTCTTAGCTATTTCTGCTGATGTAATGTACCTGTACAAGGAAAGGTAGAAAAATGGATCTTTCAAATTAGTTTTACTTCTTCACTGGACAAATTTATCTGGACGCTTTCTGGGAAATTCACCCCATTAGTTACTTCTGAAGAGTTACATTGGTTTTATGAGACCTTTTTTGTTCCCTGAATGTATGAATGCAAAGTCTTTCAGTCAGTCTGTGAAGTTTCAGAAACAAAGCAAAGCTTTAACTATCATGAAAGCAGCTCAAAGATTTAAAGGAAGCCAAAGAAGTTAGAGTAGTACTTTTCTTTCTAGGCGACATAGCCCTTGCCTGAGATGTAGGACTTACTGACTGTCTATAATGTAGGTTTATTATTATTATTTTCTGTAATATTGTCAATGCAGCTGCAGCTGTGAAGGGTGAAGTTCTATCTTCTGTTTATTTCAATTGGTTTTGTACCTGAATTCTGATTAAAAAATTTGGTGGAGAACATTTTTCCCTCTCAGTGCAAAACAGTGCCTCATCCTATATAAAAAGTTTCTGGAGTTGTTTAATCAAAGTTTAAACTTGTAGTTCCATGAGAATATGTGTGAATGAAATGCGTTCACCCAAATATTCATAGGAAGAGAAGGAAAGAGAGAGTGGAAAAGAAAAATTTATGTTTCAATGCAAACCTCTTTACTTTGCAATAGATCAAGGGCAAATACCTAAATCTCACATTAGTGTATACGTGTATGTATCACGTGAGCCATGCCTGCTGGTAGGCTACTATTTGATCTTCAGTCTGAGCTGAGGAAATAACTTCTATGCATCCTTGAGATTAATAAGGCGCTTAAGTGCTTTGCCTGAAAAGGATGGTTTTTGAAATGAAATCTTCAAGCGGAAGATCTATCCAGCAGCAATGAAGTGTTACATCTTCTTTCTGCTGTCTCCTGCTCCCAACATTCTCAAATTTTATATTGCTACAAGAAAGACTTGGTTTCAACTAGAGATTTTGCTACTGGCCATAACCATTACATTCGGCTAGATCATTTCCTGAGGCAGTGAATTCCACAGATAGACTGCATAAAATAGCATTTCCACACAAAATTTCCAAATTTACTGCCCTTTAATTTTGTTGAGTACTCTGCTCCTCTTGATTAATGTTACTCTGTGAAAGGTTATACACTTCATTAAAGAATACTTGAACCACTTGACTTGTATTTAAAAAAGGCTATCATAACATGCTATAGTCATTAGGAATCAATTAGCAATTTACTCAAGAAATAGACAACTAGCTCTGGTGTCCTAGCTAACTTACTTTCCCTCAAGCTGCAGCTCTCCAGTATTGTGCACTGAACAAGACAGACATTTTTTTTTCTCTTCAGCTTGCTGCTTTGTAGTGGCAGCTGCCCTTCTGTGATGGATTAAACTTTTCCTGTAACTTTCGGTTATTTTTAAATGACATTTGGCATAAAGTGTCAGAGTGTGGCTGTGTGAATTGTAAAATCACCAGAATTTAGTGAATTGTGTCTACTCCTCTCATGAAATGACTAAAAGACCTCCACTATGCGCTTGGTGATGTTCAACCATTATGCTAATAGATAATATGCCTTGAACATTACCTTTGAACTATGATGCCTGTGCAGTGAATGAGATAATTGCAAAATCTGCAAGACTATTACCCCGGGGGGGGGGGGGGGGGGGGGGAAATCTCTAAACAATTATAGCATGCATATCTTCTGTGGCTTTACCAATAAGACTTCATCTATGTCTTCTGAAGAACCAAAGGTCTGTTTACAGAGATAAATAGACTTTTATTCCTTGGCCCCTACTGAAACTGATGGTTGTAATTGTGATCAGCAAATAACAGCATTAAAAATCCTGGTGTTATTTCTAGGAGATTATCTGTACCATTGAGAGAAAAGCCTTCAACTGGACATTGAAATCCTATAGTCAAGGTAGCAATTAAGGATGCTTGGCAAAGGAAAAGCTTTTCCCCAGTACACAAGGTCCATCAGACCTCAAATATGCTAAAATACCCTCTTTTCATCATGACACCGAGTGGTTTATTTGACAATAGCCAGTGAGACAAGGTAGTATCCCACTTTGCAGATTGGAAAGCTGAAGCATAATGAGCCAAAATTATGTCCACACAGTGCCAGATAGGGTAGCAAATCATCAGGAGTCTAACTAAGATCCTTATCTCTCAGGTCTCTGAGAGATGATGTGTTAATCTTAGCAATGTACCAACTTTCTCACTGTTGACAGTAGTGAGATGTGAGTGTTGAGATGTGAGCTGTGAAAGGTCAGGCAGTTTGACTCAGAAAGCAGAATTATTTCTATAAATGACAATCTGCAGATTCCCATCAATGCTGTGCTTCCAACTGACCTAACAATTGCTCCATACATGCTTATATTGACATCAGGTTGCAATCACCTTGGCTACTGTAGCTGGAATATTGTAATTCAGACCTACACTGGCTGATAGTCCTTGTTCAGAACTGTAAGTTTAGATGATCCACCTTTTCTGCTGAGATTCATATGGTTAATTCACACTCAGGGAGAAGCAGTGCACTCAGTGACCAGGGAGCTGAACTCTGTGTTAAGGGATGTACTGTTGTCCTAGAGAGGTAACCTACAACTGAACTGGTTTCTGTTCACTGCAGGCAACCATACAAAACGTATTTTGCAGACCTTGTTTTCTGCACTCAATAGTGTTCAAATGGTAACACTCCTGATCTTGTCATGACCCTCTGCAGCTTCTCCACTTCAATAGCATAATTAGGAAAAATCAGCTCTACCACCTAAGTTACACTTGCAGTGAAAGTCTTCAGCTGCAATTAACAGGACACGTGCATGCATACACACATGATTAATAGCTACATATTCCCAGAATGTTGATAATGATAAGTTTCCAGGAAGTAGTTTCACTCAAACACAGGTACAAGGTTTTTAATGATATCATATGGGAGCATTCGTCTGTTGAGGACAGTCCTGGATTTTAGCATACTTCCATTTTGGAGGAAGTATTTCCAGATATTTGGAAGGATACAATCTTAGCCAAGAATTTAATGGTTTTTAAATGTTGATATGTTGCTGTTACTGTTTTGAGTAAGTCTGTTTCCACACACACCCCGCCCCAATTTCTGCCAAGCAGCTTTCATCTGCATTTCTCCTGCAGTTGTTTTTCAAGAGCAAATAGTAAGCTCACAGTGTACTGTCTTCTTATCCCAAGGGGGTTTTAAAGATAATTTTCCAAATACCTAATGTTATATCAATATATAACATACATTCCTGTCACCTGTAGCTCAGTCCTATGATGTATGGAATAATCTTGCCTTCTACTAAAGAAAATGAGATGTGAGAGCGCCAAACACAGGGAGCCCAGCAACAGAGAGAGATTCAGCTGTTTGCCAGATACTGATGGTTTCTCTACACTTGAGAAGCTATCACCGTCTCTGCCTCTCAGCTTCTCTGTTACATATATGACTGGGCAATAAAAGAGATGAAAAGCTGACCTCCTAACTGTTCAGTCTGAGAAGTCCCAAATGCTCTGCTGTAGCAGAATGCAGGTCTATTTTTCAAAACCAATTTGTGCTGATGCTAGCTGGTACAATCACTATGCAATTGTGCAGACTTTGGAAATAGCCAGAGTACACTATACTGTAGTTATATGCTTTACCAGGCCAGGATGGAAACTTATTGCCATCTGGAAATTTCTTCCTGCCAAAGTACAAAAGGCACTGTGACATGCACCTGAATTCTGTACCTGGCACCCTGGCATTTGCTGTTTAGGATTCACTTGCACCACAGCTTTGAGAAGTTCTACTTTTCCAGCTGACTTTCCCAGCTGACAAAAAAAAACCAAACCACAACCAACCAACCTGTCGATAGATGAATACCATACAACTGAGGCTTTTTTATCACCACCTGTCATAGTTAGAGGGAAGTTGAGTCATCATTGTACCTGCACCGGTAAATTCTTATAGCAGTTTTTCAAAGTCATCCATACTCATTGTTTCTGTGAATTTCTTTATATAGATAGTGGGTTTCTTTGTAAAAGTCTCATTATCTTCACTTAAATCCAGCTTGGGCAGTCACATTTTGCCTGCCTGATTTCTCCACTGTGATTTCAGGTGAATATTGCTTCCATCTTTATATACCATGTTTTGTTCTCTTTAAAACACTGACTTGTTTCACACCAGAGGTGTCTACTTTTTGGTCATGTGGGATGAGATGTGGCTTGCAAACATAAAGAACTATTACTTTATGGTTTTAATTTATATTTATTTATATTTATCAACTAAACAATTCTACAAAAGTATTAAAAGGAAAGCTGGTTAATATGCTTAGGGAATGTTAGATGTTCATGTACTTTGTTCTGACAGCTAAATGTATTAATCCTGTGGAAGGAGCTCATGAACTGTTTTCACAGGGGCAGATTTTGAGCTTTTTTTTTTATTAAGTCCAGTTCAGTTGCAGGTGAAGGAGCTCTGAGATAGTGTTTTGGACTAGCCCATTGACTATGGACTGTTGCCAGACAAGGACTTTAGTGACTGCACCTTGAAAGAAAAATGGATAATGGACTTCCATCCACAAAGAACTGATTATATTAGTGTTACTCTCCTGCCTTGTCTTACTGAAGGTCTGAAATTCCTCTCTTGGGTTGTTATGAATCTTGAGTCATATTGCCTTCCCTGAAGTGCATCTCTGTGCCCATGTATGGAAGAGTGTTTCTTCTGTGATCACAACAAATGTTTAGGTTGCAAAGGAGAGAGCGTTTTCCTGGAAGGAGAGGACAACATATGATAAAATTTTCAAAAGCATGGAAAACAAAGGAACCTAGAGTGCTTTATGCCTTTAGGTACTTTCAAGTCTGCAATTTATGTTCATAAATCATTTTAGTGCTGCTGAAAATGGTAACCACCATCTGTTTCTTTAATGATGCTATGTCTGACTCAGAAGATGAATGTTTATGAAAAGTAAAGAAGAAGAGACTCTGATATTTTTGATACCATCATGAAAGCAAGATTCTATTAAGGTATCCAGCAACTTTCCAAAATTTTGAATTTTGAAGGAGACTTCAAGATAAAATAGTGTTTATGTACTACATGCTTTTAGAATATATACAATATCTTATTATGTGCAAGAATGACTCTACACACAATACAGGTTCTGTGATAAAACAGTAGTCTGCCTGCTTCGTTTGCACATGCCTATAGTAGTGTGAAAGCCAGACCTATGTTTATGTCATTCAGTTTACAGTCTAAAGTTCTCTGAGTATTCAGTTGTGTAGGAATTAAATTTTGAAGGAGATTCATCCTTCAAGGAGAGAAGTTTGTGAGAAAGCTTTAGAAAACACTTGACTAGGTCAGAACATGGTGAGCCTTGAAAGGACCTTCCTCAAAAGCATACAGCTACTGCCACTGTGGGAAACTATAAAGATGACCAGAGCATTGCTAGGGGAAGATCAGTATTTGCCCATAGTTACCACATGCTTCTCTCTGAGGTACGTGTACCTGTGCTACACATGGGAAGTAAATGTGAGCTGACAACACACCGTGGAAGTGCTTAGCAAAAACTAACAACATTTTCACTGGCAGCAGAGAGTCATACATATGTGCAGTGGTTAGAAGTTTTGAAGTCATCGGGTGGACCCCTGTGGTGCTGTAAGTAAACAGAAAGTGACAGTCCACAACTTTGAGTGTGCAAAGAAGTGCCAGTGCAGCACATGCTTATATCTCAGCCCATATTAATAACTGCCTGTAAGGAAACAGCTAGAGGAAAAACGCAGTTAAAGGAGTGGTCACATCACAAAGAACATACAGAAACACTTGCTATGATTATGTGTAAACCAACTGCAGGCTCTGTTTACATACCTTTCCATCTGTTCCTTTGCCTAATCATTTCTGCTTTCCCTCTCTGTCTTCTAACTTTCCTTCATCTTTCCAGATGCAGGACGCTATGGGCTATGAGTTACCATGGGTGTATTTTGTCAGTCTGGTCATCTTTGGATCCTTTTTCGTTCTAAATCTGGTTCTTGGTGTGTTGAGCGGGTAAGCTGACAGTTTTGGTGTCCTTTTTCCAATGCTACAGGGCAAGACTCCATAATAAGGGTTCTTCCCTGTCACCAGGATTCTTTCAGAGGGGTTAAAAATCTGAATCCAAGGAAGCTTCACATCAGCTCTCAAATAATTTGACAAAATATTCAAACATTGCAAATAACAATACAGGTAAAACAAGAGGTGTAACTCTCTGACAAAGAAATTCAACCTCAGGGCATTCAAAATCGCTAATGTCAGCCTGTCATAAATTTCCAGAAAACTGGCTATTGAAAATCTTACTGCTGGTGACTTGGGATCTCTTTGGCTGGAGCCTTGCGGTGCTCAGAATCTGAGCTTGTCTCACTAATTATCATTCCACTCTTCCAGGTCAATGATGCCATAGGAAGGGACTGGCCCTGGATCTATTTTGTTACACTAATCATCATAGGGTCATTTTTTGTACTTAACTTGGTTCTCGGTGTACTTAGCGGGTAAGCAGTACCAGGAAAATGTTTTATTATTGTTTATTTTTTAAAATTTGTATTTCTATTCCTACTCTTTTGTTACCAAAACAATGGGCAGTGATGGGCTGATCTCAAGAACCTTAATAGAAGGTCTAGGCTATGGCTGTGCCAACAGCAAAATATGGCATTCCTAATGGCATGGAAGGAATCTTTTGACTAAATCAAAGGAATACAAGACAACTCTTTGCCAGTAACATGTTCATCTATCTAAAACCTCTACCTGTACTCTGTTGGATGAGGATAACACTATGCTCCCCTGTGGGTGAAGCATACCATTCACCATAGAGGAAGCGATTTATAGTAAAATTTCTGGAAGAGTCAGTGGGGCTGAAGGAGGAGTGAGAGCATGAGATAAATCTTTTCACATTTGTGGGGTGAGATTCCTGCCAAATTATGTCTTCTCACATAAGAAATTTTCACATTGCTTAGTATCTCTAATGAACAGCCTAATGGGAGACTCTTTTTCTCTGAAGAGTGTCTTGTGCACCTTTCTTCTTCAATAAGCACATCTTCTCTATTGTGCAAATTGCAAGCCTAGCATGATGCAGGGAGAAAAGATCATTTCCCTCTGACCTTTTCTAAAGATGAACAGAGAAGCTGGAGAAGTCCTTTTATTGTTTAAACATTCCTAAGACATCTAGACATTTAGCTGTATTTCAGTTCTGCAATATAACCCTCACTGCAAAGCATCATTTTAGTAGCTTTGATTAAAAACAATTGATATTGTCCCCAGTAGTCAAAAATTTTACTGCCCCTGGGGAGCCACATAATTAGAGGAATCAAGCCAGCAAACATTCCTCGCAAGATTTTTAAAAAAAGATCTCCTAGAATTAGGCTTCTAATTCCATGTTTGGGCATGACTGGGCGCCTACAGCTATTCCATGTACATGGATAAATATGGTATGAGGACTTTTATGCATTCTCTTTTTCTTTGTTTCTAACATCCTACCTCCTTTAATGAGCTCTAAATGAATTTGGTCAGAGCCTGTACCTGTTGCCTGAGTGGGGCAGCCCTGAAATCCCCTGTCTTTTGATCATAAGAGAGGGAAAATGATCTCTGAGCAGGAGAGGACTTGATGCCTCACATAAATTATGTCCTCAGTATTTAGGCCAACAACACAGAAAGGGCAGTAGTAGGACTGGAGAAGAAGATCCGCCATTGGCCATCCTGCAAAGAGACAGGTAATAGCAGATCTACAGGAGGTATTACTGCTATCTTCATTACTCTATTGAAGGAGACATGCCACTAAGTCAGCTGCTGCAAAGAGAAGTGTTTCCAAGCAATAATAGGAGCGGGGGGAAATCCCCAGTAATGAAATGTTAGGCAATAGTCTGTGTTTGGATATCTGGAGAGTGATACTCTGGGTACAATTTTAAAACACAAGCTTCTCATTTCTCCAGGTGGATACATCGATCAGCAGATAATGATGTCAGCACTAGTGGAGGATGATAACCAGCTGACAGAGGGAAGGTGATCTGTTGTACCACAGGCACCCTCAAGGACCACAAGACAGTGGTTAAAGAATATATAGTATCTGATTGGATAAACTGCCTGTGAGCCCAGCTCTGAGGAGTGCATACTGATGAAGCACTGCTGAATTCCATTTACCTACACTTGGATTTGTGTCTGTACATAATTAAAAACTGAATTTCCTCTCTTTCATTTTTCAACTGAAGAAAGTGTTTTGGGGCCTAGATCTTCCAGCTCCTGACATACTGCAGCTAGACCGCCACAGTTAGTAGTAAGAGATGGAAACAGTCTGTAGAGAGAACTGAAATCAAATATGAAGTTCACCTTGTTTGAGCTGTGAGTCACTCTTTCTGGATGTGTTCACAGTGTTATGACAGCTGCACTGTTTCTGCAAAATTTTTCCCAACTCGAGAAAAGTAAAAAGAAACTTAAGAATTTGCATCCATGAAAAAACACAGAAATTATGGGAGAAATGTTCCAAATTTTCTTTGGGCTAAATAAGCAGTTCTTAAACAATTAACTTTCTAGAGCAGTTCTAAATTCTGCTGAGTTGCAAAGTGTCTCCATTTTGAAGATTTGGCTTTTTTTTTTGAGACTTGCTATTGCTATTAGTCTGATCTGTGTAGATGATCCACCTGTCTGTCCTACATAGATACAAAGCAGCATTCACAGGCATCTTTGTATATCCATTCTAGGCATCTCTGATTTCTTCCCATTTATCTATTTCAGGAACTTCACCAAGCATGTCATGTAGGTACACTTCATCAATGACAGATTAGCTTAGGTTTTTTTAATCACTTCTAAGTATGTAAGTGTAATTAATTGTACTCACAAAGACACCCTGATTGCACCTGCAAAATCAAATGCTGAGTTCTGCTCTGCTAAAGAGCTCATTTGTATTTTGTTTTTCCTCAGATATGTCATCCATTCATGGTTCTACTGGTGAATATACTAGTCACATGCTAAGCTAAATAGTATGACAGAGTATTCATGTGCAGAGCTATAATCCTCTTCCTGTCTTGACTGAGCACAATATGAAATTCATGTATTCCAAAGCAAATATCCAGTCAGCAGATAACACAGTAGACCTCTTCAAGCCCAGGCAAAAGGATTCTACATCATTGCTCTGAGCAGTGAAGCCCCTCTTAGAGGTATCTTGGGATCAGAGATGTTCACATCTGGGTTGTCTATTTCAGTCAATTAGTGAGAAAAAGATGGCAGCATGGGTTCAACTTTCAGACCTGCACACCTAAGCGTATAGATTCACATTTCTTTTATATTTTGCCTAGCAGTGATCCAAATCCCAGGACACAGACCAAACAAGCAGTTGCCTAGGGCAAATGGAAGGCAGGAGAACAGCCATTTCTTCTGCTTTGCGGGGATCCTGGAAAACCCAGCTGGCTGCTTTTGATGCCCTTACTGCCAAGAAAGAGGTCAGAGTGAATGGGGGCTGGTTATGATTGTAGCTGCTCCTGGAGCAGTTTTATGACCTTTCAGGGCCTTTTCCTAGTCTTCTCTCCCCTCTTCCAACCATTCCCATTCCTCGGTGTACTTCTCAGGGTGGATGAGATTTGAAGCCTTGTGCTGCACTTTTAGTAGTAAGCAAGAGTTTTGAACTGCTAGAATTCTGCTGGTTTGCTCATTTTGCATCACTTCTCTAAATGTGAGAAATCATACTGAGATCAGATATAGACAAGAATTACTTATATTCCATCATCAGGATGGGCAAGAGAAATTTTCTTTTGCAACGGCACAGGGCACAGAACTATGTGTTTATGTTTATGATCTTGACCCACTCTAACCTCACACAGAGAAAATATCTCTTCAGAATGCTCTGCTTTTTGGTATTCCCATTGGCAGACGTATCTTAGAATTTTCTGGGAAAAGACAGGAAAGTGAAGCAAACTGAAATCTGATAAAAGCAGCCAGATTCACTGACTCTTAAACTGATGTTCTCTTGTTCACTGAAGAGAGACAGATTGCTTGGTAGTTCTGCAACCCTTTGTCGACCTTACCCAGACATGATAGTGCAATCTGTTTTGAGAAGACCACCTCCAGATTCAAAATGGCATTTCCATCAGAAAGCTCATGTGGTTGTTGGCCTCCCTGCTGAAACTGCAAACAATGACCATTTATTGCCAACTGTGATGGTGGCAGAGGTAATGTGCACACCTGCCTGCAGTAGGAGCTGGACTGAAGTCACCAACTCATTTCACATGGGATGGCAACTGACCATTGATATTAGTTCTTGACTGTGAGCTACGTTTGCCTGAGTACAGGCTGGCATTCCACATGGGAGGTGGTTTGAATTGCACTAGCAATTTTCCTGAGCCACCTGTTTTCAATGTCTTAATGTTAGTAGAGCATAGAAATTAAGATAATTTAAATAAGTTGTCTTCTTTGGAGAGCCATCTGACATGTTGAGTATCATACATTGTACAAAAGAATAAAACATGCAATTGCAGATCATTTAGACTAGGCAATCACAGTATTTCCATTTGTGCCATTAAAAAGGTAGGTAACAAATTCACTTCTATCAGATGGTCAGTGTAAAGACATCATGCTAAAATATCACATTGGTTTAGTCACCTCTCTTGCCAAACCTGAGCACCCTTTCAGAGAAGACAGTAAGTGGGGACTGAAAGGACCCAAGTTGGTATGCAGCTTAGATGCATCTAACATGAACGATCCACTTCAGTGCACAGTAGGAATTTCATCTGCTGTAGATGGGGCTGTTTCATGATGTTTTCTACTTTGGTTCCGAAATTAGCCCCTTACAAGTTATATCCATGCAAGTATAAATAGTTCTCACTTGAGTTGAGGGCTCAGTCCCTTTCAAAATTGGACGCATTTGTTGTAGATTATAAAATACCATCTTAGGAGCAACAATTGGAATATTGGGATTTGATTTATCAAACAGGCTTAATAATACATAGCTTCATTCAGTAATATTTTTTTTTAGTTAATTTATTAATTTGGATAAAGCACTATGTCAAACCCAGAGGGAAGTAGTTATTGGAGCAGAAAATATAACTGCTATTGATTGATTTTTTTTCAAAAATTCTTTGTATGTTTTTTATTATTGTTGGGGATTTTTTGTTTGTGTTGCTCCCAGCATGAGAAAATTTGATTTTTCATTCTTGCCATGCTTGCAATAGCTGTCTCTGCCTTGTGGCTAAGTGTGGTCCCAGGGCTGACTGTGATCTACCTTCAGACCTGAGAAGCCAATGATTCTCTGCCTCATTTCCACCTTCATTATTACATTCCCATAGGATGGGCAGAACCCTCAGCAGTGTGACAGGGGTGAAGATCACACAGGCATCCTTGGTCATGTAGTTGAAATGAAGGCATCATCCTACTTTCACTCTGTTGCTGTGCAGGTTTCATGCACAGCTCATGATATTGAAAGCCTGATCCAGAGCCTGTGAAGTCAATGGAAATCTTTCAGAGGGAAGTACTTCACCATCACTGTCAGAAAAGTACCTCCATCTCAGTTGCTTGAGAACACTTCACATGGAACTCATTAACATTTTGAGTAAGATTTTCATAATCCTAATATTATCCCACCAAAGTTAGTGGTAGGTTTCCTGTTTGATTTTGCAGGAACAAACCTAAGCCAAATATTTTGTGGATTTTTTTTTTTTAAAAAAGCAGTTACGGTCATCAGCCAGGGTAGTGGATAATGCATTGGAGAGTGACGTTACCTCTCATTTCTAGAAACAGTGGGCCATATTATTTGCTGTGTGTGCCTTATGTAGTGATCTGCTTCAGCATATAGAAGACAATGCTTAAGTAATCTTGGTCTAGCACTTTTCAGAATCATTAAGCTTACTTATTAAAATACAGGTGTTAAAACCTGGCTTGGAACCAGAGGAGAGTCTCTAAATACAGGTAGGTCAGCATTTCTAGGAAAAAATGATACAGTATAGGGGTGTCTGAAAGAGAGGAAGAAACAGCACCACAGCCAAGAAGAAGGTAAAGCAAGCAGCCAGGTTCATAACTAAGCAACACAAAATTCTTGTTCCTGTGCCCTCTGTTTTAAGCCTGTATTCCCAATAGTGGTCTTTCATAAAACTATCAGATGTCTACCATAGTTCACTTTCTGGCAGAAAAGTTTGTCTACCCATAATTTCTTATGGTTTTCTACCCAACCTGATATTTGAAAAATATGTTTCATATCAGACAACCTCAAATACTGAAAGTCTGCAGTAAAACATTGAAGTTGGATTTTTTAAAATATATTGTCCAGGTGAAATTGCCTGCAATTAAATGTGTACAGAATTGTGAGTACTGCTAATTTCACTTATTTCAATTACACTAATTACAGTTAGCCCAGTTTAATTGTTATTACACTTATAATCTTAAAGACAAATTGAAACCTGGCTAAAAATTAGAGCCATCATCTCACTCTCCAGATGTCAGATTATTGTCAAACAGTTCATCATTGAATTAAATTAACCATTATTTTTATAGATGTTTATGCATAACTGTTGGAGAATATCAAGTGGTAAAGAATATTAGAAAGTGTATGGTATTGTACATGAATGTTACATATGCATTTTATTTGAATTGTCCATCAAATGTTGAGAATGAAAGGGTTAAAGAAGGTATTCTTCTTTTCCTAAGTATTGGTAAGAATGTGGACACTCCAGCTGTTTTACATGTGTATCTAGCAAGGATACTTCATTCATGTGTCTGTCTTAAAAGAATAGAGAAAGCTGGGTGTGCTACACAGAATGTGGAGACTTTCTAGTGGACATCAGTCTAACCCATTGTTTTTCAATCTCTTCCTCCCTCCGCCCATGTCCTGTCCCTCCCTCCCTCTTGCTAGGGAGTTTTCCAAAGAAAGAGAGAAGGCTAAGGCTCGGGGTGATTTCCAGAAGTTACGGGAAAAACAACAGCTAGAGGAGGATTTGAAGGGATACTTAGACTGGATAACTCAAGCAGAAGATATTGACCCAGAAAATGAAGATGAAGGCATGGATGAGGAGAAGCCTCGAAACAGTAAGCAATTTTCTTCTCTCTTTCTCTCTTTCCATGCTTTTAGCAAGAGAGCCCATGCCCACCTGCTGTAGTGCTGAGATGGCTTATAAGGAAGAACAACTTCTTCCTAAGACTCTCACTATGCTTATACATGATTCCAGTGTAGTATCTGTACAAAACTGTGGGAGGGAGAAATATGTGTGGAATAGTTGATATTGTTCTGCAGATCCTCAGTTTATTGTCTGTGATACTGACATAAGATCATGGTATTAAAGAGAAAAAAACGATGAATACTTGCTGTTAAGGCCCGCTACTGAGATAAGTTTTAAAATATACATCTGTCTCCTATTATTTAATTGCAGTTCAGTGATGCAGGCTGTTTACACATGGTTAATTCCTTTGAATGCAAAGGTTTCTAGGCAAAGCAGTGCTACAGTACCGGAGAGGGGCCAAATCAGCCCTGTTGTACATTAAGTGGGCCGTCTGTAACTCCATTGAAATCAGTAGCATTGTGTTTGCTTTTGCCAGGCTGGAATTAAGCTGTGACGTTTCGTGTAAGGGAATTATCTCTTTTTCTTCTATTCTGGAGTTAAGATGTTTGTGCAAAGTGAGAATTCACCAACTGTCTCTTCTTATTAGAAGTCCTGAAGAAGGAAGGGCTTGAGGAAAGCAGCAATTCCCTAGATTTCATTACCTTCATTGAATCTTTGCCTTCCACCTCCTTTTTTACCAATAGAAGCTGTGTAACACTTCAGAAACACCAGAAATTATCATTATGGATTGCGCATTTGGGAAATGTCAGACTTGGAACCTTTAGACAGTTATATAGTAAAATGAGCACTGGCTCTACTCTTGGCTTTCATGACCAAAATGTGCATTTGCCTAGTCTGGTTTTGAAAGAGAAGACATGAGACATTTCCCTAGTGATCACCCTTTCTACCAGGCAAGCAAAATCCACAGGATTCTCCAATCAGAAATGTATATTCTAGAAACAGGAAGACTGGACATGGGAAAGTTTTCCCTACAGAGTAAAGCAAGGTTTGTATTAGATGCTCATTCTTTTGGAGAGTAAGCACTACTCCCTATTGCTGCCAGAACATTTAAGTTATTTTAGAAAAAAATTATAGGGTGATTAATATCAGGTTATACCCATGATACTTAAGTATCTGGACCTGAAGGACTCACTCGGATGTCTTGCTCAGACTTTCCCCAAATCAGGTTATTTTGATCTTTATGCTGGTGTCTTCATAGCTTGCTTTCACAATTTAACCTTAGTAATCACTCAGAAGTTAATTTATTATTCATGGTCAAAGTTTGAAGCCCTGTGGTGTATAATACATGGAAGGTGATGTCTGGTGATCCAAATTAATTTGTATGTAGACAGAATTGCCTATTAAAAGAAAAAAAAACCCCAACCAAAACACTACAGTAGTGGGCTCTGGTTGGTATATTTATGTGATGTCTGAGTGGAGAGGACAAGGGCTGGGTTGCACACAACTCCACTGAAGTCTTCAGAAGACTTTCCATTGACTTCAGTGGAAATTGGGTCAGGTTTATCACATATCTTCTTACAGACATGCCTACTAAAGAGAAATATAGCCATAGTGATGAAGTAGCGTGATGAGAACTTGCCTTGGTTACTCACAGATCTGAAGTTTTTCCTTTTTAATTAGCATAAAAATAATGCTGCTTTGGTAACAGCATTAGGGAATACGTCCGACTTAGGTTCATTGCATGTGCTGTAGGGTGGAGTCAATCCACTTTTGAGCTAACAAGCTCCTTTTGTGGGTGGTGATGGTAAGAACTGAAAGATAACGTACCTTCAGCTTGTTTTCAGTTCTTCCTGTTCAGTTTAAGGTGAGCTTTGTAAGGCATGGTTTACAAAATCAGTCCTCTTACATCTGACGGGTTGTCTAGAGTTTCTCACAGTAGGCTGTTAATGGCAGAATTATATACTAGCAGCAAACTCACTTATTACCCATTTCTTTTCCAAACTATTAATGAATAGAGTATCTTCAGTGCCGTTGGTTCCAAGTGTGAGGTCTAAGGGCAGTGGTTGCTGACTAGTCCCTAGCACACAGCACATTCTCTGCAGCTTTGGGTCACTTATCCACTTCTGTTCCATGACAGACCAGGCTTGGGAACAGATGTCTGCAGTGCCTAGCATTGAACAGTAGAATTATGCATCTGTTGACAGGAATTGCTCAGGATGTGAAGGAAGGCTGTGGACTGATTTTGGCCATGTACTGGGGACAATGGTCATGCTAACAAAAGTCTGCATAAGAGAATAGGAGAGACCAAGCAACTGGCTCAGTCCATGAAGTTTATTTACCTGTTCTTTTGATGTGTGTGTCCCATCTAGAGCAGGCTGTTGATAGCAGTATTCTTGTCACATATGGCCTGCATCTGTGAATGCCAAATTAACCCTTCTAGCTTTGGTGTACTGTCCAGTGCTGTACTTTGGTCTCCCTGCCACAGGCTTTTCTGACAACAGAAGTAAAGGGTCTCAGTGCTGCTATGCTCTGGTAAGGAAGCAAATAGCCTCTGGGTCAGATGGTAAAAAGCAACACTCCCCTGCCCCACCCCTAGGCCAATAACAATACCTGGATAGATGTCCTAACCTGGCAGATTTGTGGAACTTACATCTTGGCCTTTTGTATTTCATAAATCGCATTCATTTTTCTTTTCCAGTAGGCTATTGTATTTACTTTTGCACAATTGCAAGTACCATATTGTTTAAGCTAGATTGTATTTCTTGCTATTTCTGAATGTCAATCCTTACTCAAGTGACAAGTGAGAATGTATTTTCAAAGCCAAATGGCTTGCAGATGTCCTCTACTAAGATGTCATATTCGCTTATTGGTTGTCATGCTTATCTGTCATGTATGTCACATGGGAAGAAAGTCCTGGTATATGTATTGCACCTAGCTATCCTACATCTCGCTTATCCTACTGCTTATGAATATACCTTCTGCAGAGCCATCTCAACCCATTCAGGTGCTGGAGACGAGTTTACTAACCAGGTCTGACAAAGCCTGTCTGCTCTCCCGAAGCTGAGTTGCGTTGCAGCTGTACTGCTCTTGGGGCTTGGTAGATCGGCTAGAAAATGGGTTGGATGAACACTGTGTAACAAAATCAAACTGAGAATACAGATCTTTTGCTTAATGGCTTCAGCTTAAGGTAATACCACAGGAAAGGTACCATGAGTAAGTGACAGAGTGTTTTGTTTAGGGTTTTGTGGGTTTGTGTGTGTGTTATCTACTGTGTTGAATGTTTTGGCATTTGTGCAGTCAGTCACTAGTAGGGTTAAACTGCGGGAGATAGATGGTATTAATTCTCTTCCAGAAACCATCTACAAAATAAGCTCGAAGTATAAGGGACAGATGGCATAGTTGTAAATTCCCTCAGGAATCCCTTTGGCTCGAGCGCCCCCAAGATGTTTAAATCCCACCTAATAGCAGTGATGAGCTTACATCACCGAGGCTCCAATGTCTTCCTTGTAGTCTTGTGTTTAGCTCTTGCTGAAAGAGTTCCATTGCCTTCTATGCAGCTTCGATGTGTTTTTCTTTCAAGTGCTCTTCAAAGCTCACTGCCTTCTGTCTCTAGTGCAACGTCCTGAACTCCACAGAAAAGTGTCCCTGCCCCTCTCCAGCGCACTTTTTTCAGTCATTGCTTAATGAATAATGTTGATTTTTAAGGTATCAGCCCTCAGCCTTTCAGATAACAATTCGCTGAAGTGCACAGGGCAGTTCAGACCTCCTTAAGCTGTTGGTTTAGCTCAACAAACTTTAGGGGTTGCCTTTGCATCAGTTATTGTACTGATTTTCAGGAGATGTGGGCTCCTGCCTGAACTCTGACAGTGATTCACACAGTTACTTTAAGGAAGTCACATCATTTTTTGCTTCTTCAGTCTCCCTTTGGAGGTTGTTTGGGGTTTTTTATAAAGAACATCAGAAGATTTCAGAGATGTCATTAAAATATACTTACTAAACTAGAGTGTCAGCTAATGTAAACTCTGAGATTCAGCAGTTTACACCATCTGGGCTCTGACCCAGGTAGTCTACCTAAACTGAATCATCCCAAACACAGAGAACATATGTTCCCTCTTCTCTGTCTTTGGCTGCAGATGCAGGTTTTGCTGTCTTCTTACTCCATAGAGGGGGCTGCCTGCCTGTCAGCAGTGAACTGCCTCCTGTAAAACAGGACACAAGGTGGAAGAGAAGAAAAATTCCCTTGCATCCTTATTTGGTTTGATTGCCTGTGCCAGCCTTTAGGGCAACATCAGTCACATTTTGTATATGCCACTGTATATTGCTATGTATATGCCAAACCAAGTCTTATTGGGTGTTTACAGCCCTTAATGAAATGGTCAACAAGTCCAAGCAATACAACAGCAAGGACCTTAGTGGAAGAAAGAGTAAGAAAGGAAGATAAATGAAGTCAGAATTGGACAATCTGTGCAGCCTTTAGCTGATGCTCTGCAAAGCAGAGGTCTTGGCATTCTTCTGGGAGTTTATTACCAGGCATCTCTCACATGCATTGAGAGCATTCACAGAGCAGGCTGAATTTATTCTCTGTGTTTTGGGAAGTACATGTTTGATGCAGTTTTTCCTTGTTTGCAAACATGATTATGCCATTATGGCAGATGTGAGGTGGGAAATGTGAAAAGGCTTCTGGGGGCTCTTTGTGTTGATGGTTTTTTTCTGTGTTCTTTCCCTGATGGATTCCACATGGGAAGAAAACATTAATTTGACAGAGGAGAGAAACACATGTCATGGCACAAAACAGTTACTGAATTTCAAAATTACATGATAGCAAAGAGAGCTGTCCCCCCTGTTGCCAGGGTAACTGGGATTTTGCCCTTTTATTTCTTCTTGAGAGTGGTCTGGAATGCATCTGTTTTGCAGTGGGCAGAAGCAGGAAACCTCAATCCAACCCAGATTCTCCTCCTATTGAAATTAGTTGGCAAAACTCCCATTGACTGCATTGGGGTCAGGAAATAGCTGTGAATGAGCAGGGAGAAGTAATTTGATGTTTCTGACTGCTCAGATTTTGCCCTCCCTCTGTTTCCTTCTATTTCAGTTCTATTTGGTGCTGCTGTCTGCAATGTGAGTATGACCACTTTAATATCAACCAAGTCCCTAAAAGTAACAGAGCCCACTGCTTGGCCTGGGATCTGATAACAAAAGCATTCTGTGATTCAAGACAACTCATTCTTCTAGTTAAGTCATATCCAACATAGTACTGTAAAGAGCTGATTTGTAAGTAGCTACCCTACAGAAATTTAAAGTCTAATCGTACTCCAGGGCTCTATTGTAATGGGACTGATGGCTATAGGTAATCAGGTTTTCATGTAACAGCAGAAAAAGTACAAATCAATGTGTTGCCTATCAAAAGCACATAGCAATATATCAGATACTATTAAATAATGAAAGGTGTGGGAAGGAGGTTGACCGTATGTGCATATTTATGCCCCAGCTAAAGTAGGAGTAGAAAGTGCCCAGTTGAAGTCAGAAAGTGCAGAAATACAGGCAGGTTCTAAAATATATGAAAACCTAAGCTGTTTAAAAATAGTGTCTTGAATCTTCACCTTCAGAGCAGTTGTGGTAGTGCGTTAGTGGCCTTTGGAAATGTTTGCTAACATCTCAGTTCACTGCCTCTAAGGAATCAACTGCAACCTAACTTTTTGGTTGACCACAGATTTTCTCTCGCTCCTACAACTGGTGTTACCTGTGAACTCCACTAGTCATGACTAGGCGGTAGAGTGCATTTAATCACAAGCTTCTAAGAGTCTTCCCTAGAAGAAAAAGGTTTTGAGGCAAGGAGGAAGTTTTCAGCTGCAAAAGTAAGACTTTTAGAAGAAATGGGGACCTCTTGGACCATTAGAACTTTTGGAAATTCTGTGTCTTTCATGAAAACGCTTTGTGCTTCTGAACATCAGGCCAGAAATGAGAACAGGAGGGCTGCTGGTTCAAACAGGAGAAGAAAAGAATTTGAGAACTCCAGAAATAGAAGCCTCAGTAATTTCAACCCAAACAGGGTTTTATTCCCAAGAGCTCCAGTAGTAGTTTGACTGTATTACATAACAGGGATGAAAGCATGATCACCTTTCTCTGAAAGTTCAGGCTTTTTAGGATTTATCTATCCAATTTCTGTTGACTTAGTTTTGCAAAGTCAACTTACATACCACAAAGAGTCTCTGCTGGTTTCAGTGAGGCCCTGTACCAAATACTTTCCATTGACTTTAATGAAAACTGACACAAAATCCTGTGCAACCCTTTGGGAAAGTTAGCGGGTTTAAGTTGTTCGCTAGAGAGAGTTTTGTGTACAGATCTAATCAGGATACCAAGATAAAAGAACACCAACTTGTTCAATTTTTATATTTAGTAATTTGATATGTCAGCTTGCCGTGGCTTCCAATTCGTGTGCTCAGTGTACTGGTAAGGAAGAAGCTTATTACTTTCTGTCTAAGAAAATAGCATGGTTCTGTGGGATAATGTCTAAGGTAGAAAATATATAACAGGATTTTCAAAGACTTAGTTACAGGCCAAAATTTCAGGATGACCTAAAAAACTCTTGGTCCATTTTCTATGATAAAATTTAATGGGGAACTTCGCAGCTAGGGAATTAACATGCAAGATGCAGAAGGTAAAATGAGAGAGAGTATTTTTACACAATGCCTATTTTAAATTCAATCTTGACCATCGCTGCCTTAAAACTTACGTCTTTTTACTCTGTGAACAGAAGGATGGCATACTGAGTTAATTTTTGTCTCCTGTTTAACACAACACACTTGAAACACACTTGAACTTGTATGTTGACAGCAAGTCAGTTCACCCTCATTTATTCTAGTTTCATCCACAGAATTTGTCCCAATGTATCTCACAGACACATGGAAGGACATGGGCAACCACCCCTTGACAGGCATGTACAGCTTGGTATTTTAGAGGATTTTTGCCTATTGTCAAAAAGCAGTTAAAAAAAAAAAAAAAAGCAGAGTGCTCACACGGGATTTAAGATCATCTAAGCAAAAGCTGTAAGAGGCACAGGCTGGAAAATGAAACCTTTATCTGTTTAGTTCCTCTAATACCAGTTGGTGATTTGAGAATGGTGTCATACAACCTGGTTGCATTTTGCTTTCTGTGCATAAATACAAGGAAATAAAAGCCAGGGAATAAAATGATTTATTATCTGTCAAAACCCCATCTAAAGAGGAAGAAAGCACAATGTCATCTACTTTTCTCATTGTCCACTGATGTGGAAAATAATCATCTGGTAACTAAGAAAAGATTAACTGCAGCGCCAACAACTGTAGGCCTTTCAGAAGGGCACCTGATACGTGTTTCACAAGGAGTTTAGTAGCCATGATAGATTTATTCTCTTTCACCTGGAGACAGAGAGACAAAAGAAGTGCTCTTTGGTGTTCACTGCACCACCAGTTTCTTCTGGGGAAAAAACTCCATGTACTCAGCTGCAGAGGTTCCAAAACATGGTTTGCTTGGACAGGAGTGACAGCACTTCCCAGCTGTGCGCTGTTCCCCAGTGCAAGCACAGTCCCAGTGGCTTTTTTCTACCTTGCCTTCTTTTGAAGTAGCTCATACACTTACTAAAAGGCTTTTGTAAATGATAAGTCAGCTTTGGTTTTGTTGTGTGGTTCTTCCCTTCCTCACAGAGAAGCTCAGGTTGCAGAATGTTGCATGGATTTGTGCTACAGATGTCAAGCTTGAGTCTATAATTAGCGTGCTGCCTAGAAAAAGTTTCTGGGACATTAGTTCTCACATTGGGCTGAATCACTCCATCAGTCCTCAGGCAAAAATCCTACTGAAGTTGCTGGGGATTTTGCCTGGGTAAGGACTTGGGCCCCAATCTGTTTCATCTGAGGTCAGTAACAAAACATGCAAGTGTCAGCACTTGAAAATGTTGCTCAACATGAGGTCTTGATGCACCAGACGCTTTGTACTCACACATGACTTCAGTATTGTGTAACTGTCATCCACCAAGGGGAAACCATGAGATATTCAGGATGTGAAATCGCATATAGGACTGAATAGTCCAGATAGTAGTGTTGGCCCAGCGCATAATTCCACTGGCATAAATTTGACCCACTGTCATTGCAAACATTTTGCTTCCATAACTGTACTTAAGGAAATGTGGGATTGGACCCAGACAAACTTTTATAATCTAAAAAGAAAAAACAGCATATATCAGAAAAGAATGAGAAAGCAATTGTGAGGCTTCATAGTGACCTGTAGGTAGCTGCAGTTGCAGAGTACCTAGCACAATGATACTCACCGCTACAGGTGAGAGAAAGCGAAACTGCCATTTAAAAGTGTAATTTTTGTTGTATAACTCTCCGTGCAGCTGAAGTAACAAAAAAAATATATCTTTTAGGGTGATTCTGCTTCCACTTTTGCCTCATCAATGTCAACAAAACTATGATGCCAACTTTTGACTTTTTCCTTTTGGAATAAAACCAAAACTGAGAGTAGACTTCCCTCCTGACTCTCTTCACATGTTGCTTTCTGTTTTTTATTGTGAGTGAGAAAGCAAGGAAGCAGCAAGGCCTTATCCTTGATTGTTTTGTCTTTCTCCCCATTTCCAAGAAAAGAGGAAATACTTGGAGAGGAAAAAAATTAGTTTTCTCAACAAAGTGAAATTAAAAACTGAGCTTTAAGTTAAGCTTAGAAATGCTTCATATACAACACTGATTGTTAAAAATACATATGCAGATTAATATTTGAAGAGGGGAACAATGTTGTTCTGAGCTCTTTTGTCTAATTTAAAGAAAAAAGCACAGGGAGGCTAAGCAATTTTCTTCAAGATCACCCACCCTCTCAGTGCCAGAGTCTCTCACACCATTCTCTGCCCTATAGACCAGAATTTTGACCTTGGATTGTATCACATAAAGCATTTACAGGTTTGATCAGGGTGATTTTGAACTATTTTCCTTCTCTTGGAATTCACCATAATCATCTCAATCACTTTAATAGATAGAATTTTCTTGTTCCCCTGAATGTATGGATGGTTTACCCTGTGTAAGCTATTCAACAGGTTTGCTTTTTATTAGCAATATAATTTAACAACCCAGCCTTTATGAAAAAGCACCATTTAGGTTCATTGTTCTGTAGATTTCTCAGCTTCCCAGTTTCTTTCTGGCTGAAAGAAAGCTTTGATCATAAAAAAGAAAAGTGAGCAACCACTAGAAAACCTTCTTCCCCTTTCTCATCTGCTGAATAGTTACTGCTGAGGGTAGATAAATCCCATCTAACCAAATGAGATATAGAAACAATTTAGCTGAAGTTTGCATTTTATGTCAAAGCACAGTATGGAGAAAACTAATTGTTTCCTTGGTTTGAATGGAGAGCAAAAGAAAATAAAGCTGCTGGTATTCAGGAAGCCTCAGGACAAAGCTGTGGCCAGTGTTACAATCTGTAATTCTGCAGTAGTTTATTCCAACATAGCATCGGGAGGCCTGATATTGTTTGCTGAAGTGGAAAAAACATTTCTAGAAAGTAGAGCAGAGTAACACTTCAGTTTGGGGAAGGTGGGCCAAATTCAGGCATATGTGACTCCAGCAGCCAGCTTCTTGAGTGAGTGCTGGTGAATAGTGACAGCTCTGAGATAATAAAGTGACCCTGAAGCGGTCACTGCAATGAGCATCTACCAAATCTCCGTGCCGCTGCTGCCACTTTTGCTTGGAAGAAGAGAGGGCAGTGTGGAGAGCAAGTTCCAAAACCGTGCTGGTTTCTGCCCACAGGCTCAATTTTTCTTCTTGCTCCCTTGCAGGCATCAAAAGCTACATAAATTAGATAAGCTCCCAAGCTGCTGTATTTCACATCTGGGAAAAAAACTCTTCCTATAATATCCTCTGTGACTGGAAAAGTTTTTTTGTGATCTACATACACTCTTGCTGTCTTGTAACTGAGGGTCTGGCTTGTGTTGTTAAAACTTACAGTTTTTTTCCAGCTTGTCCCTTCCCTGACTCTTGTAACCTGGAGCACAAACAACATTACAGTGAGAACTGCTAGAGCAGTGATGTGTGACCAGCTACAGCATATAGAGGCTGACATTAATGTTGATAGGGCATTCAGTTTATCTGCTATAAAAGCTATTTCCCTAGCGAAGACTGTCTGGTGAGATAACACCTCTGTTTTGCCTGCTGGAAGAGACTTAGGTTGATGTAGGAATCCTCTTAGAGTACTAATATGTTACAGAGGAATATCTTTGAAGGTAAGGCTTCAGAGGAAATCCATTGTTTATATAGCCGCAGAAGACACCTTAGAGCAAATAAATTAATCTCCATCTGCCCTGTTGGGAACTACTTCTTGAAGCTGTCAAGATTTATCCATTGACACTGTGATTCCATTTCTCAAGAAAAGACATTAGAGGAAACAGTCTGTGAGAAAGCTGCCATTGCCATACCTTCTGACAGATCAAACATGTTTATTTCCCATGGTTAGAGAGGCATAAAAGGCATTCAGTACCAGGATCTCCACAGGAAATTTTGGGTAGAAATGCCACAAACCCCCAAGCTGAGCATTTATACAGCAAGCCCCTCCCCCCCTCCCCCCCCAATAAGTAGATGCCTAAAGTGTGCTCTTAAATATTTTAAGTGTTTTTTTAAAAGCTGTGGAGTATTCAGCAGTTCCTGCTGAAATCAGTAAGAACGACCTGTGGTAAGTGTTTGAAAATCAGTTAACATTGCAAACGTAGTCTTCAGAGTCTCTTCACTGAAAAGAAAGCATTTCTGAGCAGGACTGATAGCTGCTGAAGCCCCAAGGATTTTTTTTATGTGTCATAAAGAACTGTTAGGAGAGAGACTGTGGTGTTCTGTAATGGTAGCTGAGGGACATGGAGCATGTGTTTGGAGTTAGAAACAACATTAGCTGTATTACAGTAACACCAGCTGAGATCAAAGCCACAAGTGTGTCTGGCACTATATATACACAAATTAAAAGTATGTGTATGTACTTCCTTTTTACAGGAAAACAAAGCTAGTATAGGTGGGGTTGAGCTGTCTAAACATATTAATCTATTGCCAATTTACACACTTCATGGTACCAAACATCTTCATTGTGGACTGGCAGATCAAGTGTAGCAGCCGAGGCTTGTACTTTTGCAGTGTGATAGTTGGAAAGGCATATACTGGGTGGGATGTCAAAAATGCCATCCAGTGCCTCAGAAGAGGCAACTGAGTGTGTTTAGTCCAGAGACATGTAGTTTAGTACAACTAGAATCTTCAATATGGATCTTGTAAGCTGAGTGCAGTAGGACCAACCGTAACAGAAGCTGTTCTGATACAAGCTTTTTTCCCCTCTTGTCCTAAGTGTGTATTCATCATAACCTATCTACCTTTCTCATTTTCTTCCCTTAAGTATTTTATAATATACCTTGAAGATTCATGTGCAGGAAGATAAATACACTGCCCAGACCTTGTATTCCTTGGCCCAGACCAAGAGCTCTGTGTGGGAAGGGGTCAGGCTGGGAAGCCTCTAAGAGACCAGGACAGGCTGAGGGAGGCAGGGCGAGCATTAGCAGAGCTCTTTCTGGGAAAACCGTCATAACCTCCACCTTCCCTGCCCCTGACTGCGAGGTAGCTCGAGTAGTCCATCGCTTGCTTAAATCAATTCACAAGCAAGCATACAAGAAGGTAAAGATAACAGTATTTAGATTTAAATGCAAGTAGGGTTAGAAAGCTGACCCTGCTGTTGAGAAGGCAGTGCGGTGGAACAGTGCAATGAGCTGTATCTGGCAGGAGGTCTGCTGCGCTGTGATGTTTCTGTGGCAGAGCTCGGAGGCAAGGAGCCTGGGCAACCTTACACAGCTGAACTAGTATATATGTTACCAAATTGAAGGCCAGTGCTGGTGCAGCTGAGAAGAACCGACAGCTGTGAATGGCACCCAGCCCTTTGTAGCACTTTGGTGGGAAGCCTGGGAAGCTTGCAGCACGACCCCAGGACAGGCATGGCTCTGAGGGAGCAGCAGTCACGCTCTTGCTCTGTGCCTGCTCACTTCTGCTTATTGGGTGAGAAACTTCCCATCCGCTCCAGTACAGTCAGCTAATAGGATAAAAACCTCCAGTTCTATTTGTGCCTGGGAAGAAAAGCAGGTCTCTCTATCCCAGTTATCTCATAAACAACATCAAGCCTGGTGAGGTGGCGGGGGAAGGAAAATGTTTCCAACTGGGGGACCGAACTGAAAATAGCTGTGGCACTGAGTCTGCCTGCTGATTACAGCAGCTCTTCACTTAGCAGGATTGTGGAGATAAATCAACAGATTAGAGAACTGGCCTTTCAGATCTTGAGGCCTGAATTCAAATTCAGCTTTAGGGCCCATGGGTGTTCATAATGCTGCTGTTATCCTCATTTCAGTTTACAAAGTTCACAAATCACAGCATGATGCATCTCACTTCTCCTTGTCCACTGGAGGAACGACTGAAGTCAGACATGTCCCTCTATGTGCAGACTACAGAGGTCTTGTAGTGGACCCAAGGATAGATAAGGGGGGCCACTGGAGATCAGGATGAGGATGTTACCAACTACATTAAAATCCGTAGGCTGAAGTAGCACGAGGGTTAAGCGTCAGAACAAGGATGCAGTGGCAGAGCTACATGGATCCTCACAGATGTGCAGATCAAAATGTATTTTCTAGCTGTTTGAAGAACCATGAGCAGAATAACAGGGCTATACCAGGTCACGAATGACTTGTTTTAACACAGCTGCGTGAGGGAAGCTTGCATAACACCTGCCCACACTAAGCTTAGCTCAAGCTGTTGTTATCAGTCCCTCACTCTCCTGCCTGCTGGAAATATTTGCAAACTAGGAATCTTATTTCAAGGCCACTATACAATGCCTGTTTGTTTGGCTGGTGGTAATTGACCTATTCTCAATGCCCTACTCAAGAGGTATAAAAGGTTTAATTACAGGTATTTTAAGGGCAAAAACTCTTTAACTTCAGTTCTTTGCTTTTCTTCTGGCTGCACAGTAACACACAGCCTGCCCAGCTAGTATGTCTCATGCTTCTGACTCATATGATATTGTGATAATAGTGTCTAGTATCAGACTCGTCATTATGTTAGCAAAAGTGTCTGAAAGAACACCACATGCAGGAGCTGCACACAAAATCACAAGCATTTTATTTACCAGGCACAGAAGAAATGTAGCAGACTAGGTTTTCAAAACAGAATTTTATGCACATTTCTGAATAGGAGAGGTCAGTTCCATTTCAGATCATGAAGCTGAATAGAATCTGTTCGGTGTTGTCCATGAATGCAACTATGGGGTCCAGTGCTTTCACATAGCCCTGGCTCCAGAGTGACCTAGATCTGATGTGTGTGTTGCTGTACCTGTCTATCACTGAACTGTATTGCGTGATTGTTTACCATCGAGGAAGGCATCATCCAGAAGCCTTCTAACACATCCCACGTGAATACTGCTATTAGAAAATGTCTGCACTTGCTGAGAATTAATGTCTGTCAGACGCTGCCTGTGCAGTGGGACTGCCCTGATGGACAGGGCCTTGCTGCTCTCTTTTCTTGATAATATTAATGCTTAAATGTTTTAAGCAAGTCACTCCTAAACTACGTCTTCTTAGATGCAGGAAGCCTACACCGCTCTTCCAGCTTGCAGAGTGGTATTTCAGATGAAAATATTCAGTCACTTGTTCTCTCCCACAGTTCCTTCACCTGTGTCCCAGCCTCTACCCAGTTGCCCTGTCTGTCCTTTGAAATAATACAGCACAATTTCCCCCTCACATTCACTGTTCCTTTTTTTGTGATGTTCTGCCAGTAAGGGCCAGCCTCCTGGAGAAGTTTCCTTCTTCTATACCACATCTAGTCCTCAGAGAAATGTACCTTCTTATTGGCACAACTCCTGCCTAAACTCCCTGTCTGCAGGGTTGTATGAGCTCCCTCTGGGGAAGATGTCCTTTGTGAGCTATCAGGGCATGACTCCCCACCCATCCAAACAGTCCCTGAGGACCTGACATATCCTCTTATGTGCTCTAGCTCACAAACTGTCGGCCACTCACTGAGTTTTCAGGCATCACCCACCTTTGAAATGGCTTGTGACAGGTAGGAATGTCATAAAACAGCCAGAGCTACATCTCAGTTACTTTGAAGCTTAGCAATCTAGGTGGCAAGCAGCAGCCTCCAGAGAGTTTCTGATGACCTAAGCAGATCAAATTGGAACTAGCTTCTGTAATTTTTTTGCTCCTTCTGGACTCGGCAGGGAAGATGAATTCACAGGGCTGTGAACTGAAAGAACAAAGATGCTTTTGCTGAAGTAGAGATCCTCATCAAAGTTACTGGTTCACCACACAGTTGTATATTTGTATGGGTGGGCAGATGGGAAGTTCCCCCATGCACAAGAATTTCAGGAAACACGTGGCCTGCTTTAAAACCATATTTGTGCTTGCAACGTATGTGCTGGTTGTTTTCATTAATAACAATGGTAGTGAGCAAAATATGAATAGCATCGTGATTATTAAGAGGGACAAAAATGATCAAAGCAGGAGAGATTTTTTTTCTTTTTGTTGTTGATTTTACTGTCTTGAAGGCACTTTTTGTGGTTAATTGTTTTGCTCATAATCGATGTTTGTATCACTTCCCAACACATTATCTACAGTGTTTGCAGTTCTCATGCCCCCATTTCTAAGGCACCTGCGAGAGCAGCCTGCAATAATAGGATCCTTCTGGTTTTCAAGTGAGGTGCTCCTGCTTGTTGTGCCCATGTACCATTTTGCGGAGCAGATTCAGGCACATTTGATGGCATTGCTGCTTGTGCTACCTTCCTCTGCTAAAAATCTTACAGAATGAGAGAGAAACCTTGCAGAACCATTCAGGATGTGCTATTGTGATTTGTTCACCATCACAAAATACCATTGAAGGAGTCATGGAGCCTCAATTGTTTTGCTTTTCCTTTTTTTTTTTCTTCTTTTTTGTCCTTTTTTTTTTTCCCCCTTTTTTTAATGAATTGCTTCAAAAATTTTGGGGGAACCAGAGGGGCTGCTGAAAAGTATTAGATTGACACCAGAAACCATGTCCTGGCAAGTAAATGCCTTGCACTTTGGCACATTAGTCGTTGCTCCTAGCAAGGCAAACAACACAAGTCATTTATCAGACAAGAAAACCAGTTTAGGATGTCATAGGAGGATCCAGATTCAGGATAGAGACATCTTTCAAGATCTGTTCTAGTAGCAGCTCTGTCACCCTGTGACCCAGCCCATCTGTCCTCCTTCAGCTGCAGAGATTAAGAGTTACTTCCATTGCATTTGCAGGCAGATGCTCTGCAGTGAATGGACTCCTACTGCAAACTTAGATGTTTGCTCAGCAGTACACCCAGTTACCAAGAGACACTGCCTGTCTTCCCCTCTTTAGCATAAAGTTAGACTCCTTTCTGTAAAGTCTGCATTTGGGTGAGTCCCACATCCTGTGCTTATGAGATATATGAGATACCACAGGTTATGCAAAGAATACTTTTGCCCCTCAGACAGGGAATTGCAAGGAGGATTTTAAGTTCTTCCTTTCCGATACAGAACAGAATATGTGTGAGGCTTGCAAATGCTGTCTCTTGGCAGGGCCGGGACTTTGTGCCCATTATGTGGTCCTCTGTGCAATGTGCATTCCACTCACCAGCTGAAATTAACAAATATTTGTGGAACATGGCATATTACGGTCAATATCACTATAAAAAGAAGAAAAATGACAGCTGTTTAAAGTAGCTGAGGGGTTTGTTATACTACAGTAAGTCCCAGCAAGATTAGTTATTAGCAGGGTAATGCATTCATAGGTGTGCAGTGATCTGCACGTGGTAATGACAGATCTGTTAGTCACATGCCTGCACAATTTATACATATTACTATCTCTCCTATTCCACTTTGTGGATGGTATAAATTTACTTAGCCCATGGCTATATCCCCTCAACATCACAGGATGTGTAGGTGCATATGGTGACACTCTGGACGGGGAGAAGGTCATGTAAAAGCAAGCCTTTTTATATAAAATATATACATTGTGATTTATATTGTAAAATATGTAATTTATCTGTGAATTAAATGTTTGATGATACAATACTCCATCTCAGTATTGGCAATGTTCCTACTTTTTACTGCTTCATTCACTAAAATAGAGCTACACTGCATCAGTCTTCTCTGATGCAGTCCAATGCCTTGCCTGGTTTTACTGTAATGACAGGTCTTGTTACTACATACCAACTGCAGCACCTTTGCTGCTGGTTCACTGGTGTAAAGATCTTTTTACTGAAAGCCTTTTTCTGTTTGACTCAAGTGGATACAACTGGCAATCATTTTATGGCTCTTTATTACTCTCAGACTCTGTGTCTGACCTTGAGTGAAAGTGTGAATCAAGCTTCCTCTCCTTGCAATTGCAGTCATTTCTACATAACCCAAAATTAGTCTATGCAAAGTGTATATTTTATGTGTATTTAATATATTGTATGTAAAATACTGCCCATATGAGCATTGGCCTCTGAGCCCTTAGTAAGCATTTTCCAAGTCTTTTGATGATTTTTCTGCATTTTCTTTACTGTGCTAGATTCATTGATGCATTCTGTCTAACTTTGGGAGGTATGTAACCACCAAGATCCTACATTTAGTTAAAGTTCCCTTTCCACTTCTCCTGTAGAAGCTTTCCTATTGCAGAACTCCTTTTCACAGAAAACACAAATGTGTTCCCCAGTCATATCTAATATATTTTCTTGGCAAAATCAGAACGTCTAAAGAAAACTAATCATTTACCTCTGCACAGTTTACTTACTGCATGCTGTTTGCATTTAAGAACTTTCTGATTGTTCCCCAGACGCTGTATGCATGTAGCAGAATGAAAGCTGTATCTTATTTAAATTAATGAATAAGATGAATGAGTGCAGCACTTCCAAAACCGGCAATGAGAGGAGGAAAGCTAAGCAATATTCACATATTAATTAAAATGAGAGCTCTCCACCAAAAAAATATGAGTCGATTGATATTCTGACAGCTGCCGATAGACTCATTCATGAAATGATGGGCATGAGAGGCACCATGAGAAGGAGGGTTTTTACTGGAGACAAAGTCATTCACTTGATGCACATTCTGTTAAAAGAAGCAGCCTGGATATTACAGTTTATTCTTGTTGTGCTTGATGGAAAAAGAAATTTTAAATCCCAGCTGGAGAATTCACGGGACTTCTTTGCTCTTTAGATTTGCTTTATAGTTCTGCAGAGTCCCGCTTGGGAAACATTAGCATCAGTGATAACTGTAGTACTTAGTGCTTATTGTAATGTGTTTCATCTGCAGGTCTCAGAGAGATTTGCAAGGTGAGTGCAGAATTATAATCCTTTTAGAGAAACTGAACAGATACGTAGAAAGGCTTGGTCATATGGCCAAGGTGACACAATAAGGTGAAATAAATGGTGGTGGAGGTCTTCAGGTCCTCCTGAGCTCAAATGCAGCGTGGGCAAAAGGGGTTATTTAGACCCATATTTTGTAAAGTAATTCAATACCAATAGAAATTGGAGTATTAGAAAAAATGGAGTCTAAGTGAGCATATTAGAAAGCACAGTCAAGTGGGTTGTTGCTTTTCTTCATATACGAACGAACATGCTGTTGGATAGTCACACTGTTTCAAGGCAGGTACCTAACCCAGAGGCACAAGGTAAATGCCAGCCTGTCCATACAGTTGAGGGAGGCATCAGTATGGCATTCAGAAAACCTGTGATAGGAATCTATCTGCCTCTGTAGCCTAACTCAAACAGCTAAATCAGAGATGTGAAGTCAGGCAATGTGAATAGCCTCTGGCATATCCAGTTCTAAAACTAGTGCCCAGATCTGCAAAGTCATGTAGTAATGTCTCATTAAAATCTGTGAAAAGTTTATGCTTTGTCTAGGTTTATGGAACTGGGCACCCTTTGCTCAGGCATGATCTTCTCTGCATCTTAAATTGTCACAGTATTAAAGTGAGATTCAGCAACAAGTGTGGCAACATTATATAATCCATGGAGATAAATCTGAATATTAGAATTACTTCCACTGCCAAGATATAAAGCATGTCATAAATACAAGATGCAACAGTGGTAATGATACTTCTGAACTGGGAGCAAATATTATTCTCCAAGTGTGTAAAGGAAAAATTATCTCAGGGTTACACAGAAGCGTATTTGCTTGTGCCAGCTTTCTGTTTCAGTGGTTGCCTGTCTTTGGCAACCTGCCATCTAATAATTCATTGCATGTCCATGGGGCATTTCATTGGAGGAGAGACATATGTTAGTGCAAGAGTAGATCTGGTATCAATGCTTGATGCCAGTGACATGGAACAGAGGCTCTCAAAGGGTCTTGCACATCTGTCTGTCTAACCAGTCACAGACTGCAGACTCTTTGTCATTATTTCTGTCTGTTGGGTCTCAGAGCTAGAATTAACATAACATGAAACATTTTTCAGATTTATTTTTCAGAAAGCTGCTACATAGCTTTTGTTGCTGTGTTAGCTGCTGCGGGGATGCTATGTAAGTAATGTGAAATTAGAGTTTAGGTAGTCCAGTAGAAAAAGTCTGCATTCAGAGATGAGCCACACTGTGGCAAGATGTAAGTGCAAAGGCTTCAGAAGCAACCGTAGAGTATAAAACGTACTGATCCTTATAGTTTGCCTTCTGTTGAAATCATGAGATACTTGTATGCCTTTAAAAAGTTTGTTTCATTTCCCTTTAAAAAAAAATGCTGTGCTACCTAGAGAATATGTAACTAGTGGGAGTTTTCATCAACCAGAGTGAATTATGGATGTGATGATAAGTTGGGAAAAAAAAAAAAGATCCCCATGCAAGCAAAGCCACTGTGATTTGCCACAGGAACAGGTACACTGGAACAGGTTGCTCAGAGAAGTTGTGGATGCACCAGCATTGGAAGAGTTCAGGGTCAGGTTGGACAGGGCTTTGAACAACCTGATCTAGTGACAGATGTCCCTGCCCATGGCAGTGGAGGTGGGCTACATGATCTTTAAAGGTCCCTTCCAACCCAAACCATTCTATGATTCTGTGAAATATATAATGTCTTCTATGGGACCCGTTCCTGTGGTTTTTGTGGTTTATGGGACTGGTTTGGTTGAGGTGAGCTGCCCACTCTGTGTACTCATTGTCCTGTTAGCTGGACTGCTGCTCCTAGTCCAGTCAGGCAAAGGTAAATTCCCTGGTGGAAGTGCCTTCTCACCCTTTAACAATCCCCTGTCACTTAGGATGGATAGGTGTGGGGACAGAGTTGTTCTCCACTGTCAGGAAGTCACATATATACTACATCGGTATTTAGTCACTTGACCAAATACTTTAGGGTATTGAGTAGGCAGTTGAATAGTATGCCCAGGTGTCAATCATGGCCTTGTCCATGCTGCAGTTTGGACACTGAAGTGCCTTCAGTGCAAAGTATGTGGTAGACTGAAGATGTACTGGTCTGCTTGAAGCCTGGGAAGAGGGGAGATCTGGGCCCTCTACATCTGGCAGAACCAAGCTCCCTTGGGATCTCTGATCTGCTTGCAGGCAGTGGATCTTTTGAAGTTGACAGGGAACTACTCCTGTAAGAGGGCATGTCACTGAACACACATGGCACAGGATGCAAAGCACCAGGATTTCCACTGCTAAGTTGCTGTGTGCCCAGATGGGAGGAAATCTGCATTTGCCTCTTTCTTGCCTTTGTCTCGACTCTTGAAATTACATGCAGGAAGTGACCATTGAGATGGCATGGTCTGTATACCGTGGTCCTAAACATAACTCTGGTCTGGACTAGAGCCCACTATTTAGAAAAAACATCTCTTCCAAATTAAAACATTCCTGTGGTGGATTTACCACCAGCATTCTTGGTACGTGGTTCCAGTAATTAATTACCTGGACTGCAAAAAATGCCTGCCTTGTTTCTAGAATGGAGCTGGGGTGTGCGCACAAGGCCTGTGTCTCTGAGAACTGAGTCAGATCATAAAGCTATCTGGGCAGTGTTTGAGCTACTACCTCTTGTATTCATCCCCAGTTTATACACAGCTCTTCTGCAGCACCTTCTGTTTTCAGGATTTGTTAACTGGCCTGAATGAACCTCACAGCATCTGCACACATCATTATCCCTATATTGAAGGTGATGTGAGGTGCTAGGTAAAGTGATTGCCCTGCTGAGAGCATACCACAGTGCGGATTACAGTCCTAATCTCCTGTCTGACCTTTCACTTCTAGGCCATCATTCCTCTAATACTTGATACCATTTTAATAGTTTGTATTGTCCTTAAGTTTTCCATCAGTGCAGTGTAATAAATGCCTGTGAGCTAGTGCCAGCAAGCTAGCCTGAACCACAGGAGTCTCTTCAGCATCTGCCACTGTGCCCGCATCCCTTACTTTACTTAAATTTGGCTTTCTGCAGCAGTAAGATTTGGGAAGTGTGAAGTTGTCTATGTGCATGCACCTCTAATCTGTGTGAGCTGAGAAAGTCTGTGCATAATAGGCAGAGGATCAACATTAAGTAATGTCATGAAAAGCCAAGTAGCAGGAGGACACCAGAGGGCAAATGCCAAATGTAAACTCAAATGCAAATTATGAGACATATTCTAGGGGTATCCCAGTTAGGGTAAGGCAGTGTACATCCAAGTGCTTGATGAAGGTTGTTACTCTCTAAAGATGGGGAAAGACAGAGAAATGTGATTACCTCAATAACTCTCCTGTAGCAGCTCTGACAGTTTTGGAAGAGTTTCTAGATCTTAGAGCAGTTTAGGAAGAAAGCCAAGAAACCTCACTGAAAAATAGGCTAGTCCAGATTCTGACCCTAAGCATCAGGGGATAACCTCGGGACACATTGCCATTGCCTTCATCTCATCAATTTCAATAGGTCAGACAGTCAAACAAGAAGAGTTTTGTGATAGACATCACTGGAAAAAGGATTTGACGCATAAACTTAAATTCAGCAAGTTCATGTTTTCAGAAGCCAGACACAAAAAAGAGCAGAAAGCTCTTTTTAAGAAGAGTTGTCCTCTGATGATCTGTTATGATATTTCATACTTCCGTGTACCTTTGTTTTTCATTTTGTACTTTCAATTCACATGATGAAGTTTTCAGACAGATGTGGGATGTCATGTGTAAGCTGAGTTCCTTGTTTTTTTCTTTTGCCTGTCACTGGCTGCATGTTCTCTATTGATGTCTTGTTCCTGGTACTTGACACTGACCATCTTGTCTGTGAAAGGAAGCACTCCAGCTGGCTTGCCTGATAAGAAGAAAGGAAAGTTTGCTTGGTTTAGTCACTCCACAGAAACCCATGGTAATGTTCCACTGCACTCTGTGTCCACACTGCGTATATCTGTGTGTGTGTGCGTCTATATATCTCTAAACAGACTGACATATAATATAGCTTTATATACTTCTGCATGTGTGTGCCTTGCTTTTTCTATTGCTTGTGCAGTGTCTTCTTCATGCATTCAAGATAATAAGCCGCTCTGCAAATCAGTCTCTTGCTAATGTCTTCAAAATCGTTTTCCATTTGCAAATAAGCTCAAATATGTCTTGAAAGTGCTTTACCTCATCTTCAAAGATGACTTGCAAAATAGTAACGGTTTGGTTTTTTTCTTGTAGGGCTTAGTCTGGACCAAAAATTTTAATTATGAATGTTGTTTTTTCTTACAGTTTGCTTAACTGTTTCATGTACATCAAAATATGAATTCAGTTGACTCCTTAAATTGTCTTTCCAAATATACTAGATTAATAAAACGTCTAGTCTTTATAAAAGAACAGGCACTATTAGAGTAAATATTTCATAGTTATATCAAGAGTGCTGGACAGTTCATTATTTCATATGGTCCAAAGAACACAGGACAAGAACTTTAGATTTCCTAAGACATGTGTTATAGGCATGTGAATTTTTGGGATGGGATGTTCATTTTGAGGGACATTTCTGCCATGTTTTCAAAGCAGGAACCCTGGACCTCATTGGAAGAACCTTCTGATATCTTTCTAGCCTCTAGACCTGGTCCCATGGCCCATTAAACATCTGCCCAATTGAAAGGCAGAACTTATTTATTCTACATTGCCTCCTTTTGTGTTAAGGACCTACAAATAGATGTGTTCTGAGTATTGAGTAACGTATCCTTACAGGCTATTAGAAGGCTCTCCAACAGCTAATAGTGCATGTTTTCAAGTCTCATCTAAGATATATATCCAACTGCTAATACAGGTCATGTTCTGAAGTTCTACCAGGCATCTGAGAGATCTATTTATCTCCTCCATTGTTCAGTTTTAAGTATCATTTTTTCATTTGTTTTGTGTATTTGAAAAGGGGGCAGGAGGGAAGAGGACACATATGGGATTCTGTCAGTTGTCCTAACCTATGTTGAATGAATTATTAGAGCTCATACAGGAGCTGGAAGCAACTGGTAGAATGGATATGGTGACTATTATTTTTTTTATGATCTGTAGAAGCAAATAAAATACTGAGGTTCGTTAACAGATGTGACAGGTCCTCACATCCAGGTGATATAGGTTCACATCTAAGGTTGCTTTCATTTTATGTTTATTCCATGATACTTTTGCAAAAGCCTAGGAGATACTGTCCAGTTCTTAGCTGCTGAGTGTCAACATTAAATCTCCACCATAGTCCATATTCATTCGATGCTTTGTGGGTTATATCTGAATGTCAGAGATTCAGAATTCTGCTCTTATCCCTATAGGTCTGGTTTATAGGTTTTAGTATATGGCAGATGAGCCATCAGTATTATTTATGTAGTACTTGCTATCAGGGTAACAGAAGCCATTTCTCTGAATATGTGTCAATCTGGTACTTTGTATTCTAATCATTGTACAAAAGATTGGGGAGGGCACTGAGGATGTTGGGCTGGTGCAAATAAAAGGGCATTTTTAAAAAGTGTTCTATTGAATCTTGTTGGCTTTGCCAGGTTCTCTAATTTTCAATGCTTCTCATTCATAAAATTTCCAGAAACTGACTCTTGAAAGAAAGAGA
Organism: Falco biarmicus; assembly: GCF_023638135.1. Taxonomy (NCBI): domain Eukaryota; kingdom Metazoa; phylum Chordata; class Aves; order Falconiformes; family Falconidae; genus Falco; species Falco biarmicus. Next base: position 69,272,373 of record NC_079292.1, read on the forward strand.
GCAGCTGCTTCTTCCCTTTTCTTTAGCATTTGAGTAACCTGTGTATGTTCCTGAAGTCTACCTGCCCAACCTGGCCTGTGCAGGGAGGCACTAGACTTGCTCAGCAAATTGCTTAATCCTTAGGAACTGCAGCTGAAGGTCTTTTCATTAAGCCAGTACCTTCACTTATGCGATTCTTTAACACATGTGCCAGGTTCTAATGGCCAACCCTCTCTTTTTCTTCCCTTTGACTCTTACAGTGAGCATGCCCACCAGTGAGACCGAGTCCGTGAACACAGACAACGTCCCTGGAGCAGATATTGAAGGCGAAAACTGCGGTGCTAGGCTAGCGTGAGTACATATACACAGATATATGAATGTAAGCGTTGGGTTTAGCTTGGTGGGTTAAAGCCAGGGCAAATGTCAGGCTTTTTAAGGGGAAGAAAACCCCACAGTGTGTGAAAGGAGAGGGTGCAGAAGATCTATTGATCCCAGTTCTTATCTTAATTGCAATGTAAACTCACTCTGGACATTAGTGGAGAGCCTCTGGGTTTATATAGATGTAAATAAAGCACAGAATGCCCTGGATAAGCAGATCTGGTTTTGCATAATAGTTAAAAGAACTGATGGATAACAGTGTTCTTATTTTAAAATTCATCTTTGGAGATAGATAATCAAATCCAGTATATGTAAACCAAAGAGTGGAAATTTCCGGTCTATTTTAATTTCTCTAATGATTCTTGTACACTTTACACTGCCTTGTAATAGAAATACATGGATGATAACTCCCATCCTGTGGCCTGAATTACACCCTTCAAATGCTGAACACAATACTGTAGCGACAAAGAAATATATAAGTTAGGAGGCAGTAATACTACTTTGAAATTGCACTGTTGTAGTTAATAGATATGCTCAAGAATGTGTGAGAGAGCACTTATGGAATACCATATTATATGGTATATGTTTTATCATCACAGAAAGCCAGAATAGGCAAGAGGAGTCCTTGCTTGCCTTTTGCATGATTTAAACACAAGTGGACTTTATGCTGTGGGAGAATATGTTAGTCCCTCTAAATTTCCTTGAAAAATCAGCTAAGCATATCAGTGCTATAGCTCATACCATGCTGGAGTATTTTGAGGCTCTGTCCTGTCCTTGGGCATACCTCAAGCCCTTCAGTGTTAGTCAAATGCTTATCACAAGTGCGTAAGAAATGCCCTGTTTTATCAGACCTGTGTTCGTGCTGGCTCCGTGTCCATGTCCTGACAGTGACAGAAGGGCAAGTGCACAAGTCTGGCCATTTCCTACTTTCCAGTCCCCTTTTGCTGCTCCCAAATTTGTGATTATTGGATTAGAGATACTAGAGGGCACACTTCTACTTTTTGCCTTTAGTGGCAATTTATGGACTTGTCATCCATGGATTTATCTGAGCCCACTAAGGCTGTTGGCTCTCACAGTCTCCTGTGGCAGCAAGCATCGGAAGTTCACTACCTGCTGTGTAGACAAGTACTTCCTTCTATCTATTTTAAGCTGATCTACTACTACTTTCAGTCAACGTCCTCTTCTTCTAATACTGTGAGATTTGGTGATCAACAATTCCACATTCAGTTTATCTATCAATTCCATGACTTTGTAAACCTTCATTTTATCTCACGCACACCCCGTCGGTCCTATTCTCTACAAACTGAAGAGGAGGAGATCTTATCCATATTATAAGATGGCTGGAGAAAGACTTTTTACAAGGACATGTACACTTTTTACATAGGACAAGGGGGAATGGCTTTAAACTGAAAGTAGCTTAGATATAAGGAGGACATTTTTTACTGTGAGGGTGGTGAGGCACTGGAACAAGTTGCCCAGAGAAGTTGTGGAAGCCCCATCCCTGGAAGTGCTCAAGGCCAGGTTGGATGGGGCTTTGAGCAACCTGCTCTAGTGGAAGGTGTCCCTGCCATGGCGGGGGGGGGGGTTGAACTAGGTGATCTTTAAGGTCCCTTCCAAACCAAGCCATTCAATGATTTTACAATTGTATAATATCTGGAATATGTTGTAAATTCAATCTGCTTTCCTGTGTCAGTCAGCAACTTACAAACCTTAGAAGAAATTATTTGTGATAGCTTTACTTCTGCCTGCTGTTGCCTAACTGCTGAATCTTTTAGTTTAGATTATGAACTCTTTTCTGAAGGAACCAGGCTAGATCTATTCACAGTTCTGAGGCAGTTGTAGCCCTTCCTTTAGCACCCCACCAAGTTGCTTGTGCTTTTATCGCATTACAGAAAGCAGCAGCTGGATATGTGACCACTTCTTCCAGCTGGATCCAATTTGGAGAACTATCTTTGTTCTGCAGTTATGGTTCCCAACACAATGAGTTCCCTGGTGCTACACAGTGCCAACAACAATGGCAACTGTTACTATAAAGTTGCATATATTTTTAATATTACTGCTTGTATTCATTTATTGTCCTTGATCCCAAAGGATCCCAAAACACTTAAGGGATTGTTTTCACGGCATTCGAGTTCAGCCATCTTCAGGGTAAAATGTGACAGGTGTTTAAAAACAAGTGGCACAAGTGTATAAGGAGATGTATGAGGATGGCTTGTTTTGCACTGAAGCTGCATGGGGAATTTTGGCAAGCTGAACATAATCATCTTAGCTGGAATGTAGCCAGGAGAGCTGAAGTTAAACCCAACTCTAAACATAATCATGACTTAGAATGGAGTTTACTTCAAATAGCTCAACATGTGCTCACAGGAGAATGGCAGTAGTATGGTCTAGCTCTGCAATCATTATGGTCCTGACATTAGGAGAAGGGATGGCTATGTCCAACATATTTGAGGGAATAAGACATAGGAAAATGATGGGAAAACAGGGCTTAATTTCTTCTTCCCGTGTTGTAAATGTTAAAATAGGGCCGTAAGTTTCACTGGAGCAGGACCTGTAAGATTCAGGGAGATAACAGTCTCCTTGCCACTTTCCACTTCATTTGAAAATGGGTGATGTATAGTAGAGGGACTGAAGTCTGTTATTGAGAAGGGTTTTTTACCCCTTACCCAAGGACAGTTAAAATCCTCAAGGCCTCACTCAGATTGCTTTTCATCTCTAAGAGATGGATAAGCTCTTTCATCCAGGAAAATTAATGGCTGTATCATTGTGTTTGAAATACTGGAGTGAGATACAAATTTTGCTAATGCTTCCTGCTTTTGTAAAATGTTTGTTTCAAACTTGTTTTTTTCTGAAGATTCCTTAGTTATGGGTAAATTCAGGTCTGCCTTTGATTCTGAGGCTTGGAATCCTTTCTGGTTTGTTTTCTTACCTGCATCACACATTCAGACAGAGAGAAAACAGCTTTTCTGGTTTCAAGAAGTATTAAGTCCTTCTCTTTCTGAGCCCTCATTTAAACCCCCCATAGGCCAATATTCCTGCTGGGACATAAAAAATGTAAGCAAGAATTTATTTGAATTAGTATCTTATTTTATTGAAACCTGACTAAGATAATCAGGATTTGGCCCAGTGTTCCAGAACAGAAGTAATTCATATGTGAAGTCAGTTGAGCTTTTCAAGTTCCTCATCTAGTATTAGTGATTTTGAGTAAACATTAATAACTATACTCATGCCATCCTGATTTACTATAGTTGAAGATTAGGCCCAGACTTTTGAGCAGTCACCTGCCCTCTGGATTTTGGGTTTACAGTTGGAATGGCTAGAAAGGTTTTTTCTCAGTTGAGTTTCATCTATTGAAGATGAGTCTTCATTTATACCAGCCTGCTAAAATCACCTGGTGGCCATGCGTCCACATTGCCTTGCTATAAACGCTTTTTTTCCCAGAGGGCAGAGACTGCACTGAGCAAACTGCAACCAGACATGACTGAAGCAACAGGGAGATATCAAGTTAATATATTTATTTATTTAGTGGCATCAGGCAGCTAGGGCATTTAACCACCCCAGCACCACCACCATGGTTAAATACTGAGCTTGCCATCAGAATGCACTCATGATAAAAGGAAAAAAGTACCCAGGAGACTGAAATAAAAAGTATTTTTATTGAAGATAACTTAGAATTACTGGCTGTTCTTTCTGTTCTTATAAAAAACTGTAGAGCTTTGAAAGGCTGGGTCTGTGAATGACAGATCTGCTTGAGAAACCAGGCTCAAGCATGCCTTTTGGAAAAGATCTTCCCTGACAGCCTTTCTCAGCTCCACAGAGACATATGCTATGTGAGATGAGGAGAGTACCTCTCGAACACAAGCTATCTCCTAGTGATGAATTGTCTCAGAGAAGCTTTTATTTCTATAGTATACATACTATAGAAACTGCCTTCATCAGCTGTGCTGTCTGGAGAAATGCCAGTCTTCAAACCAGCAGAGGGAGTTTCAGGAGGAATCTAACATCTAATCTCTCTTCACTTATTGTGTAAATCCGGTTTCTTAGAACTAAAACAACAACAACAACAACAACAAAAACCTGATTCATATTCATTCCTTGTGTAATTCTACTGCTATCAGGAGAGCTGTGGCAGCGAGTAGTTCCCTTCCTAAAATGGGTGTTAGCTTTAGCAGGCATCTGAATTTGAAAAAGGATTTTTGTAGGGTTCTAGGACACTGAAAAGCATCCCACAGCTTCTGCAGTATATCATCCGTGTCACGGTATTGCCTTGTACGGCACTGACATCTGCCCTGCAGTAGAAACACAACAGCTTGTATCCTCAAGGACAACATTTGGAAGTGGAACTAATCTTACTTCTGATGTGTCACAGTTTTAATAACCTGTTGCTTCTGGGTACAAAGAAGTGTGTTTCCTCTGCAGCAAGCATCAGTGGGATAAACCCAGAACTAGGAGCAATGGGGTTTTATTTGCAGGATAGCCTTATACCCAGGACTTCCCAATTGCGAGTAGTTTCCCTGAGCCTCTGTGGTTACTGCTGTGCAGGACTTAGATTCTGAGGACAGGCAATTGCTCATAACCAGCAGTAATATGTTCTGTATGGGATGTCAGCATATATAATCTTCCAATAGAACCAGAATGTTAATTTTCTAAGACAACCATACAGATCTGGAGTGCCACAATAGAGCTTGCTTTGATACATATGTATTAGCTAAAAAAAAAATAGACCTTTGTGGAAGCTAATGTTCCATAGAGCCTCATTAGAAAAGTGAAGCCCTTGAGCTCAAAGGGAAAGAGAGCTTAAAATTATCTGCTTTTGTTGAAACAATAAGCCACTTGGCATTTTCACCTTGGCCAGGATTTCCATACATTTGGGGGACAGTTCAATTGCTTTTCCACCAAAGAGGGTTAAAACAATAAAACAGGACAAACCAAAATGAACAACCTACACTGGCTTTCCAACTGAAAACAGTGTGTGTGTCCTGAAAACTATGAACAATGGAAGCTTTCCCTGGCAGCGGAACCATCAATGATTTTCCCTTGGTGCTTTTCTGGCTGGGAAAATAATTCCTATGCAGTTCTTGCAATAATCAGCCTAGAGGCCAGTGGTAAAGGCAAAAGAGTCAATTTGCTTGCAGGTTTGCTGTAGTTGCTGCTGGTTTGCACCTAATGAGAAGATAGCTTCCTTCTGTGAGGACCAAAGTCCCCATCACATCAGGAGCAGTGGTAAGAAAAGTCTGCCAAAAGCTCTGAAACTGCTGCTGACTTCAGCAGGAAAATACGCAGGATCAACCCTTACTTGTCGGCCTCAGCTGCTGCTCTCCAATTTATTATGAGCAAGGTGCTTTTGATATTCACAGTCAGCTCTATATGTGTCTAAAGGACAACAGCATGCCCTTGTGGAGGAGGAATTATCTTCTTTCTTCCGATTTTGTGACAGCCTTGCCTGTGACTTGCCACAGAGAGCACAAGATTATTCACTAAATGCTGAAGTGCTGGCCTATTTTCCCAACCTGTAAGAAAGCCTGTTGAATATCAAACCAGATCAATTTTAAGCTAGACAGATCCAGTTTTCTTAAGGATGTTCTGTAGGTTTTTACTGCTGCTGGCCAACAACTGCCTCTCTCTTAAACCCAGCATCAATTCCGTGAGGTCAACAGGCTCTCCAGTGCTTCTGCAAGAAGGGCAAGAATGTAAAAAAAGAGAAGAGGCACCACGGTGTGGACTCCACTGAAATTCAGTGATTGCCTCAGCAGGAGGATCGCAGTCCACATCAGAACACAAGTTCTTCAGGGCACATCATCTGTTCTGTTTTGCTGGAAGCTTTTAATTAATGGTTAGAAATAAGAAACGGTCATTGCATGTCCCTGTACATTTTCACAGTATTAACTGCATTGTGCAGAGGATAGCAGGCAGAAGAACGGAGTCCCATTGCTTTGGTGTGAATCACAGAGGCATAGCTGAGGGTAGAATTAACCCTAACACTTCATTAAGCTTAGAGATTATCAGGTATGTAGCATGCATACCTCAGAATGTCATGTCACTGTATGCTCTTGTCCCAGTAATACCTGGGAAAAGGACCCTAAGGTGTGCATCTTCTCTTCAGGATGGCAGCATCCTAACTAGAAGCAATGAAATGGCAACAGGGATAGAGGGGAAAATGTTGTGCCACTTGACCAGTAACTGCATGAATGCAGTATGTTGCACCAAAACAGAATCAATATCACACCTGCATGCTGTTCTTACAGTTCTAAATCTGTAAAATATGCACAGGGCAGCTCTTTGGATGTTCCTCAAAGTTGTGTGTAACCTAGAAGCACAGTAAGTCAATTTCTGCATTACTGCTTTTCTGAGAGCTTTTACTAGTATCCAAGGGCTTTGTAAGTTATCACAAGGATAGTTGCCTATAGGTGGGATCATATACCGTAAAAGTAGCTGTGACCAGCATGCAAGATAATTTCACGGTTATGTTTAGTAATTTCTATACCCAGAAAACAACTGTAACATGGCCTTTGTGTCGTGCTTGGAGACTGACAAGTTTTCTCCAGAGTTGTTTGTTCAGTGTACAATTACACAAAGTCCTCAATCCCTGTTATACAAGAGTGTTATACATCCTTCAGAAGTGTATAGTTTCTCTTCTCTGGTGCCCACCATGATAAACAAAGACTTTATTTCCCAGAATGTGGCGTATCTCACTGCATTTGAATTGTGCCAATTATTCTGAATTTATGTTGATAAAATCTTTAAACTTCACTGTCTTATCTGTATGTGGTACATAACTATGTAAGGTTAGAAGAGTTTTAGAGTAATTGAAAGATAGCTAGTCCAGCAGCAGAGGTCTGATTTTTGTGTTTGTCTTTCTAAAAGATCATTTGAGTTACACGGTTCCTATGATAAAAACACTCAGTAGTGAGCTGAAATGTTTGGATAGGCTCCTATACCATGATTTTAAACAATAGTTTCTAAAGACATTCCAGAGCTGGACACAAATGTGGACGCTCTCTTTCCTCCAATGGCATAAAGTTCCCAGTGTACCAGGTGTGCAAAAGATCCATGTTTAAACTCAGCAGAGAATCTGGTCCACTCTGAACTCCTGGCAAGCACCAGTTTGGAGAGTGACAAAGAAGCTATGGCAAGGCCCCTAACCCAGGCTATTTGACAGCCCTTAGTGATGACATAAAAGAATTTTTTTATATGATATAGTTAACCCTGCTTCTGAAAGACAAAAGATAATTGATCATAAGGGTCATTGAAAAATGTGTTTCAGGTTCAGGCATAATGTTTCCAGAATCAGTTATTGTGCAGTTTGTGTTTCCAAAATTCCATTTCACTCTTGGATTCTGCTCTAAATATAAAGCTCTTCCTCCTTCCTTGTCCTGTTCTATATATATAGCACACCCACATGTGATAAAGCCTTCTGCCATAGCAGTAAGGCAAGGTGTGGGGTGGGGGGAGGCTGTAGCTAACCTGTGGGAGCACTGAATGCACTTGGCTGCTGCTCATAATGCTCCAAAGATATAATTATCATATGCATGATGAGTACTACACCTGCTGCATCTCTTTTGCTTAAATAAATAAAAGATTCCTTAAATGCCACAGAGCTCCCTTACTGGGAAGCCATTAGCCAAAGAGGTCACCAGAGGACATCACATTCCCTGTCCTTCACCTTCCATCAGGCAGGTTCCCCATGACATGTCTTTTGGTCTCTTCCCTCCCACCGCCAGCCTCTTCCTGTGAAAGTCCTTGCCATCTCCTTTTCAGTGCCCAGCTTTCTCCTTCACTGTGATTTTTTCTTCTTTTTCTTTCCCCTGTCTTTGAGCCTTCTTTCCTGTTGCCTGTAAATCTGATCCATCACGGTTTGTAGGTAGCACTGATAAAGCAAGAGTTCTCAGTGAGGAGTTGGGATAGCTTTAACATTAAGGATGTGCTTTGTAGGTGCTTCACTCATCACCCTTGTTAAAGCTTACTTTGTCTCTGCAGAATAATTTAGCATGTTCTTTTCAGCCAGTGCCAACAGTGCCAGCTCTTTACCAACAGAGTTCTTGCATGTGTCTTTAACCCCACTGCTGCCTAGTATGTGGCCTACAAAAGCTGCCTGTGACACAGCAGGAATGATATATTAGTGCAAAGGCTTTTTTTTTTTTTTTTTTTGGCTTGAACCATCTGCTGGTGAAATGTTTCTTTCATTAAAATCTCTTCCACATAAGGAAACTGACCCATCACTGATTACTTGTCAGTGACTGATGTCCTCAAATGGGGACATGACCATTTTTAAGACTGCTACAGAAAGTGGTGTTAGATGCTTTTGAGAATTGTTTTGTCCCCTACTAACAGTGAAGCCATTTTTAAGCCAGCACAGTAAGACCTTTGCTGACTGTTGTCAACAATGGATCACTTTTGTATCATGGAGGGAACCTTAAGAAATGCTTCAACCCAGCAGGAGTATCTTCTTCGTAGTCACTCCCCAGATTCTCATTTCTTCTGTTATTGGTAGTGAATTTTGCCACTTCCTAAATCACATCTGACTGATGTCATTGCATCCACATACGTTTATTTCTCTCTGTGCACCATTATGTATGTACCAAAAGACAGCCAAAGAATTCACGGGCCTTGTAAGATGATGTGTCAAGCAGAGCAAGGTAGTGGTTAGAGATTTGAGGTCTATCTCTAGCTTTCCCTGTGACTTCTCAGAAAAAGCTAATGAGCTTGTTTAGATGAATAAATCCAAGTGTGTGGAATTAGATATTTAAACACATATATAGTGGGAACATGGCCAAATTTTCAGGAATACTTAATTCCCAAAATTTCATTGATAGCAGCAGAATCTGTCATTGCTCAGACCCTTTTGAATTCAAACCAATTTGCATAGTTAACAAAGACAAGTGTTAGTTTCCAAGTTTGAAAATATCCACCATGAACTGTTTTTCCTTCAAATGCTGGAAAAAAAAGAAAGCATTATTTTCCCCCTGGTTTCATAATGTGCTTATATATGTGACAGGTGATGTGTGAAAGCAACAAGTCCGTCTGTATAAAGTCATACATATTTTAATATAAGAAAAAAACCCCAAAACTAGTTACTAAAAGAAAAAAGAGTCATACTTAAAAAATAAATGTAACAGATGTAGAGTGCCCCTAGCATTAGGCCTGCCTTTTACCCAAGCGAAAAGCTAGCTCACTGATGTCTGTAGGTGGTAGAATCCCGTCATGGCATGACTCCTGCTTCATGACTTCTGCCAAAAACCAAGATTTGTATGTCAGGGAATTCTAGTCATGCCCAGTGCCTACACTGACTTGCAGGGGATTCAAGAAGAAAACTGCATGCATTAAAAAATTAATTGAGCTTAACTTTGTTTCTTTCTCTTGTTGTTATAAAAACCTGGGAGGTATGGGACAGCTTCAGAGACTTTAATGGCAATTCTTATCTTTCAGGCATCGGATCTCAAAATCAAAGTTTAGGTAAGTAAAACTGACTTTTACTTTTCCTCCTTTTCACTGGTTTTGTTCCTTACTTTATGAAGTAAGGATGCTCATGCATCTGTGGGACACAGTGGTGATTCTAGAAGATACTACCAAACTTGTCAGATTTTAGTCAGTCATCTCCTTTTTCTCAGTTTCTTACTGAAATAAAGCACAGAGACTACTAACAGTATTTGACTCAGAAGTACCTATCTGATTGCTACCTACATATCTCAAGTCATAAAATATAAAAGCAGAAGGGAAAAAAAGTTCAACCACATAATTATACTACATCCATCAACATCAACCCTGTCAGCTCAAGGTTCTCTTCCCTACATTTTATTGCACTACTCTGCTTTGCTTGATTGTAAATCTTTCAACTGATGAAGTTTGCATCTTATTTCTGAAATTCTCCCTTTCACCATGGGACATGAAGAGTTTTCATGGTGGTATTAGTTTTCCTGTTAACTTAAGGCTTTTGAAAATGTGAAGTAGTCCCCAGGTGGTCATCAGTGGGCTTCTGATGGAAAGGCTGGCTGAACTCATGGAACTTGGTAGTTGAGGTTCCAGTCCATTTCTGCCTCTACAGTAGGAGGCCAGCTGCCTTCATAACTTTGATTTCAAAGTCAATTTTGTAAAAAACTAAATTAATTTTCAGAATAACTGAAACAAGTGAGAAACTCTGTTCTTTAGCTTACCTGAATAATGAACAGTAATGTAAATTCAGGAATTCACATATGCGTACATACTGCCTATATGCATCCCTGTGCAGAGCTGCATACATGCTCACATTCCTACAATCTGTAGAATTATTTGTGTGTAGATGTAAGCACAAAAACCCACTCATATCATCACATGGTCATATGCATGCACATTTGTGCACAACTACACACAAAAGTGTATACAGGACTGCTAATGATTTCATGACAACACGTATGTCTAAGTCTTGTGCCCATTTTGAAAATTGGGAAGATCGTTTCTTGTCCCAAATCCACTGCAAAACACACAACCCTTATTAAATGTTTGTGGGTGCTAGCATGGGTGCCTTTATAAATTGCATAGCTAAAACAGCTTGGATTTGATTACCTGTAAAAATGTTGTCACAAAACTCTTGGCCAATGTGGAATTTTCACACCACCTGGCTTTTGTTCATATAGGTGCTGAACCCTGACCTCAAGCATGGCCATAGTTTATCACTGGAAATAATACATAAGGGAAGACTAGCCAAGAAAAATTCTTTCTTCCTGTAGTGTTGTGTATGCGCACACATACACACACACACATATGTATAATATCTATATAAAACTATTAGATTTATTATACAGTGGCAAGTGTTGCCTGGAAACTGGTTGCTATGCAAGTTAAATTCTGAAGAGTAGGAGGTGTGTAATTAGCTTTAAATATCTTCTGTGGTTATTAATTACCCTCAGAAATCAATGACACGAGGGGATGCATTCAGGGAAAGCAAACTTTAAAAGGTCTGTTGATTAGCAAATGGTATCCTTAGTTCCAGGCATGAAGGTGAGATGCTGAGGTCCCCTAAGTTTTATTTTTCTGTTCAGAGTCCTTGTATGTATTGGGCTTACTCCTGAACATTGCTGAATGTCAGAAATGTTCCACAGATTTTATGTGACCTCACCTCTCCAAGGACTTATTCCAGAGGTCCATGGTATATTGAAAGTATCTTCTCATTGACTATCCTGAGGCTGGGCAAGGTCCCATTGCAGGCCACAAGCATTAAATACAAGAAGAATAATTATTTTTGTGGGAACTGGGCTGAAAAGCCTCTCAGGGTAGCTGCAATGGATGTCTTAATCAGATTAAGACATTGCTTGAAGCGGTTTATTTACCCCTAAATGTTGCAAATTGGCTTATGGCTAACTTTATTCCTCTAGCTAATGGACGGATGATCACAACTGTTAACTTGGATGAGAATGAGAGAACATTTCTCAGGGTGAACTTTAAAGTTATTCTCAGCCATTCTTGAACAATAATCAAGACTAGAGTCTCTCTTGACAGAGATTTGCAATAGCCTTAGGATCTCTATCTGAAAATATCTTCTCCTTTTCCAATTTTTCAAGTCGCTACTGGCGCCGATGGAATCGATTCTGCAGAAGAAAGTGCCGTGCCGCTGTCAAGTCCAATGTTTTCTACTGGTTGGTGATCTTCCTTGTGTTTCTCAACACCCTTACCATTGCCTCTGAGCACTACAACCAGCCAGACTGGCTCACGGAGGTCCAAGGTGAGAAGAGGCTGATGGTTCTGTTTATAGTGGTCAGTGTCAGAAAAGAGGCCTCAGGGAGGAGCTGATGCATTAAACCACACAATGTAAAAGGAGCGTACACAGCTCCAAATAGTCCTCTCTCTGTGGAGGATCTTAGATAATACAACAAAATTTTTGCCTGCAATGGGAGGAGTTTCAGCAAAAACGCAACTTCCTTGTTTCCAGCCAAAGCAGTGTTCACTGGGTGTAGGTGAAATCAGGAGCTTATGCTGAATATATATTTGCAGCAACTGGATTTCTGGTATATGGATAGCCACTGGGAGCTATAGGTTCTCCAAGGTTTTCCCTGAAATGACATTTGTGATAAAGTCTAGTTACCGGGGACGTGAGGAAGAGTGATTATTTTATAACGTTCTTCTGTCTGCAGAACAGTTGAATCCTTACTGGAGGTGAGAGCAGCTGAAAGGCTTAATTAAGTAGCAGTAGGTAGCACAGCAGCTCTTCTATTCCCACTCTCATCTGCAGATGACAAGTGTGATGGGAGGTTGTGCACAGGAGGGCATGTCACTGCCACGGAGGTTATATGGTTGTGTAATACATCGCAGCTGTATGTGCAATACATAAGAATCACTGTAAGCGTCTTTGTAAAACATTTCTGTGAATGAGATGCCCACGCTTTTGAAGTCCATTCTTTGACCCAAGCTTGTCTGAAGTTAACCTTTCAGACTGATCCCAGAAGGAATTTCTTACAGGCAAGGGCCTATGGTTAGCTGTGATGATCTTTTGACTAAGTTTAATTAATCTGTTTGTTTTTCATGAGACACTGCCAATAAGGTGCTGCTAGCTCTGTTCACGGCAGAGATGCTGCTGAAGATGTACAGCCTTGGTCTCCAGGCCTATTTTGTGTCCCTCTTCAACCGCTTTGACTGTTTCATTGTATGTGGAGGAATCCTGGAAACTATTCTGGTTGAGACAAAGATCATGTCACCACTGGGCATTTCGGTGTTGAGATGTGTTCGACTCCTAAGAATATTTAAAATCACAAGGTAGGTTTGTGCTTCTTTGGGAATGAAGGAGGGCTACTGCTCAATGCACAACATATATAGGTACAAGTCACTCACATTCCTGTTTTTTCACTTTTTCTACCACTAAGTGGGTAGTGAGAGTGCTAGGCTGGCAGTCCTCATCTTCTGACGTCTGTGGCAAGATGAGGAGGGCTGTGCAGGCTGGGTATCCCTGATGTGAGTGGTAAGGATTGGTGAGGAGTCCAGCTTAGGGGCCTGGAGACACTTGATACCATGCAGATTATTAAACTGAAATCTGGAAGGACAGTGTGAGCTGAGCTTGGGGTCTTACAGTTCCCTGCAAAAAACAGAGTGAAAATAAAACAGCAGATAGCCTTGTGACCTTTTCTGTTGCTTTATGGTGACAGAGAGGAGCCTGAAAGACTGCTTTGAGCCAAAACAACATTTGACTGAGGATCCCATGCCAGCTCCAGTAGATTCAACAGTGGCCTGTATGGCAGAGTGTCAACACCAGCTGCTACAGGCAAAGGACGTTGCCACTCTTCTTCTTCAAAGGAGTCCAGCATGAAGCAGCAGCTTTACAAAGAAACCAGCCTTTTCCACATTCCAGTCTCCCCTCTTTTTCCTTTTCCTTCTTTCTCCTCTCCCTCTGCGTAAAGGCACAGTAGTGTCTATTAGAAAGTCACTGCTTCTTGCAGTCAGGTACTTCCAAAACACCAGCCTGGTGGCAGGGGATGTTCAGCTTGTGGGGAGGTTGTAGGAGAGATCAGATCCCAACTTACTCATTTGGGAGTTTTTGAAACAAATCTATCCAAGTGCTCACACGAAGCAGCACAGGGCCTGCCTTTTCCCATGTGGGTACCAGTCAGCACCTTATAGAAAGCTTGACTGAGATGATGGAAGAGTGCATTTTCTGCAAGTTCAGCTATGAAAATGTCCCTAGAATCACTATGAACTCCCCCAAAGGAAATTTATGACAAATTTGAGATAAAAAACACAGCGCATGACAAAAACAAGACCAAAACTGGAAGACAGTCAAGATGGCAGAGCTGAGAGGCATTAAAAACCAGCAGACTTGGACTTACACATCGTACAAGATTTACCCTTAAAGCTTCTGAGCCTCAGCTCTCTGGCAGGGTGGATAATTTTCAGGGTCAGATGTCAGAGACAGAAAATCAGTTTACACTCTCAGAGAGGGAGGCCAAAGCAAGCCTACAACTATTAAAAAAGAAAAAAATGGTGGTCTGTTTAGACTTGTGATCATAGAAAAGGGAAAATGTTCCAGCTACAAGAGTTTCCAGCAGGAGAGGCATCTTTGCCCTTTCAGAAATAGTGGGGATCTCTGGTCTGGTGACTGTTTTTCCTGGACTTTTGGGTCTGAAAGCTGTCATCACTGAGTCCCAGGCCTGGTTTCTGAGGAAACCAGTAGCTGTTTGAGGCATTGGGTAATCAGATACACCCAGGGCAACATACCAATAGTTATAAACGCGTAAGTTTCAGCATAGCATCCTGGAGAGGTCATTGTTTTTACAAGACGTTTCTCCACTCCTACACAAAATATATAATCTAGCTAAGAGAATTCTCTAATAGAAAGGCAAATGCTGAGAGGATATCATTAATGCTTTAGGAAGCTTGAGCTATTGGAGTACTCAAATATTCCTAAAGCTTCTGGCAGACACGGAATGTTCAAACCAACCAGCAGCAGGACTAGGTATATTTACTTTCATTCTGCAGCAGAAGTAAAATACAATTTTGCATGGATGCAAATGTTACCTGGACTACATCTCCTGAAATTTGTAGATGGGTCTATGTATAAAGCACAGAGCTGAGGAATAACTCATAATGAATAATGTATTCATCTGATTTTGCCTTCTTTCCTGTTCCTAAAATATTGGCAAGTAGGTGGCAGTAGTCTTAGATTTATCTGTTTTTTAATTACTCATAATTTTCTTCATGATTTTTCCCCTCTGTGGGTGAAGTTCGCCCTCATAGGGAAGGCCCTAGCACAAGACTCCAAAGCACTGGTTTAGGCCCACTCATGTCTTACTGCAGGAGAGAATTAAAGCAAAACTTTTACCTCTGGTGTTCTCCAGTAAAATACAAATTTTTCCACTATTCACTGAGTTCTAAGTACAATGATGATTTATTGACAGCATTATCTATACTAGTGGAATACACCACCTGAGTGCAATGATAATACAGAAAAGGTACAGTCCTAGAAAGCTAGGAAGGGTAGGAGGGATGACAGTGGTGTCCTCGTGGTTTCAGCTGGGATAGAGTTAATTTTCTTCTTAGTGAATGGCACAGTGCTGTGGCTTATGTCAAATACATATATTCATGAAGAATACATGGGGGGACACAGTGGAGATGGAAATAGTGATAACCAAGGGCATTAAAAAGACACAAAGGAGGAAAATTACTCTGGTGAGATTATATCAGTAGGTAGCCTAATCTTTATATATTTGTATGGATTTTCCACAGTGAACACCAAGCACAAACAAAATCTGGGTGCATCAAGATGATACACTTTTAGGAAAAACACAAATACAGCCCCCTGATATAATAGAAACAAATAAAAGACACCATCAGATTAACAATGCATCATTTTAGAAACCACATTTACAATTTCAAGAGCAAATGTTTCTTCCAAAATTATGCTCTTCAGAATCATTTAGTCTTGTATATGAGACAAGCAGAAAATATAATCTGTTTGGTTTATTCTCTCTAATTTTTACAGGGCTGTGCAGAAACTCTCCCTTTGCTATGAGAAGACAAATTACTTTCTCTTTATAAATAGTCCTTTACTGCTTTATAAATCCCTGTATTTAGTCCTTTATACTTAAAAAATAAATCAATTTATTGGCAACAGCATACTGAAAGTTGATATTTTATGCCTAATCTCGCCACTAGATATGTCACTGTTCATAGGGAGGAAAGACAGGGCACCTTTTTTTTTTTTTTTTGTACCTGCTTTCAAAGTGGTTTTATATTGGATGAACAGTGTGGGAACTTTCCTACAATGAGACTGCCAGCTGTTGCTACTGTTTTAAACTCTGCATCTGTGATTGCCAGTGTCATAAAGACATAGTGGAAGGCAATGGAGAGGAGAGGGAAGAGAATAAAAGAACACATTAAGTTCTAATCTAGTTCTGCAATTGATTTTTTTGTGAGATGTTGAATGAACCATTTAACTTCTCTGCATCATTCCTCCATTTTGAAACAGGGATCATAATCATGTCGTACTCACTGGGGTTTTGCAGTGCCTCATTCACTGGCATCCTTAAGGGTCTGAGATCTGCAAGTGGGAGATGTTAAAAAGTACATTCATTTCCCTATAAGTCTGAGGCAGCAGCAGCACTTACTCTTGTACCTCCCATTATATGCTGCTGCCTGGTTCAAAACCTCTGATTCCATGCAGCAGTGCCATGAGATTTATTGTAATTATTTTTATTTTGTAGTATATTAACCAAGGAGGATGAAGTAGCAAGAAACTTCTTTGAGCTTCATTCCTGACTTAAAAGCCTTATGTTTCATGGAGTAACCCCAGATCTCACTTTGAGGGGGTGTTCGTGTTAGTTCTGTAACCACCTAATGTGACAGATGGTAACCTTAGGTCAGGCTTCTAGGACACTAAGATAAGACAATTGTTATTTTCACATCCTAGTCAAGTGAAGCTTTCCTTATCCTCTCCATTTTCCTTTTTCTCTTTTTTTTTCCCCTCTGATTGGTTTGTTTACTTTTCTAATGGTGCTGTATTTCTAGCTAGCCCTCAGTGCAAAGATAAAACAGCACTAATCTTATCACGAGGTCATCTCAGTTAATAGCTGTGAGTTTGATAGTTACATAAGAATCTGAATCTCAGGTATTGAGCCTTTTGTAAGAAATGCAGAGCTGATAGAACTCTGTGCTCTGAGATAGCAAGGCATTTAAGCTTAAAGTGAGTCACTGAGACTATTCAGATGTGTAACAGCTTTACTGTATGCCTTTTAAGGGTACTGCTAGAAAGACCTAGAAAATGTGTGTCCTGGCTGACACTGGAGGACTTGGTGAGATATTCTGGACCCCATCAACTTCTGATTTAAGGATGCTAAAGTCAGTCAAGTTTCATCAGAGATTAATTTTTCCCTTTTCCTATGTCACTTTCCCTTCCTTGCAAAGTGTGAAAGTATGTGAGCTGTAAGCATAAATGCAAATACAGTGAGCTGTTACATTGCACATTCAGTGCAGATATTTGGTGGCACTGAGCCCACAGCTTCCATGCCCTTACCTTTGCTCTGTAGTGTTCCATTGCTCATGTCCTTAATTGCAGTTAAACTTTAAAGCATTCTGGTTTTCTCTGAAGTGCTGAAGCTGGGCTGGAGGGAAAACATCACAGTTCTCTTTGAAGCTCAGTCCTTGGAGATGAACTACTTGCTGAACTTCAGAGGACATGGCAGTGTCCCTCTGCAGATCAGATCGCTAACCTTCACAAAGTGATTGGGCTGCTCAAACATGCCTGTCTTCCATGGGACAAGAAAAGTCTTCTTTTTACACTGACATGTTAAAAATACTAATTTGACTGGGATTTTAAGAACCTTTGTCTCTAACGTCTACACTACTTTCAGAAAAAAATTGTATGTTGAAGGATCAGGCTTCCTTAGAGGAGCGAGAGCACTAGACATGTCTGCCATCCTTCTCAAGTGGAACTTTTGTCTGAGGAAAATATGGCTAGAAATTCAGAGTCCTCTAAGGAAAGAAAGGTTCAGTGTTCAGGGCTTTGGGAGAAGGGAGCAGAGGACATTGGCCATAGTGGAGTCTCAAAGCATGGTGGTAGACCACAAGAGATGGTACTAGAAGGAAGTCTTGGAGATCACAGGCAAACATTACTGGCTTGCAGACCTGTGAAAGCTGTTGAAGCTTGCTAGTAATGTGCATTCAAAATGAGGTGACTGGAAGATGACAGCTAATACTTCAGCCCAGTCTGAAAGCTCTGTCAGACTCAAAACTGCATAAAAGAGAAATGGTCGTGATCAGCTAAGCAGTAGACTAGGAGTGGTTGAGCAGGTGCAAGACCAAAGTGGAAGATGCTTCATGGGTGATGTGGATTCTTTAGCAATTTTTTCTGAAGTCTTTCTCCGACACATGACTGCTTTGCAGGCTGGCAAAGAATGCAAGCAAACTGACACACTGCAGCAGAGCATGCTGCTGGCATCTCTTTGAATCCTAAAGAGGAAACACAAGAGCAAGAAGGTCCTTTCTCTACATCGTATATCAGTCTGATCTGGGCACAAGCCTGAATATGCTGGGAGAACAGGTCTTAGGTGTCCTTTCTCTTGGATGGATCCCTTCCAAAATGTTCTGCAGCCTGCTCGAGGAAGTATAGTGGGTTTGATACCCAAAAAAGCAGTGATGGTGTGCTCTTCCAAGAGCAAAGGAAACTCTGACCTTCATGGATGTAGCTCTGGAGTCTCTTTTAAGGTCCGTGTAAAAGGACCTTTAATATCTTTCTCATTCCTCTCAATCCCAGAAAGCTTAGCAACCTCTATCTGTGAGTGAGCCCAAGCACACACTCACACACACCAGATTTTGGACAAGTTTGTATTTGCATCCAAACTGTTTCCCCATCTGCTCTTGTTAGTTATTACAGGCCATTCTCTGGAGTGAGATATTCTGGCTGCCATAACATCTGTGAGTGTTGTAATGAGGTTGGTTAGAATGTAACTCACTGAAGCAGCAAGAACTAATCACTGTATATTGATAGATTTGCAGAGCCTTAGATGGAGAGTGCTGCAATAATCTTCTGGGTGTGTGTATGGGGTGGGAGGTGGAGAGAATTGTGTATGTACACGTGTGGTAGTAAAATTACTCATTAGCTGCAGTAGGTCTCATTATCTTAGGGAAGCACATCAATGATTCAGTGTTTAACAGGGTGGTTGGAAGTGCCTGCTTATACACAGAAGGCAGCCTGAACTGATATCCTGTACAGTCCATGAGCACCTGTCTTGGATTGAAGGAATTTTAACTGCTTCTATTTTCTTTCCCAGATACTGGAACTCCCTCAGTAACCTTGTGGCTTCACTCCTGAATTCAGTCCGCTCCATTGCCTCCCTGTTGCTGCTTCTCTTCCTCTTCATTATCATCTTCTCTCTCCTGGGGATGCAGCTCTTTGGGGGCAAGTTTAATTTTGATGAGATGCAGACCAGGAGGAGTACATTCGACAACTTCCCTCAGTCACTCCTCACTGTGTTTCAGGTAAGGGCAAAAGTGGTCCCAGCGGGGCCAACACATTGTGTTCACATGGTGAGACAGAGAACAGGTCCTGCACCCTTCCCCTGCAACCTGACAGTCGCTGAGACTGGACATCAGGCTAAGAGCTCCAGGAGCAAGGTGCCATGCTGTGCTGCCAGCACAGGGGTAATTCCTCCCAAAGTGGGGAACCAGAGCCAAAGCCCGTGTGTAGCAAGGCCACCAGGACTTAGCAGGGTCTAGCAAGGGAATGGCCATTGCCATGTCCTAGGGCAGCGCCTGCATGACAAAGCCCAACTCTGCAGCTGTCCTCCCCTGTCCCACAGTACTGGGGAACAAATATCTGCAGTTTTGAGAGTAATCAACCAAGAGCGTCAGGATGATGATTTTACATGCAAGGTGAAGGGAAGTGGCAGAGAGGGCTGGGCTAAGGGCTGTCTTCAGTGCTATAGGTTGTGCAGCCTGTCTGAAACAACAGGCACATGGCAGGGAGATGCCTGGGAGAGGTGGGGAGACTTGAACAGGGTTGTCTGGGAGAGCCATTTGGCTGCAGGCATCATCTTCAAGGGGACATCTGGGATTTTTTTTACACTTTGAGAACAGTCTCTCTTTGCATTTTCCTTGTTCTTTTTTTGGTTGGTTTTTTTTGTTTGTTTGTTTTCTAGATGGACACAGCCAGAGTCTCCAATCATCCTGGGGGAGGGGGGTTTCTTTAGGATCAAAGATATCTTTATGTTTATGGGGTTTTCAAATTCTTTGTGTGGTCTAACGCTGTATCCCTTATTGGTGGGAATATGTCATTTAGATCCTGACTGGGGAGGACTGGAATTCGGTGATGTATGATGGGATCATGGCTTATGGCGGCCCCTCTTTTCCAGGAATGTTGGTCTGTATTTACTTCATCATCCTCTTCATCTGTGGAAACTGTATCCTTTGATGCTACCCTTTTCTTCAAGTGGGGCTGAATCTAAAGCCACCCTTTACTACTTTATATCAGAAAATAATGAATTTCATACCTTACATTTTTACCTTTTCCCTAGGTTTGAATTTTGACTTTGCACTGCCAAAAGTTAAACAAGTTTGTTTAATTTTAGCTAGTGCTAAGGCATATAAACAGTTGTAAGAGCCAGCTATGTGCCAGTTCTGCATGCTAGCTTTTATTTAGTATCTTTACATGTTTAGTGTTTTTATTTTTCATTCCTCTTAATTCTCTCATAGGTTTTTCTTTCCTATCTTCTCCAGAAACTAATCTCTGTGTGTACCTACTGTACTTAGTGCCTATTTTTGCTTTAATTGCCTTTTCAGTAATATATTCCATGCGCTTTCATCTAATCCTTATGTGGAATAAAAATATGTATAATCTACAATATGGTATATACAAATGCTGTAATAGAGGTAACATATGTTTGACATAATTGATTTATGTGAGATCATATATTAATTCATGTATAAACTAACAGGAACCGTGTTCCATTTCAGTTACCGCAATCTGTGTGTTCTTCGAACAGAAAATCGTGTGGTCTGTCATATTCCAGCCTGTGCTGGTATTAAGTAACTTCAGTTCTCTCTGGCTTCAAGGTGAAGTGAGGGCACTGTACATATCCCAGGAGGTCCAAAGCACACTGCACGATTAGTCTATGAGTGTCTTTTCACAGTATTTGAATATAACATAGAGCTTTTGTTCTATTCCATATCTCAGTTTGCTCCAAATTTGTTCATGTTTAGTTTCTGCTTCTTTAGTGGCCCTCCTGTGTCAGAGGTGACATTTTGTTTTATAAAGGTTCTTCTATAAAGCCACATTGTAGTCTCAGCCTGGATCTTCTGGCCTTTCCTCGTAATTCAGATCTCTCAAACCCTGTTATTTGACATTTCAGTTGACCTGCATGCCTTCACTTCAAAGTGAGACGGTGCAATTCCACTTATCTGAAGGTCAAGGTAGGCAGTCTGCCTGACAGCTTAAAAAAGCTACAATTTGGACCTCCTTGTGAACTACAGAGGAAAATGTGAGCCAGCTCTACGTGCTGGCTGACTTCGGAGCCATTAGACCTTGGAGCCCAGGGAGTGGGGTGGCTGTATTTCCAGACTAAGCCTTGAACTGGGGTTTACTTAAAAGTTATCATGGTGTAATAAACCCACTCTCAAGAAATTTATAAAAGAAGCTGATGTTCAGATTTGTAACACGAGATCCAGCAAGACAAGAAAAGAATTGTAATTCCTTGCCCTTTGGCTACCTGGGCATGACTGGCCATGCACGGACTCTCTGCTAGGAGATGGCAGAGTTGTCAGCTCAACTCTTCAATGCCCAGACTAAACAAATTTCTTTCTGGTTGCCTCAGAAATGCTAATGAGAGTGCTATACTTGCTGTCCATAAAATCCACACATGTCTGTGGGAATACCTGTCATGAGGTTGTTCAACTCAAGTACATAGGCCAAAACTGGAAATCCCTGGTGCCTTATGGTATGAGGCTCTTGAATATGAGTGTTTAATAAAAGTGCCTGAAGCTGTCAAAGATGCAAAACTTTCAGCACTCCCTTTATCTTCAGGGGGATTTGTTGCACAAAGTGAGACTCTTTTGGGAAATCGGAAACTAAAATCTAAGTCTGGACTTCGGTGTCTTTTATCAGTCATTCTGTTGTGAAATTCTGGTAATGGTACACAGTATGTTAGCCATTTAGATCGAAGGTGTAGGTTTGTGCATGCTGGATATACACATCCTGAACATCTGTGTGAGATGGAAGTTTGGAAAATCCAAGAGATCTGATGACAGGTTGCTAAAAATTTTCAATTAAGAAACCTTTGGTATAATGTTGTTGTGCAGTTTTCAAAGCCTGTTTTCTTTAAGTAGCACACAAACAGATATCTTACTGAATGTATTTTTGGCCATTGCTGTGGACAACCTTGCTGATGCTGAGAGTTTAACATCTGCACAGAAAGAGGAAGAAGAAGAAAAAGAAAGGAAGAAGCTAGCTAGGTAAATCCATTTGCATACACCTATCTCAACTCATATGCAGGCATTCCTGTGAGTGTAATTACATGCATTATGCACATACATATGTGCAAGTATGTGTGTATATGTAATATATGTTTATAACTTCTCTGTGGGTGTGTATAGATTATATATGTGATTAATGTAATTATATATAGAATTATGTATGTATATATTTTTATGTAAAACAATTCAAACTAAAGGACAGAAGGTGTCATGAGCTGGGAGTGCCCACAGCTGCAATGCCATGAGCAGGGAAAAGGAGATCTGAATGACAGATCAGCTTTCAGGGCATCAGCAGAGGATGAGTGTGGAATGCTGTCAATGTTACAATCCCATTTGAACCTCCCTGTTACCTTCTGGTTGCTTTGGACCTCAAGGCGTGTTTTCAGACTGTTGTTCCCTCGACAAGATTCAGCAGCTTCCTTCTCTTTTGATGCCACATGCTGTTCTCTTGCCAGTTTTTTTAGTGTTTCTGCAGACTCTTGGGAGGCACAAGCTGGATGTAGAGCTTCTTTGTCATTCCCAGCTGCCAACAGCAGAGAAGCCTCTTCTTACTGGTTATTTCTGTTCGCTGTCTTCAACGCTACTTGAAGGGGATCTCTTGTGCAGATCTTTCTGCTTCGTGCTGCATGCTAGTCAGCAGGTTTCCATGGCCCTGGGAGTGCAGTGAGGGGCAAAACTTTGTAGGCAACCTAGTGAAAGTCCACAAGATATGAGTTGAAATGGTTCATGCCTTTGTCATTGGGTGAGCAAAGAGATCTCTACTGACAGACCTAAACACATACTTCCCCCACATGCACATGCACCTACCCACCCACAAACACAAACACATGCCATTGAGAAAGATATAAAATAACAGGGTGCTATATAAAATTAGAACAGAGTCTGTGGTTTTGCCTGCAGATGAGGACACGGTGGAGCCACTGGTATGTAAGCTGGACTCTGAATGGAGGTGCCAGCCCATTGTTCTCACGGTGTGTGCTGTGCTACATGAAGTTAATGAAAAGGAAACAACTTTTCACCTTTGTAACTCTTCACTTTTTATCTTGTAAAATTGTTAGGACTGCTAGTCCAGAAAAGAAACAGGAGATAGAAAAAGCAGCTGTGGAGGAGGAGACAAAAGAGGAGAAAATTGAGCTGAAATCGATCACTGCTGATGGAGAATCCTCACCTGCTACCAAGGTAAGGTCTGCTGCCAGCCAGCACTCTCTGTGCAGTGATGGCATGAACAGCCTGAGTGTCTGAGGGAATGAAGAATGTCTGCCTTTTCTGATAAAGGCTTTGTTGCTCCTTCTTTATTTTGTCAGATCAACATGGATGATTATCAACCCAATGAAAATGACGAAAAGAGCCCATATCCCACATCAGAAGTGCCAGGTATATATCTTCTTCCCCTTATCCCTGATTCGACAAAGAGAAGCTCCAGTTACTAATGTACATAAAGCCAAACTGTGGCAGCAGGTATACTGAACATGTAATGCTTTCGTGATGGAACAGTATGATGTGCTTGTCTGTGTTTGCACAGGTATGGACTTAGTTCTTTGCAGTCCCTGTACCAATTAGTCTGATTTGATTTGATTCTCTTTAAAGCATTACAGAGAACCAAATCAAATCATATACAAATCTCTGTATATGAAAATATACATATGACCTTGTTTTCAGTCTGTTTTTTCAGTACTCAGTGATCAGAGGAGACTCAGAACAGATAGTCATGAAGGGTAAAGTGCTGAATGCCTTTTTGCACTTTTTTCTAATCAAAAAAGGTAGTGAAACTTATTAACATAATTATAAAGGCATAAGATCTCAGCCTAGAATCGGAAAAAGAAAGCTAGAGCATTACTTAGGCTAGTTTTCAAGTCAGTTGGACCTAATTAACTTCATCCTCAGATACTTAAAAGATTGGTTGAAGAACTTTGAGCAGTTTTTCCTCAAGAGATCCTGAATGGGGAGGGGGATTGGAGCAGAATTACAAGCTAGTCAGTTCAACTACCATTCTTGGAAAAGTGCTGGAACAAATGATTAAACAAACTATATGACTGCAAGATAAGGAGATGACTAGCAGCCAGCATAGATTTGCCAAGAACAAATCACGTCAAACCACCCTTATTTTCTTCTAAAAGGATCTGACTAGACTTGTAGACAGGAGAAAAGAAGTAGATGTCATATTCTTTAGCTTTTCTAAGGCTTCTGACTGTCTCTTATAGCATTCTCATAAGCTGGCTAGAAAACCATGGTCTAAATGATTGGGAAAGTTGGTCAGACCCTTTGTGTGGAAAGTAGTGATGGCCCAAGTGAGGTTCTACAACCCAAGAGCCTGCTCTGAGTTCAGTTCAGTTCATTGCTAGTGACCTGAATGATGGAAGAGGAAATATGTGTATTACATTTGCAGATACATGAAGCTAGGAAGGACAAGAAGCATGCTCGAGGGCAGCATTAGAATTCAAAGGGCTCTTGAGGAACTGGATAAATCGTCTAAATAAAATGGAAAGTCATAGGCTCTGCATATAGGCAGGAATAAATAAAGGATCTGAGGTGACAGCTAGTTAGGTAACAGTCTCTTAGAAGAGAATCTGAATCTTGTGTTCACAAGCTCAACAGGTGCCAACAACATTTTGCTGTCCTTCAAATGGCAAGCAAGTAGTGAGATTTATAAACAGTGAAAACATGACCCTTTAGTCCAGTTATGGGTTTCTTCTAACTGGCCAGTGAAAGCTAACCAGAGCAAAGCAATTGGTTTATTCTGTTCACTATTAATAAGATCTCAGCTGGGATATTATATCTCATTTTGGATGCTCTGCATAGAAGTCAGGCTGAATTGGAAAGAGTGCAGAAGAGCATGGTGAAAGCAACAAAAGCAACGCTAGCAGGAAGCAAGAACTAAGATGGAAAGAACTGCGGTCATTTGAGCTAGGAGAGGCAGGAGAAATGCATAAAAGCCTGTTACAGGTAGGAGGGGAATTATCTTCATTAGGAAGAAGTAACAGATTTAAGATTCACACCAGGGGAGAATTTTCTAATAGTGAGGCTAGAAAAGATTGTGAAGATGGTTGTGGAAGCCCAGCATCACTGAATATTGGCTGTAATAGGTAATAAACTACATTCTCTTCTACTCCATGATTCCTAATAAATAGATGTCTGATAATAGGTTGATGTGATAGGGTGAAAACAGACACAATAGTTAATTTTAAATAGATGGACAAGGGTTTCAGACAAGCAAAAAGGAAAACTGTTGATCGCATTTGATTTTCAGTACAAAAAATCCCCACATTTGCTATACTTACATTCATCCATATTTATAGCCCATTTATCAGGAATAGAGTGTGCAGTACTGTTTTAACATTGCCTGGGGCAGGTCACTCTGGCTTTAATCTTCCCAGTGCCTTTACAGGCCCAGGCACTTACTGGACACACATCCCCAGTTTCTGAAGGGTTTATGGGAGCCTTTAGTCAGAAGCACAAATTAAAACAGCTTGATAGAGTTCTGTTTTGCAACTGGCTTGAATTTGAAGACCATTATATTTTTTTCCAAGTGACAATACAGTCACCTGTAGATCAAATTTAAGCCTACTGGTAACAGAATTGTGTTTTAGTTACCTTCTGTGAACAGTTTAGAAAGTCCAGCATGTGAACTGTATGACAAAAACTACATCTACAGTTTGTGTCATGGACATTTTATCTGCAGCTATGCATAGGATTAGAGTGTGGAAAATTAAGTAAAAACACTTTTAACTCCTGCCTTGGAGTGCTAAGCCGTGGCTTGGAATTCTTGAACTGAACCTAAAATTTGAATGGATGGTCAGGTTTTCTCCCATCTCCTATTAGAAATGCAAAGGGAGAGCATCTTGGTTATTTGCCATTGTATGATGCCTTTTCTAAACCAGCCTGTTCCCTGAATTGTTTATTAATTCTTTGTGAAGTTGATCTTTAACAGCTCACAAAATCACCTGACCACTTTCAGGGTTCATGGAAGTGAACCGTATGACTCAAACACAGTGAAGTTTTGTAAATCCCTTGTTAGATCAGCTTTACCATAGTCATCTATTCCATTCTGCTGTATAAAGCTCAGGAACACCAAGGTCCTCTCAGAGCTGATGTGGCATGTCACATCGCCTTGTATAGTCAGTATTGGGGAACAAGGCTCCAAAGCTTTCCCTGGCATTAGCAAGCAAGAATTTCCCAGTCCCCACATGCACCCCTGTCCAGTTCCCTTGAGGCCATCTGACCAGTCTGGAATCCTGCTGATTGCTGACTGGTCCAGCTGTAGTACAGGAGATGCTGTGCAGACATATAGAGGGCATCTCAGAACACACCTTTTCTTGCCCACTTGCATGTGGATCCATTTCAGTTGTGCTTTGAGTGAAGCATCCTATTGCTTCTTAGATGCAGTCAGCTGGTTCTACCTATTTTCTGTTTATGGTTTACTTTGTTAGTGCCTGTGACCTTTCCATGGGTGTGTACCATTCCATCCTCTGAAAACATCCTTCATCTTAACCCAGTGTTCAGAAACAATTGGAGGTTGTCATTTGTTTTCCCTTTATTCTTTCAAGCTACCTTTCCCAGTCTCCTATTTTGTTTCCACTGCCTCGACCAGTTTTCTCAATAACCTCTTCCAACGCTGTTCACTATACAGTGTTGCTCTTAGCCCCCAGAATACTCTGTGTACTTGCAGCTCATCAGATCACCTATCCACTTTGTTGGAAGGAGAGACTAGTTCTTCCAGAGATTTGTGTACACTAGAAGCATTATTAGGATGATATGTTTATTATAAGAAGACAGGGAGCTAGTCTTGCAGTCTAGTACAGAAACAGACAAAGAATTCAGAATGTCAGATGAAGGTAAAAGCTTGGAATGATTCATGGGAGCTTGAATCAAAGCAATGTTCTTACACAAGAGTTCTGGTCTTTGTACAGTAAAAAAAAAAAAAAACAACATCCTCATCATTGAATTTTTCACTGATGTTGCACTGTAGCCTGTGTGTGCTTATGGCTTCACAGCTAAAGGACATCACCAATCTAATCAAGCATAACTCAAGGTGACAGTCCCAGATTTGAATTTCCTTGAACTTTAGGAGACTTCAAACCTAGATCTAAACTTGGCAACTCTGAGTCATGTTTCTTTATGATTTCGTGGCAAGCTTGACTAGAAAGGTCACTTTTAAAACACAAATATACCTTAGGTGTAGAAAACAGTCAAAGAACAAGTGTTGGATTGCTGCCTATGTGCTGCCCAGCCCATCTGTGACCACCATGTTGACCTTTGCTTCTACAAATGCTGGCAACTGCCCAATATACTGGTTCTATATGTAAGTAGATAGCTTAGGTAGTGACCTTTGCTGAGGCTGTTATCATTTTATACTTTGCATATCTGGGCCTCAGTGTTTGCTTTCTTCTATGCCCTGGACCCTACTTTAAATGAAAAATATTTAGAACATTATTCCTTATTTATGTCTGCGGAACTGAACATGCTTTCCAGTCTGAAGGTATGTGGGTGCCAGAATCATCAATATATTTCTTGCTATATGGCAGACACAAGAAAAAGAGGAGAGAAACAATTGGCTTTCACAGGGCTGATCCTTCTGCTAAGAGTCCATTTTCCTGAAGCATTGTTCCATACCCATTTAAAAGTGTTTTTTTTAAGCATTCCTCTGAATAAAAGAAAGAGAATGATCTCATAATTAAGGCACAGAACAGGGCCTCAGAATACTAGTCTTTTTAAGTCACAGTCTCAAATATCCCATGTGATCATGGGTATTGGTGTTTCGGACTGTTAAAGAAGAAAAAGTATTTGCTTACCTCGCTTATTGTCAGCACACTCTGAAACCTCTAGATAAAAGGTGCAAGTGCAAAGTATTGTAATATTATACAAATATTGCCATTACCATTAACACCAATTTTACAAGTACTATGCACAAAAGTACTTCCGAAAGAACGTTTCTTTAATAAAGCCTGTAGAAGTATTATAAAATATATTGCAACATGAAATTGAGCTGTTAAAAAATAGACTGGCTTTAAAAGTACAAACTTTATGTACCAGCTCAAACATTTATGCAAAAATCTATCAAGTGAACTCTTGCTACTGGAAGTGTAAAGAGAGAATCCTATTTGCTTGTAATAATGGCATGCACTGGAAAGGCCACTTTTCTCCTGTCTCTGATTAGGATCTGTGCTGATTCATCTATTCTTTCTGATGTGTCCATTACCAGATCAAGTACAGTACCTGACCCTAAAGGAACAGGCTTTTCCTGGAACTTATGTCACTCTATGGACTCAAGATAAACCTTTTAACTAGAGTTTCTTCCTTTGCATGGGCTGAAAGATGAATCTGTTACATCTAACCTGTCAGGCTCCTTCTTAAAATATTTTTTCCTGTCTTGCTGATTAAGTGAGAGGATTGAGATCTTTAAAATAGCAAAATCCTATCATGTAATGTACAAAACAGCATCCGACTTCAGCAGGTAGAAGAAATCCTAAAAGGTGGAAGTTTCTCTTTCACATACCACTTATCCTCCATCTGCATTTTTTACCTTGAGGAGGGCGCTCACAGATCTGCACAGTGCCTGGAGATCTGCTCCATAGGCATCAGGTTCAAGAGCTCAGCCTTGTTGCCACCTTTTCAATCTTTCCCCCACTGAATTATGAAAAGGATAATTTTAAGAATTTCTGATTGGTATAAGTCAAAGTGGCCATGCTCCATGTTTGCTTCAGGATATACAGGCACTCATCCAGACACAATCCCAGATGTGGCAGTGGCTCCATGGAGAGCCTTACAAAGAGGACAAAACCAGATCTTGATAAACTGGAGGAACAGTCTGGAGAAAATAAGATGCAATTCAATTAGAATGAGGTCAAAGTGCCACTCTTGGGAAAACTCAGCAGCACAAATGCAAAGGGGGGAGTGACAGACTAGGCAGCTGTTCTGTGGTAAATAATCTATGCTTTGTGCAAATCAGAAACTGATGGCAAATTAATGCCAGAGTGTAATACAAACAAATGCCCATGAAGGACGTTTAAACAGGAAGGTAGTACTTAAAGATGTAAGAAGTAATCCAGCTGTCCTCTGCACCAGGAAAACATCAACTGCAGGTTAATCCTGCAAATAATCTGGAGGAAAGTAGCAAGAATGGTCAGAGACCTAGGGAACACAGCACCTCAGGAAGGACTCTTGGTTTTTTGCTCTAGGAACCAGAAATCCTTGCAGAGGTGTAATAACGATCCTCAATATATAAAAACCTTCTGCAAGAGGAAGGGAATTCTCTATTTTCTGTGTCCATGGAAAATAAGAAAATAGACAATGGATTTAGACCATAGCAAGAAAGATTCAAGTCAGTCATTAGAAGAAGCCTTTTTTCAGAAGGGGCAGTGAAGCATATAAGGAGACTGTTGTGATGATATGGTGGGTTTACAAGCACTAATGGTTTTACAGAGAGATTAGATCAATGTCTGCCAGGGTGAGCACTGGGCGGTGGGTGCTGCCTGGGAGAAAGCAAGCGGACAAGGAAATTCAAGCTTTTGTCATCCTATTTCAATGATTCTTAGTTTTTAGCTCTAGTTATGACAGAGAAAAATGCTCCAGCACTCCAGAATAGATTGTATTTTGCATTAAAAGATTAAAACGCTTCTTGCAGCAGAGGAAGATGAGGAAGAACCCGAGATGCCCGTCGGCCCTCGGCCTCGCCCGATGTCTGAGCTGCACCTCAAGGAAAAGGCTGTGCCTATGCCTGATGCCAGTGCTTTTTTCATCTTCAGTCCTAACAACAGGTATTTAAGAGACTGCTTAGCTGGAACAAGGAGGCGGAAAGCAGGTACCCTTTTCAAGCTGGGCCCTAAAGATTATGTGGTACAGAGCTCCCTTCCAGCACTTTATACCAGCAACCTCTGACCGGTCTCTTCTCCAAACACCCCGGCATGAAATTCTTATGAAAGCACAATTGCAGGGAACTCCCAACAATATTCAGTGGGAGTTCATAGAACCTGCAAGGCTGATTAAAGGCACAAATCATGAAAGCTTCAGAAATAAGGGACTTGGAGGCAAGTCAGTAATTGGAATCCCCCAACATACTCAGGTCCAAATTGCAAGCAAGCCATCATGCAATCAGCCAAGCGTGATGTAGGAGCTTCCTGTTCTAGTGGCTGCTCAAAATCCACTCCCAGTAGGGACTTGATGTGTCTCTGCTCGTTCTCTACACATCAAAAACAAGTATAGAAGGAAGGGAAGGAGAAAGAGGAGAGTCCATAGCTCTGTGGGGAGGCTGATGGGAGTAATTCTTCTCTCATATTCTTCCCTTGGGCTCCTGCAATGTATCTTCACATTGCCCCGTTTGCCTTTCCCACACAGATGTGTGAGACCAGTACTGCGAGTGAAGGGCTGAGCTATGACACAGGGGATTTAATCTTTCCAGGGGTGCAGAAATGAGATCACTGCCCAGTGTTCTGTGCAGTACCATGTATCCCAACGTTTTCCTTGGGGACTTGGCCCCAAAACATGGCCCCAAAGTAAGGCAGGGCTGTAAAAGCACAGCTGAATTCAGAGCCAGTCTTTCCACAGCAGGGCTTGTGCCACCCCTCCTTGGGTATGTGCAACAGGGAGGGACTGATGGTGATTGGGACTCATGGACTCTAATGCCAGCTTTGCCACCCACCCGCTGTCACTTGTTGAAGAAGTAAATTAACCTCTGCAATCATCTGTAAAATTGCTATAATAGGGGCTTGGAGGCTTAACATCCAAAAGCAGAGCTAAATAGATTAATGAAGTGCCTCTGGAATTATGCATAGGACTGTTACGAGGTTTAACTCCTCGTATCCTGATAACATATTGAATGTGCTGTAAAGTTCTCCAGTAAGCATGCTGCTGTTTAATGGGAGACTGCTGCTTCTTTACCTGCTGGTTTCCCACTAAAAGCACCAAGCACTTTTTATACTGGGCTGAAGTTTAGCAGACAGCCTGCATGGCAGGATGTCCTTCCAGAAGCCCTTTGCACATGCCAGCCTGCCCTATATCGGTTTGGCCAGGTCTGTGCCCTGTTAGCAAGGTAGATCCCCCATAGCTCCTGCTCAGTGACACTCCAGCCCCAGCTCAGAAAGATACTGGCCACCCCAAAGCCCATTTCTGCTGCTTTCCCCCTAAGTGAATGGGGAATGGTTCTGTGAATGAAAGCAAGGGATATAATTTTAGGTTGGCAGGTTTCAGACCACATCTGAATGACAAAAGGCTCTGTCAGGAGGGAGTGACTGTTCTCCATTCAAATGCACCAAGTGTGAGTCCTGCAGGCAGCGGATCACTCCATGTGCATCACTGCATGACCTGTATGACTTGGAGAGCCACGGCTGCCCAGCACCCAGCACAGCTTCCTGGGCCCATCGTCCTCCCTGCTGCTGGGGCAGAGGGAAGGTGCTCTGCAGAACAATCCTCCAGGGCCAGTCCTGCTGGCAAAAGAGGAGGGGGGAATGTTTCCCAGGTCTTGCTGTTCTCTGATAGATAAAGTTGTGCCTCTCCTCTCTCTTGCAGGTTTCGTGTCCACTGCCATCGAATCGTTAACGATAACATTTTCACCAACCTGATCCTATTTTTCATCTTGCTCAGCAGCATCTCCCTGGCAGCTGAGGACCCCGTCCGACACCTCTCCTTTAGGAACCAAGTATGCTTCCCATCCTCCTTCCCTTGCTGTGTGGTAAACCTGTGGTACAAGCAGATCATGAGTTGAAGCCAGGAAAGGCAGAGAAGACTGCATCAGAGGCTTTGGGAGTGACTCTTTCCTGATCTGTGCTTTTTGTAGGCTGTGTGTGAAATCATTGGGTTTTGCAGGGAACATGAGTCAGTGCAGAATTTGGCCTCTTGTTCATTTCAGAAGTGTGTGTAATGGAAGGAAAGACAGGAGGCTGAAGACAAGTTATTGTTCCCTGGGATTAAGGCATTAGAAATGGGCTGGACAAACATTGATTGGTATGCAGATAATTCTAATTTAGGGGATTTGCAGGTTCCCTTTGGAACATTTGCTCTTCTGCCACATGCTTTCTTTTGAACTAAAAAGCCCAGAGCCTGATTTTCACTTTGTTCACACTGGTGTAAATCAGGAGTGACATTCTTCAGTTTGATGCAATCACTCTGGAGGAAATTGGTGTCATCAAGGTTAGAATCACACTATTTGAATGCAAGCTGCAAACCTATCATTAAATTTGAGATAATCCTCAGAAAATATGCTGTGTTCCTCTCCTTACCAGCCTGGGGGAAGGAGAAGAAGGCATTCAGCATGAATATACATTCTCACCTTCTTTTCTGACCATTCTTATTAGCCTTTTGAAACATTCAGTGCTCCCTTAACTTTGCCAGTGGTTGTTTCCATTAATCTGGGGTCATTGCAGGAACCAGAAGTGTCAGCTGTCACATGTGAGACTTCTGATTTCTGCTGTCTGCAGTGGCATTTTGGTTCCTTTATGCTGGAAAAGCTTGCTAGGCTTAAAGAGTGGGACAATTTTTTTGTTGTTGTTGTTTAATAAAACCTTAATTTAATGCTCAGTGTTCTATCTCCCTGAAATATCCTGGCCTGAGCATGCATTTAAACACATATGTGCATGCAGAGAAGGTGTTAGTGGAGGTTTATTCCTGATCTTATCTCAGAACTACTTTGCATTTTGTCCTGAAGGAGGGTGCTAAATAATGCAGTCAAACCTGTGCCACCAATGACCCACTTGTGCACAGCTGAGTGTGCCCACCATGTAGAGATAAACGTATGTCAATATGTATTAGTGCTGCAGCATGATGTCAGCTGGCATATGGGCTCCTGACATGCCACAGAAGCTGCTGCAGAATCTGCAGCAGAGGGGTTTAAATGAGAAAAAAAGTAGTCAAAGCTGGTTATCCTGAAAGAGCTGAAAGTTTGGGGCAAAGTGTTGTCTTGTGTATTTGTAGCTACTGATGTTGCATGAAAATCTGTGTTTAGTTTTTGCAGATGTAGATGTTTAAAATAGATCACACAAGGGGACACTGACAAGATGTTTTAGTTGCAGATGGGATCTGCCTTTACACTTTTGATGGTAGAACAGTAAAATTGTGTCCTGCCCTGTTGCCCACACAGAGGTCTGGGAGAAAAAGAAAGCAAGCAAGCTGAAAGTGAACTGCCTCTACCTTCCCTTTGGGACAACATAATCAGGCATTAACCTGTGCACAAGGACTTCTGCAGACTAGTTGCTGCTGTTGACACAAACTGTCCCAGAGCAGGAAGGCAGGAACAGAGAGCCCAGCAAGAGCTAGCAAAGAGGCTTGGACACTGCTTCTGTTCCAGGGCAGGCTAGTAGCTGCATCTTTCTTGTGTCACACATGGCTCAGGCAGCAAGTTTTTGGAAGTGCCTCCCCAATCTGATCAAACAGCCTTTAAAGCCCAAGCAAGTCCTAAGACCTTGCATGCTCACAATATTCTCCTGTTTGTACCCTGGCAAGGTGCTCATTCATTTTAATATATTCTAGAGTAAATTCATATTTAGATAATAATTAATATGCCTGCTGACAAACAGCCTGCACAGGTGGAGCAGTGATCATTTTCATTAAGCATGATTTCATCTGTAAGGGACATCTTTACTAGCTGCAGCTTTGGGGCTAGTTTCACCAGTATGCTCTAGCTGCTTTGCAGTGCTCTAGTGTTATAAAGCAGCTGCAGGTACAGCTTAATCATCCACTTTAATCAAGTTTATGGCTGCTTTATGTTGGTGAAGTCATGCAGAGCAGCCTGAGAGTACCCATGAATCTGGCCCATTGACTGTAAAATTATTCCATTGATATAATAACCAAATGTCAAGACCTACAAGGCAGCAATGCAAGGGGACATTTCCAGTTATAACATGTCTAAATTAATACAGGATGCAATTGAGATCTGGCCATCCTTAAAATGGCCTATTTTTATTGTCTAAGTTGCAAAAATCTACAAGGCCCAAGACAGCCTTGAAGAAGTGAGAACAAATCGGGGTCAAAAATTGAGCAGTGACCTGAAGAACTTTAAGTTACATGGTAGCAGTGATACGGCCCCCCCACGTGACATTCAGTGTCTGCAAACTAGTTCAGATTCAGATTGTGCTTAAATAGTGCAATCTAAAGTAACCTTGTAGTTTGCAGTAGCTACCCCACTGCCCACGGCATACCAAGCTGTAGGGATCTAGCCATCTGCAAATCTGAGTTGTGGTGTGGGCACTGAGATACAGTAAACAGCTGTGGGATGAGAGGGCAGCTTACTGCTGTATGTTTATTGGTGTTTTAGCAGTAAAGGTTTAAATTTCACAAATTATTAGTTTTCTACAGCTTCAATATATTGGCCTTCTGGTTTAGAACTTTGTTATGGTGAAACAAAAGTAATTCAAGGGCACAATACTTTTGATTTTGACCCTTTGTAGTGTAGATAAGACTAAAATGTCTTGGAATATTGGAATACATTGGAAACAGAGTTTTATTCTGGTCCCATTAGTCAATGAGAAAGTTCCTATTTGCTTTTGTGGGATGTCATTCGATCAGCAGGAGAAGACATTTCTGTCCTTGATGCTGTTAACTTTGAAAATCACTTTACACTTCCAGACTTTCTGTTGCCTTCTGTGACACTCTAGGGCTACTTTTTGTGGTCTGCTATGCATGCCACCAATATCCCCATCACCAGGTCTTAAGTTCATGGGAATGATGAGTGTTTCAGCTTGCCTGTTATCCAGGATGCCAATGGAAAGATGCAAAATCTAAGTTAGGCGCCTTTAGCACACAACCAAATTATGGTTGCAATACAAGACCTGGGATTCTGTTCAATTGGCAGAGCCTTTGTTATTCATCCTAATCCAGGGCAAATCAGGACAGAGAAAAAAAAATAGCCAGAGCATGAATTTGCAGTTTGCTTTTCTTCCTTTGCAAGAGGCACAAGAACAAGCCTGAATGGAAGTTAATAAGAAGGAATCTTATGTTTTCCACTGAGAGACCAGGCATCCTTGTATTCTCACTTTGGAAGTCTGTTTGGGAAAACCCTTGAATCATCTGTTCTTTATCAGATATATAGATATATAGATATATATTTAAAAAAAAAAAAAAAAGGAAGAAAGAAAATAATACTGCAACCAAAAAGTTATTTTGCCTCTAGAGCCCTCGTGGGATTGTAACTTGGAAAAGCTATCATGTAATGTGCTTCTTGTCCTCTGTGCCAGGACCTTCACTGTGTTCAACAGGACGTTGTTACAAAACCATGTCCTCTATAGTCTTCCTTGTTCCCTTGTTAAAAGGCATATGTATTTGATTTTGAACTTTGATTTCCCATTCAAGTGATCAGTCACTGATCTACCCTCCCCAATCCTATTCCCTTTTGTTTTTACAGATTCTCTTTTATTTTGATATAGTTTTTACTGTCATTTTCACCATTGAAATTGCTCTGAAGGTAAAGTGCCCATCTTCTCTACCATTACTTGTTCACAACCTTACTAGTTTTCTGCCACTATCTGTTGCTAACACACACGCCTGTTTGTTCCTGGGTCACGCTCAGTACCACTAACCCAATTGTGCTTATTTTTCAGATCCTAGGCAATGCAGACTATGTCTTCACTAGTATCTTTACATTAGAAATTATTCTTAAGGTAACCAATCTGAGCAATACACTTGTTTTCTTCTTTCTTCTTTCTTTCTTTTCTTTCTTTCTCTCTTTCCCTCTTTCATTCTCTCCTTCTTTCTTTCTTCCTTTCTCTCACTCTCTTTTTTTTAACCCCATTATTATCTCTACACAAAGGTTTGTTTATCTTTTGATTTTAACAGTTTTATAGTTGCTTAAAAAGTCTTTTGTGAAATTTTGATTTTCCAACTTGTAATTCAGGCCCTGTATCAAAACAGTGCTTTTTAGGGGAATCACAATGGAAGGATGATCCTGTTGGGAAAAGTAAAATGGGACTAAGAAAAAGTCCATCACTCCATAAATTTCTCCCTCTACCCTGGCCAGTCTTTCCAAAACAGGTTTTGTTTGCTGTGCAAGGAAACCTGAGCACATAAACCTCTTCTTACACATGCTACAACCCAAACAGAAGGTCTCTGTTCTGCACAAGTCATGAGGCCGGGCCAGAAGGCAGCTGATGACTTCTGTGAGGTTACAGGGTGCACAGTCAAGTAAGAGACAGGGAGCACAGTGCCAAAGCTCACTTTTTAGGTGTGGAGAGGTAACCAAGAGTACGAATCACTGAAACACCAAGGGCTGTAGCTGTGAATGAAAACTGCTGCATCGCCTGTTTGAAACTTGGCTTCCCATTTCCCAGGAACATGCTCTATACCAAGGGAAATGTGCAGGAGAATGGTTTAGCTTGAAAGAAAGTAAAAATAGGCTGCCTTGTTCTTAACTCTAATTTTCCCAAATTGGTAGGCTAATAATTTAAATAACAGTAATTGAGCAAAGTGCTGGCTTTCTAAATGCTAGGTTCACTTGGCAGCTTGTTTTTTTTTCTCAGCAAGCTAGTTCTAAGTGCTGGCAGGCAGTACCTTAGAGTTGCTCAAATCTTGCAGCTCAAGACCCTAATAACAGTATCCATACTAAAGGCTGGCAAGCAGGGTGGCCTCTGCATATTTTTGTAGAGGAATGTGCTTTTTGATATAACTTAAAACTCACCAGAGCTGTCATGTTCTCCAAAGAGATGTACATATTCTTGTGTGCAGTGTGCATCTGTTTACACAATAGATCTGAACATGCACATACCAAATGGCTGACCAAAAAGGCCTGTCACAAAAGGAAAACATCTCAACAGCAACATTTAAAAACAAAACCATGGTTCAAGGCACCTGTCTGAACATACAATTACTAATTCTGCTCCCACTGAAGCAAATGGTAACACTCCTAATGACTTCAGTGGAAGCAGAACTTAACCCAGCCTGTTGGTGTGTTGCTCTGTTTTCATCAGGGGAGTGTACCGCATAGTAACTGAGCCTTCCCAATGTCCTCCTGTTAACTTCCGTGGATTTATTTCGACACTCCTGGATATTCTCTGGGTTAAAGTGGGAGAGGAGTGCAAAAACTACAGATGTTTAAGAAATTCTTCGCTTCTTATCCTGTCAGTTCCTGCATCACAAGTTGCTTAGTTTCTCAGTGTGTGTTTCTCTGCTGCCTTGCATTAAGCACAATGTTTTGCACAACAGCAAGGTTAGTTTAAATGGTAAGAAACAGAAGAATAAATAGCCATAGGATGTTCAAGGCTGTAGAGAAACAAGCTTCATCTGCCCTCATGTTGCTGATGACACCTGCAAGCCTCACACTGCCGTGGTGGAGCCTGGTGAATGTTACCAAGGTGACCACCAGATTTTTTTTAATTGGCATCCTAAAAGCTTGTTTAATGCCCTAGATGGGAGGCAGACATAGATTATACACTCTTTGAGAGTCTCTTTTGAGATAACAAAATCTCTCAACAGGCTTGAGAGAACTATAGTTTATATAGAACTTAAACTCAACAGACCTTCCCCTCCTGATTTCAATGGTGTCTCCTTTCTTTCAAGATTGCCATACAAAATCTAACCAGTAAAGGGCATCTTTACCACCTTTGTTATGGCAAAAAACCCTCCCTGCTTCCCCAACTGAATGTGTCTATAAGTATAAATTCTAAGCCAAGACCAGAGTTTATACTTCCTCCCCTTCTAAGTTCTGTCTGATGGATTGATAGTCAGTTCCCTGATGTCATGGATGTTTGGTGAAAAAAATAATCTGATATACCATGTGCTCTTCCGCCCTCCTCTGAATAAAGTTGTCACATGTAGGTATGACTGGAAATCACTAGCAGATATGCCATCCTGAGCTATTAGTGGGAGCCACAAAACTCCAGTTTGAACTTCTAGTTCACACTTCTCAGCTGGGAGGCTGGCTAGAGCTCATCATTGAGGAACAGTCTCATGGTGTCCTTCACATTACTTTAGACATCTAACTTAGATGAGATTCAGAGGACCAGATTTAGAAGCCTGTGTTCCTAACCCAGGTAATGGAGGGAAATAGCAGTTGTGGGGATGGGCTTTCTTCAAAGCAGCTACATTAGATTGCTCGCCAGGTCTAAGGTAGGTGGTACAGATTCCCCCATCACCTCCTCTTCCTTAGCCATGCCAGACTCATTTAGTCATATTCTGTAACTGAGCTCAGTTTAAATTTCAGATTCTGAGCTCAGAAGTGTTCAGGTCTGACAATTGTGTTTGAGACCCATTCCTGATTACACTGTCACTTAACCCAATTCTGGAGCTGTGACATCCTCCTCAAAGCTAGCAGGTATTCAGTACCCCTCCATACCCAGATGAGGCAGAAAGTCTCTTGTAAAATATGTAAAGTTTCTCCTTTCCTCTGCTGGGTGATGTTCATAATGGTTACCTCCATGAAGAAACCACTCTGTCTTGAGATAATCCTACCCTGGGCTTTCTAAGGAAAACCAAGGGTAAAATGCAACTGCATCTAGAATAAAAATAGAGGAAGATGGGTAGGGATAGGAAAAGGGATACAGGATTGAGCTGAGCAGAACAGGCAAATTTAAAAGAGAAGGAATTTCTCCTGTTGCTTCGGTTCAGCTCTGAAGAACCAGATCCCTGAGGGATCCTGTTTTTTTATTCACGGGCAGAAAAGAACTCAATTGTCTGCTCCAGCTGGTCTAAGCATTGAAAAACATTACTTATTTAATTTTATATTTTTTATTTCATTTAGCTAAAGAGACTTTTAATAATCAAAGCTACATACTCACAAGTGTCCTCTGCCACTGAAGAAAAAGGGAAAAGCATACAATTGTAAAGAGTAGTTTCTGTGAACAGTTGTTCTGCTGCTTTGCTGATTCTAAATGTTATGTACTCAAAGTGCATATTTTCCTCACTGAACCTAGTATTGGCTTTCCCTAGTTAGGTCTTTCATAGCTATCTTACTGTCTTCTTCACTTTCTTTTCTTTCAATGGGGACTCAACTTCTCCTTTGGGGTCTGGGGGTAAATTGTCTGCTATGTTAGAAATACTGCCCCTCCCCAGTTATATACACAATCAGATGCACAACCAGATGGGTTTGGCTTCTGAACAGATGCTAATGGCAAAGTGTGTTTGTGTGTTCATGTGCCTTCCTGCAGATGACTGCGTATGGGGCTTTCCTCCATAAGGGCTCTTTCTGCAGAAACTATTTCAACATCTTAGACCTGCTGGTGGTCAGCGTTTCTCTCATCTCCTTTGGGATCCAGTGAGTGAGCTATTTTTCAACTGGCTTTTTACTTTGGGATCATAGGGCTGGGTTGGGAAGTGATACCTCAGGCTCATTGTCTTATCTGTGTAAGATTTTTCTCATGAGCCTGGAGGTATTTTTCTCAAATGATTCAAGACCATTAAAATTCACCCTCTAGAAGGGAGGTAATAATTGGTAAGTGCTATACTAGTGACCTGGAGGGGGGACCTTACAGAAAAAACAAATGAGAACAAGAAACTGGGTCCATTGGGATTGATGACATTTAGCTTTGTTCCAAGATCTCTGATTCACTGTATCAGTTCAAGACACTTGAGTGACTTCCTGTT
The DNA here is from genome assembly GCF_023638135.1 of Falco biarmicus. Taxonomy (NCBI): domain Eukaryota; kingdom Metazoa; phylum Chordata; class Aves; order Falconiformes; family Falconidae; genus Falco; species Falco biarmicus. The sequence continues at coordinate 69,312,147 of NC_079292.1, forward strand.
CCCTCCTAGAGCTGTCATAAACTCTTTGGAAAAAGGGGTGATAATGTTTTGCTACTTCCTAAGATATTGTGGGTCTAGGTCAATGGAAGACCGTCAAGCCCTTGAAGACCTGTGTGAGAATCCATAGAGTACTGGTGACAGTGACAGCTGATCCTGCTTTTGTCGTGCCACTTTGTGTTGGCTGATCTGTTAATTTGCTTAATAAGCTTATAGATTTACTTGATTATATGGAACTGTATGTGTAGAATAGGGAGTTTTCTAAGCAGTATCACATCTCATAAGAAATCAGCTCCCAATCTTTACCATTACAGATTAGCAGCTCCTGTACATTATGTTCCAGAGCTAAGCAAGCAGCAGGATTTGTCAGGTCCATTGGGCTTTCAGTCAGAGTCTTAAGAATGGCACAGTGCTCATTTTGACATACTGTTTCTTTCTTACAGACCTACCTAGACTCAATACATTAGCAAAAAGCCTGTTCCCAAAATCAGTAGGAGGGCCTGATGTCATACAGCATGGAGAAGATTCTCAGTCATAGTTTTAGTCTTGGAAGATGCAGAGAGCTCTGTTGTAGCAGATAGTTTGTTCAGTACTTAAAATTAAGTACATAAGTCATCCTAATCAATTCAGTGGGAGTTTCCTCATCCTTAAATTTATGTACACACTTAATTAATTTGTGGGATTAGAAGCCAAACACACTGCAGGATCAAACTCCAGGTGGACAGTATACCTTTAATGCTGGAGTCATCTGGAGTTTCCATTCTTCTATGAATATTTCAGTGGAGTGCTTCTTTGAGCCTTATCTGAAAATGTCTTGTGATGACTACATCTTGGCATGATTTCCATATCATAGATAACTACAGAGTATTTGGCAGTTTGCCTTGCTTAAAAAATACCCTGCCCATGTTCCATTCCCTTCATTAATACAGGAGAGATGGTGAAAGCTAGGAGAATATATACTGAGCCTGTCCAGACCAGGAAGCAAAACCTATAAAGATAACATCAGAGAGTAGTTTCCTTACCCCTGAAGTGCCATAGCAGAGTTGACTAACTATCCTAAGCAGTCTAAGGCTCTAAGCAGTCTAAGGCATGTCAGATTTCAGACAGGAAAGGGTGGGTGAAATCCATCTGCCCTTGTGGCACACTCCCTATATTGCTGTATCTCTCAAATGTTCTAGTACTTTCTTCCAGGTCCAGTGCCATCAATGTGGTGAAGATCCTGCGTGTTCTGCGAGTCCTTAGACCTCTGAGGGCCATCAACAGAGCCAAAGGACTAAAGGTTAGAAGAGTCCCAATGCATTCTGTAAACTAAATTCAAGTTATTTTAGGCTACAAGGACTTTTGTAATGCTTCAAGTAGTGTTTCAGCAGAATCACCAAATAGTTGAGGTTGAAAGGTCCCTTCCTCTGGAGGTTGTCTTGTCCAACAACCCTGCTCGAACAGGACCACAAGAGCAGGTTTCCCAGGGCCATGCCCAGATGGCTTTTGAATATTTCCAAGGGTGACACCACAATCTCTCTGGGCAACCTGTTCCAAAGCTTAGTCACCCTCACATTAAAAAAAAGTGTTTCCCAATGTTCAGATGAACCTCCTGTGTTTCAGTTTGTGCCCGTTGCCTCTTGTCCTGTCAGTGGGCACCACTGAAAAGAGCTTGGCTCAGCCTTCCCTGCATCCTCCCTTCAGGTATTTATATACATTGACAAGATTCCCCCAAGCCTTCTCTTGTCTGGGCTGAAAAGTCCTATTTGTTGTCTTTGCAGTGAGGACTCATGTTCAACTTGGTGTCCACCAGGACCCCCAGGTCCTTTTCTCCCAAGTTGTTTTCCATCTGGGTGGCCCAGCATCACCACTGAGGTTAAGTGATGCACTTTGCTAGGTTTACAGACAGGCTCACAAGCCTGTTTAAACGTAGCCTTTCTGTATTAGATACACTCCTTCCTGTGGGCTGGTGGGTGCCCAGCTGTGTAAGTTGGTGCTGCTGGAAGTTTCACAGAGCTGAGCTCTGGGATTTTCCTATCCCTTTCTGCCTGCTTCTAAGAGTACAGTGAGGAACGTAACAAGTTGGTCTTCTCTCCCCTTTCCTGAGTCATTACTTAATGAGCAATAGTTAAATGAAATTCTTTTATTTGTATTTTTAGTCTTGGTCTTCTCCCTTAGCCAAAGCAGCCCAGAACAATCTTGCAAGTTACCTTTGTTCCTATCTTCCATTTGCAGCATGTGGTCCAGTGTGTGTTTGTCGCCATCCGAACCATCGGAAACATTGTGATTGTCACCACTTTGCTGCAGTTCATGTTTGCCTGCATTGGAGTTCAGTTGTTTAAGGTAAAACCATTGGGCCCATTCATTCATCCATTACAGGAAGCTATATTATGGGATGGGAAGAAAAATATCATGAAGAAGCTTGAGGAAGGAGAGATGGTATCTTCTGTGTGAAAGGCAAAACATTAGAGGCACTGTCAGTGTTACCTGGGCTGCTGCCAGCAGTTCCCCAAAACTGGCCCAGGCACATTCAGAACTCCTGCCCTTCATCCGTAACCATACAAAACCATCAGTAAAGTCAGTAACCCTCTTCTTCCCTAAATAGCTTGTGGCGTGACTTAGTGCCAGGGAAGTGAAGGGGGTTGTTCTAAAGGACTGTTACTTGCAGGCTGTCTACCCACCATCTTGTAGAGGAACGGGCATGCCAAATAAACATGGGAGGTTATTCGTTCACTTCTTTATGTCTGCTTTTATTTCTTTGCCCTTCACCATGCTTCTGACAAGTGTTCTGCAGCACTCAGTGGTCATGCACCTCAGGACATACACATGAAAGTACTGTGCAAGCAGATGAAAAAGCCTGTACTCTGAACTACCCAGATGCAGGCAACTCTCAATCCAGTTTCCTCATATCTATCTGCAAAAGAGCATGTAAACATACTCATATTTAGTTAAGCAAGTAGTAAGCACAGTCTCCTTGCTACACGATTTGCCCTAACCCTTGCACTGTCAGGAAAGGAACCTTCATTCCTCTTTCTTCCTTTTCAAGGGTAAGCTGTACAGCTGCACTGATAGCTCCAAGCAGACGGCAGCAGAGTGCAGGTGGGTCTGCCTTTCCCAGTTAGCCCCCTTCACTGACCACCCTCTCCCAGGGACTCATACTGGAAGTGCAGTTCTGCCATGTTCTCTCTCTGCTCTCTATCCACAGAGGGTACTATATTACATACAAAGACGGTGAGGTCAACCAGCCGATGATACAGCCCCGGAGCTGGGAGAACAGCAAGTTTGACTTTGACAACGTCTTGACTGCCATGATGGCCCTCTTCACTGTCTCAACCTTTGAGGGCTGGCCAGAGTGAGTGCTTCTTGGACCAGTGCAACGCTAGCAATGTCCTCATTCATTTCAAAAGAGAAAATTCAAATGCAGAGCATAGTCTCTCCCATTCTAAGTATTGAAATAAGTCTAAAGCATTAAATGTAGCAATAGTAACAGCAGACATTGTAGTATTATGTACTTTGTAAAGTCCTCAGGGCCTGCAGGAATTGCTGTTCCTGTACTTGTAAACAGTGCATAGCACAGTCTCTAGCTCTTAAAAAATGATTGCCAGTAGTAACAGTGACAGCAATATTTGTTACAAATATTATGAATATAAATGGATATGAAATGCCTGTCAGGCACTTACCAGTATTGGTAGGTGTTGCAAGTTTCCCAACGGAGCCAGCAGGGCAGTACGAAACACAGCAGTGCTGTCTTTGCAGTATGGGCAGACACAGAATGTCTTACCAGGCTGTGCTGTCTGTGCCACTGTGCTGGCTGAGGACCCCCACGCCTCCACTCTGCCAAAGTGACACGAGCATGCAGGGTATCAGGGGGTTGACCCTGACCTGTGTACCCCAGTAATGCTAACAGCAGCGTTAACAAATGTTAAAAGTGATGAGAGCCCCTTTTCTCACAAAACTCAGTTCCCAACGACACAGACTCTCCTGTCTTCTGCTAACTGCAGGGCACACTTTTGTTTTAAATTTTAATGGTTCAACTATGAAAGCAATCCACCCCTGAACAGGTTCAAATGTGTAAAATTAGTAAGAGCCGTGTCTTCTCTTTTGCAAGAGTTTACACTCAGATCAGTGCAAGTCTGCACATCTCTGAGTAAATTAATTTTGATACAAGTAGAAGAAAATCACAGAGTTAAACTTTATACCATCACCTAAAAGGCCTCAAGGCAGTGGCAGATTTTCTCTGCATTGGGCTCCTGTTTGCTTTCAGGTTGCTGTATAGGTCCATTGATTCCCACATGGAGGATGTGGGACCCATCTATAATCACAGGGTTGAGATCTCCATCTTCTTTATTATCTACATCATCATCATTGCTTTCTTCATGATGAACATCTTCGTTGGTTTCGTCATCGTCACATTTCAGGAACAAGGAGAACAAGAGTACAAGAACTGTGAGCTGGACAAAAACCAGGTAATTTATAACACCTTGTTGCCACTAAAGGTAGAAAATACATCAAGAATAAGCATTTAAGGGAGAAATGCATACAGAGAGGAATATGCAAAGATTGCCAAGAAGATAGAACACTAATCTGGCTTCACTGCCACCTTTCAGGACTCAGATAAAAATGATCATGCTGTAAGATTTGCTCAAGGAACAATATTTACTTAAGAATGTGTGCTGTACCGTTTGGTTCACTGAGATTAAATGAGCATGACAGCATTGTCTGGCCGAAGTAAATGCAAATGAAATGCTTCAACAGGTAGAATATGCACATTTATAGAATATATTATTTTATATAGAATATATATAATAGAATATGTTATAGAATATGCACAATATACACACAGATTACAATCTAAAAGAGATTCTTCTACCAAGCATTTTCATTTTAGTAAAAAACTTGAAACAGGTATTTTTATTATATTTGGAGGTAGCTCACCAATCCTGTATTTTGTTTTTGATTTTTAAATCTACCCTGCCTCTTTCACAGCGCCAGTGTGTAGAATATGCCCTGAAAGCCCGGCCTCTGCGGAGATACATCCCTAAAAACCAGTACCAGTACAAAGTTTGGTATGTGGTCAACTCCACCTATTTTGAATACCTGATGTTCGTTCTGATTCTGCTGAACACCATCTGCCTGGCCATGCAAGTAAGTAAGCAAACAGAAAACCGTACAGGTGATGAATTATTAGACTTTGTTGGGGTATACATAGAAATGGCCAATGTTGAGACCTACTTTCATCTTCACACCAGGTATTGAGGGAGAGAGACAGGGACATGATAAAAAACATTGTACCATGTTCACTCCTGATGTCATTTAGTTAATATGAGGAAACTGCCTCTCATTTTCTTCCTGCTAATATCTGACACTTTCAACAATTCTTTTTTAACTCCTTAAAAACAAACAAATGAAAAAAAAAAAAAACCCAACAATAGTTGCTTCACAGACCAATTCAATGGCCACTATAATAACAAGTGATTTCTCAATTCTGACTTGTCTTCTATGAAATGCAGCAGTAATCCCAGAACTGCCACTCACCTGAGAGCTGAATTTTAAATTTGGGGCTTTTCTGTGTTAAAAAGTGGAGAGAAAATATTTCAGAAAACAAGGCAATCAAAGAAACTGGGGATAGAGGGCAGGAAGGCCCTAGTATCTCATTTATTCTGTGTTAAGAATCATAGAAACTGTATAGAAATAACCTCTAAAGGTCGTATTGTCTAGCCCATCACCTAAAGGCAGGATTAGCTCCACCTAAAGCATTTCTTCATAGGTGTTTGCCTAACTTGCTTCACAACCGAAGCTTGTGCTACTGATGGCCTTACCACCCACTGTGCTGTGCATTCATTTGCCTTACTGTGCAATGGTTTCTAAACATCAAATGTGAATCCACTAAAGAAACATTTGTGACTGGATCTACAAGAATAGAAAATAGACGCAGTAGATTACCATGGGCAGGTGGAACAGCACTAAAGGGGAAGGAGTCAAAACCTTTACTAAGTAGCCAGCTTATAAAACAGAAGTCTTACATTCCTTTCAGTCAGGAAATGGGCCCTCATAGACACAAACTGTTCTGTACATTTCCCCAGGTCTGTACTTTCCTGGCTTGTTCCTTCCAGCCTGCCTCACTCACCTCCATTTCATTTCCAGTCAGTCCCAGACTCCACCTGTTACGCCTGTCTCTGCACTCCCAGTTTCCTTGGCCTCTTGAGCCCTGTTCTCTTCTACATTCTGTCTGCTTAAGAGCTAGTCTGCCTGTCACTCTGCTCCCTAAGACCCAGCCTTCCTCCTCACCCAGTCTGTCTCTGAACTCTCTTCCCTGATCTGTGGCCCAGACAGTCCAAATCCCCTCTCCTCAACCCATCCTTCTCACTACGCAGACTCCCAGTTGCAGTTACTCCTCCATGGACCTCCTTTCTGGTCTCTCTCAGCCCTTTCTATTCGATTCTCTGCTATACTTTGTTCCCTTCTCTAGTTTGTTCCCTTATTGTGAGTCCAACTCCCCATGCACTCCCACACCAACTTTCCTTTTGACCTTAGCATCGCACCACCACATTTTCCACTGGATCAATCCCAGTCTGCCCTATTCCCAGCCCCCCTTCAAAACTAGCCTCTCTTTCCTATCGCTCACTAGCAGTCTGTCTATATTCACAGTCAGTTTTCACTTTACTTTCTCTCACTGTCTCCAATCCCACCAGATTTCTTGACCTCCCTACTTTTTCTTCACCTTGTCTAGCTCTTTCCCATCCCCATTGAAAAGTCTTCCTCGGCTGTCTTGCCTAAGGTGCCAAAAAAGGAGTGAGGCAGCATGAGCACAGGAAAGTGCTCTGCTCTCAGCTGAAGTATCTGCTGCCCTGCTGTCATGAAGACAGACCCAATGGAGAGGGACTATTATGTTCACCCTGAAGCATGCTCAGTTGCTGTGACAGTGGTCATGTGAGATGTTTGTGAGCCCACAGGCAGGACAACATCTCTGGAGATTCCAGAAAGTATATATATATATCTTGAGAAAAGTACAGTTTTTCAAAGGATAGGTTGAGTCAAACATCGTAACAGACAGCAAACACAAAAGCCAATTTCTGGTAAAATTCTAAGTTTTTAAGCAGAGTCCTGCAGGTACTAAATTCTTTCAAGGAAAATACTACAAGCAATTTTGAAAATGCCTCAACAATTATTTTGCCCTGACCCAACTTTCAGCTGCAGCTGAATTGTTTTAACTAAAACTCCTTTAAATAAAGCACCCTGAGCCAATGCAGAATATGAAAATTCATCCCACCTAGTTAAAGTTTATCAAAGTTAAGCAAATACAAATGCGATCTTATAACGTGAACTGGAAGATGACCTTAGAATAAGGCAGTGCAATCAGTCTCAAGTATAATGATCTGGACACAGGGATAGGAAGAGTGTGGTGGTAATGTTTGCAGAAGACACTACTTGAATTAATCAACAGAAGACAGAAAGTAACTTCATAAAATCTTAATAAAGTTAAGTGAATGAGCAGCACGATTGCAAATTTAATTCAGAGTTGAAAATTGCAAGATAATGCATATTAGAAAGATATGATTTGAGCTGCTCATGTAGTTTGCAGAATCCTGAATTAAGTGTAATTACTTGGGGAATGGCTTGGTATCATTATGAACAGCTCAGTGAAACCCCTGTTCCCTGTGCAGTAATGATCAAAGAAGTAATCCAAGTGTCAGGGAAGGGTGAGATAACAAACACAATTGGACACTGTCTTGTACCATTATGCAAATTTATAATGAGTCCTCAACTGGAATGGTAAGTGCAATTTTGGTAGCCACCATTCAAAACTTTTTTTTTTTTTTTTAAAGATAGGAGATCCAGAGCCAATGCCAAAAATGGCTACAAGTATGGCAATGCTTATGTGTGAAGGGAGATGGGAATTCTAAATTGAAAAAATGGAGTATGCTGGCATTTTCTTTAGAGAACCTCAACATATAGGCAGATCAGGAGGGGCCCTGTGGATTCCGAACTGGCTGGCATGTCCTTTCCTCACACTGCTGCCATGATGCTATTTTTCAGCACTACGGTCAGAGCTGCATGTTCAAGGAAGCCATGAATATCCTCAACATGCTCTTCACTGGCCTCTTCACTGTTGAGATGGTCCTGAAATTAATCGCTTTCAAACCCAAGGTAGGTGCTATAGGCATAGAGTTTCCTGGCATCTGTGTGTGTGTGTGCATGTGTGTGGGGCAGCTGTGAGGAGAAGGAGGAGGTGAAACTTTCTGATCTGTTACCCCATGAATAACTGAGCTGGACAGTTGCTCTCTGGATTGGAGTCTCACATATATTTAATAACTTTTTCACTGGAGAGTAGACACACTTGAGAAAAAAAAAAAAAGGCAGCACCTGTCAATAGAGAAGGCTCCTAGTTCTCTGTTTTCATTAAGTTATAATAGTGACACTATGTTAAGGCTATAGCATGTTTTCCATTCTGAATGTTAATCTAATGCTCTCTCTGACTTTCCTTAAATTATAAATAGCATCCCATGATTAGTCTCCTGGCCCAAATGAAGTTAATCAAGAATGACTCATTTTGAGTTATGAGCTTTGAAAAAAAATGTTTCTTCTGTGAGGGCTACATCTCAATGATGGTTTGGATTGCTTTAGTTTTGAATTTAAGACTTCATTGATAATATTCAGTACCCCAGCAGGTCCTGTCTGAAAGTACTGTCCTGTCCTTTGGGCCACAGCATTCTGCTAGTATAGCTGCATCATGAGATATGATTATAACCTATAAGCTCTTCCAACTAAGTTGGCACAGCTGCTGCAGGACAAGGACAAAGATTCTGACCTCATGTAATTTCAGATTACACAAGGCTTTCTTCTTTGGGGCTTTTTTCTTCTTTGGTTTTGGTCAGCCACGTGGCATAAGGAGTGGAATCCAAACACCTACATTCAGGCACTTCATGCCATCTCGTGCCTTTTTGTATCTTCAATGATACCTTGACACATGGGGTTGTGTCTTGAAGGATACTTTGAGACATTGGGGTTGACAAATACTGCCTGAAGCATCAGTTATGACATTGGTAAAGATGAGAACAATCATGTCTGACAGTCATGCTTGTCCTTCATGTTAAACATTTAGGCAATCACTGAGTTAAGTGCTTCTCCCAGCTCTAACCTAACATCTTGCTCATCCTCAGCTCAGAAACTTTGCTCTCCAATTCTACTGAATTCAGTCTTACTTTTTCTTGTTAATTCTGTGTTGACTTTACACCCGCACACACCTCTCTCTTATTCCACATGTTCTAAGACTTCTTCTTACAAGAGTCACAATTCTATTTTTTTTCTGAGCCCAGTATCACTGTCCTATCTCAAATGTAGTTTTCTTGAAATTCAGGAGCAACTTGTGCAGTCCTGGTGAAGGACTGATTTTTATTCTTTTTATTTTTTTTTTTAAATTTTCAGAGGAATCTACCTTTCATTTTTGAGATTTCACCCTATCTATTAGCAAGCAAATCTTCTTGCACTCTGTAAAAAGATTATCTGCACACTATATACCCAGAAATGTATTTCACAAGCTTTGTAACATTCTTCTGATTTCATGGCTCTACTTTAGAGGAGATTCTTAACTTTGAGAAATACGAGGTTCTCAGCAGAATTTGAGTATTTAGACAAAAAGTTCAGCCAGTTCAAACGGGCTTTGTACATGTACAAGGAAGGCTTTACCTGACGTGGTTGCCCGTAACAGTAAGGAATTGGCATTGATGATATTGGAGGCCCTTTCTACCTCCTGTCTCTTACTTTCCTGTGCTTAGTCTCTTTTCAAGTTTTACTGCACAACAAAGTATTAAACAATATCAGGTAAATATGTATCTTCTGGATAGCAAAATGTTGGAGCAGATTGCCTAAAGAGGTTGTGGAATCTCCATAATTTAAAGTTTTAAGATTAAGTTAGGGAAACCTTTCATTAGAAACAGTTTAGTAATGTATGATCTCCATTGAAACAGGGGAATTGACTAGACCATCTCACGAGCTCCCTCTCAGCCCAATTTTTCATGATTCTGTAATTTCCAAACTAAATCCCCAGCAACTACACTATAATGAAAGTGAGAATATAAAAGTTTTCCTTGTGACCAGAACAGTAGAGTCTCAATAAAGTCTTCTTAACTAACGATCAGACAGCAACCTCAGGTTGGGTCCTGCCCATCCTGAAAGAATAGCCAGTGGAAAGAATCAATCTGTTTCAAATGCTAGCCTGGCCTGTATGCCAAACACAGTACTAACTCTTAAACTGCTATTTGAATTAAATACCTTCAGGAAAATAAGCAATTTTTTAAAAAAATGGAACCACAGGATTTACAGGAAAGAAAAACAGGAATGAACTTGTGAAAACGACTAATACAGCAAAAGGACTTGCCTCCAGCAGTATATTCATACTGGATTGTTGAGTACCAGTTCAATGACTCGGGTTTGGAAACATCAAAATCCCTTGTGTAACTTGCCATTGTCTGCTCAGTACAAGGATTTGGCCTGCAGCCTTCATTTACTGCTCCATGTTGACTCAACCTGATCTCCAAAGAAGGACACCCCCTCTCCCAGATGAGCACTTGGACTGATGTGGACCAACACTGGGCGGCACAATCTGGTTCCTTTTGGGTTGCACTTTGGGACTGAAGCTGAACTTGCCTTGAATATGTTCTCATGTGAGAGTCTCCTAGCATGGAGAAAGTTGTTACCTCAGCCCTCTGCTTGGCCAGATCTTGTTTCCTCCTGTCACTCAAGGTATAAAACCAAACTACGTCTGCAGATATAGGTTGTCCTCAGGAACACCAGCTGGAAAAGTCTGAAAGGATTTCATTGTCACCTGGATGAACATCATTACAGCACAGCCATCATCCTCTCCCCTCTAACCAACCAAGTCCCTCAGACAAAGAAATTAGATGCTAAGTGATATTAGTGTTTCCCAGATGTGAAATGGTATGATTAAATGCTCATGAGATCTCAGCTGAAGATAGATTGGTCTGCCATTTCCTGAGCAATAAAACACAATGCTTTGTCTTATTTTGAATTTCTGCCCAAACATCACTCTTTTCTACCTGAAGAGTACCCTAAAATGAGGGAGCTGCAAGATTTATGACTGACAACAGGGAAACTTTGTTAGCTGAAGGTGTTGTGTCCTCACTTTAGCAACAAGCCCCAGGAGAACGTGGCAGAACAGAACTGAGCACAGAACTGACGCTGGCGAAATGCACTCTGTTTTTTCCATCTTTGTGGTGCTTAACCCAGCAGTTAGTCATTCAGCTAACAGCAACATGATAATGGACTTGTAACTCTGAAGCAGCCACCCAGAGCTCTCCCTTGCACAGCCGCTTCTTAAAGGCACCTTGAAATGAATGGTCTGCAGCAGCAACAGAGGATCATGGGTTTCTCCATCTGTGCAAGGTAGAACAAGCTGCTATTTATTCATGCCTTTACCAGAGAGAATTGCTAAGGGAACTGGAACAGATCCCCCAGGTAATCAGAGCTGCTATCGCCCTACCTTCTTGCAGAAGTCACCACAGGGACGTTCCCATGCAGAACAGCTTTGGGGGAAGCCTAATATGCAAAGTACCTGCTGCAGGCAGTGGTGTGGCAATTGCTGTCATCTGAAGTAATATAATGCACTACAGTGCTACCTGTTACATGCTACTATGTTACATGCATAACAGAAGAAAAGGTGGCAGTCTCTGACTGAATAGATTTTTTTTACTGTGTCCAGTTTTTATTTCTTCACTCCCATTTTGTGAGGAGACATATCCTTCTTATTTGCTACTCTTGATAGTAAAGGTGAAAAAAACCAAACACCATCAGTTACACAGGCATTAGGCAGGATCACATATCTGCCTGACTGCAAAGAATTAGCATGGATAATACAGCCCTGCAAGTTGTTCTTGCAGTAAGAGCAAGGATTTACTTATTGAGAGGCTAGCTATAGGAATAAGGAGCCAAGTCTGAGTCAGGGCTCATCTCCTAACACTTACCTAAAGTATGCAAAGGGAGTAGAAAGACAAGGGCTTTCCTAACAAAAAGTACTGTTACTATTGGATTGGTTGCTTTAGTCAGCAAGTCCCCTTGGTACGTGGTCTTTATATTGGCCATCTTCTGTGAACAGTGTTTTGATTTGTTTAGTCTCCAGGGAGGCTATAGGGAAGAGGGGTGGAGCAGCCACTGCTGGTGTAGGCAGCACATGCCAGGTGGCGACAAGGCCAGCCTCTGAGAGACCTGTGTCTCTGTGTGGCACATTTTCTGGATGAGAAGATCAGTTATCCCAGGTTTTTTGCAGGGTAAAACTAAGCAGTGTGTGAGACAGTTCCTCTATCTCTGATGCGGTCTTGACAGGAGGGTGTGCTAACAATGAGCAAGAGAGATTTGGGATGATTAGAGCTGCTGATAAAGAAAACATCCAATACATGCCCTGCATCTCCTTACAGAGTATTAATGTGCTGCTCTGAAGCAAAACTCCCAAATGGACCTGAGTGTTTGTCTTGGCTGATGCTTATAAACTGATTCAAGACTAGTTACTTCAAAGAGACAGACAGTCCAAAAGGGACGCTGTCGAGCCAAGGCCTTTTGCTCCTTTGTTTTTCTAATTTTATAAATTCTCCAGCCAGTCTGGTGAGCTATTTTCCAGTTCCTGCATAGAGCAAGCTGCTGCTGCTTCATGCTTTTTCCAGAGAAAACTACTGAAGGACAATGCTGTGCTGTCTGGGGTGTTCTGTCTGGACAGCTACCACTGTCCTAGCTTCTTAAAGAAATCCCCACAAACACCAGTCCATGAAGGACCAGCTGCCTTACAAAACCTGCTTGGGGGTTTTTCAACTCAAAGGCAGCAACTTAAAGTTCCTATTCATATGAAGCTGCACCATCTGTCAACATGCATGCTAATATGGGGATGGATATTCCTCCAGCAATTTCAGATCTTTCCAACTCCCTGGAATGGGCTATTTTACTGAAGAAGCACATCTACTTTTTCTTTCAGGAACGTTTCATCTATCCCCGTACTAGCTCGGGCAGGAGGGCAGGACTAGTAATCCAAGAACTATGAATTCTGCCGCCGTCCCTGTAATCTCAGACTAGGGAAGATATATCAGTGGAACTAGTCCCATGCATAAAGTAAAGCACATGTTCGTATATTTTGTCAAATCCACAACGGGGTGTGGAAAGGGAATCTTGGGGATTTCCTCTGCGGAATTATGACTATCAGAGAGACTACAGATCACAAGTCTATTCCATTTCCCAGACACTGTCAGCACCTCTCTTCCCTGGGTGTTTATGGATGTTACTTGTAAAGCAGCCTGTAACAACACCATCTGTCCTGCCTCTGTTAGTTCAGTCCCTCATTTATCACTGCTACTTTACTCTGAATTCTTGACATTCTTTAATGTTATTTTCATGTAGCAGAGTTCAGACTTCTGTGCACTGTTTCAAACCAGTTTCACATTCAGCACAAGGCCTGTAATCCCATGTGATCCCAGGAAGAGCTATGACCCTTTGAGTAGTGGAAGACATGAGTGTTACCCATGGTTATTTCTTAGCCTCTATTTACTGATGGATCTATGTCTCCTCAGTGTTTCATTCTCCCCTGATGCATTTGCCCTTCTTTATTTCTCTTTAAGCTCCTCTCAGTCAGCTTTTATCATGCATTTAATGCAGTGATATCTCTTCTCAAACCTGCAAAATGACTCATCTGGTTTTGTTCCCTTTTAACTACTCCATTTCTTGTACATTTATGCCTATAAACAGACCTTTGAGCAGTCCTTCCTAAAGTCACACTGGCTGCTTCATACTACTTGCATTCTTCTTTCTCACCATAACCACAATCTGTCATTCCTTGGTCAGGTTAGAGGCTTCAGCATTTTCACAAACAACTGAAATTTATATCCAGTCTATACCCTTTCAGCCCAGAAACCAGGTTGTTTAATTTTGGAAATCTAATGCTTTTTGTACTTCTTCATTCTAGTACTTTTAGCAATACCTGAATAACTTAGGATGCTGCCCTGGCGTCATTCATCACAGTGTTTTATTTCTCCAGCTTATACAGAGAAAGCAAAGTAAAGACATTCTGCACTGATGTAAAAATGTCAGGAAAAGTGGTTACAATTGAGTGGTCTTTTGTTCAATGCAGAAAAACACTCCAGGTCCATCCAACAGACATGGGAATCATATTTCATTAAAAATCACATGGTCTGGGGTGAAATATAGTGGTATAAATTAGTAGTTTAAGTTGTGTAAATGTATACATGAGCTCATGGTGCAGGCAGCTGCCTCCCTTTCAAAGACTTTGGCCACACAATTCTGATTGTCAAATGGCTCTTATTTTGCAGATTTTCTCTGCTGGTTTTGGCAGGTTCATAACCTAAGTAATTATCTAATTGTTTCCTCTCCTCAGCTTCAGTGTTACCCTTTCTGTTTTGGAGGGGCAGTGTCTAGACATGGAGTATTTTCTGACTGAGTCATCTACCCAGTGCAATAGGAAGGGCAGTCTCCAACCAACACCCTGCCTTTGGTTGGAACAAGTGTTTTAAAAGGCAAAAGGAGGGGTGAGAAAGCTAGTTGGTTTGTGGGTGGGGGAAAATATACTTCATTCAACAAAAAGGAAGAGTAAGCTCTGCTTGATGTTGGGTAAGAAATAGTGAGCATGGAGAGAACTGGGAATAGTCAGGTAAGAGAGTGTGTGAAGTGATGAAAATGAGAGAACTAAACAAACAGAAAGGACCGTGTCTGGGGTGAAAAGAGAGAGAAACCAGACCTGGAGGAGAGGAGAAGCTGTACACATAATGGAGACAGAATATTCTTAAAGACAGAAAGAAATAAACCAAAGACCCTGAAAGAGGAGAGTATTAATAAAACAGAGAAAGAAATGATTGGACAAGAAATGATGCAAGGAAAAGAAACACAGAAACAGGGCTGAAAGGAAAAGTAAACATAGAAAGGGACTTTTAGAAAATTAAAAATGGAATTAAAACCCATAGCTTTTAAGCTAATTAACATCTTTTTGTGATTCTGCATTTTACTGAAGTTCCCTGGCAGACATCCCAGGTCTCCATGTTCAAACACATCAGTATCTCAGCCACAGAGCCTCCCTGTGTACTGTCTCATCAGAAGAGCTTGCAATAAATGTCGGGTGCAATGTATTTCCCTACTTCTGTGGATTCATCTCAGCCACCTTGCAAAATGCATCAGCATGTTACCCAGAAATGCTTTCCTTTTTCACCCCAAATTTTTTTCTGGGTGGAGTCTGAATGTGTTGTGTGTTCCTCTGGACCTGCTACAGCCAGTAGCCCAGCTGGAATTAATCTCAGCTACTCCAACAAGCCCAGCAGCTGTATGACCAGAAATCCCTGAAATCTCTGTAGTGCACAGCCAGACACTGCACTGTATGTGTGCAGTCGGTCTGAGGCTCTCAAGGAATTGCTGAATCAGGCTCAAGGGTTTTGGAAATACACTAGAAAAGGGAAAAAATCTTAACCCCTTGTTAATCACTCCTCTGCTTTCTCTTTACTGTGATTACCTGTCTGCCAGGAGGTTCATGCATTTTGCATAGCATACCTATCATGTAGGGATTTGACCACATGTTCTTTCATGTCTACAGGTCTGGGAGGAAGAATGAGCCTCTTTTCTAAGCCCTTTCTGCAAAAGTAAATACTGAAAGTACTATGTCAGAGCAGCATGTTTAGGTGACTTTGATGTGAGGAAATACTTGGGATAATTATTCTGGACATGGATGATCAGGTCATCCCAGTCCTTTATACCCATCAGTGGGTTGGAACAAGAGTAATCAGGTAACCTTGCTCCTGGATGCTGCTTGCCTGACAGAATTCGTATCTGCCCATATGTCCAGGAGAAAAAAGAAAAAGGGAGGCTAAGAAAGTAACTGAGCCTCATGTAGCACAGTCTGTGCCACAGTACTCTCACAGCAGCTCGGCATTGAGACTTTCTCACAGAACATGGAAGGGCATCACACTAGCTGAGGGCCAAAGCAGCTGCTTTTGTTATTCCAGGCCTTAAATCAAAACTACTCAGGAATCTGTGCTGCCAACATGTTACAAGGCTGTGGCATTAAAAGAAAGAGGAACAACATCCTGGTGTTTTAGAGTGCTGGCCCTCAAGTTAAACAGTACACCTGATGTAACTGTAGAGCCTCAAACAACAAATCTCCCAGTTAATAGAGAAAATGAAAATTTGCAACTGAATGCTCAGGGATGAGGTTGGTTTAGCAACAATTTTCACAAATGAGGAGTTAGCAAGCAAATAACTGCCTTCTCTGTCACATGAAGGTAAGGGAATCCTCTTTGATAATTCTAGATTTCACTGAGTTCCTCACCAGTTCCTGAGCATGTGGGAGGGGAAATCTGGCCATTCCTGACACTTCAAAGGAAAAGAAAGTAGTGCCAGGCTAAAGTTTTTCTATTGTGCATATGCTTATATTCTGAGACAGCATAGGCGTGACACCACCTAAACAAGTCATGCAGTGTGAAAAACATTTGGTAGGTGAATGTAACAGAAGAAACTAGACAGATGATGAGAAATGGAATTTCGCAGTAAAACCTAGCTCATACATCTAGTTGAATCTGGGTCAGGAAACATCAAAGCCTTCTGAACACTGGTTGACCTCCTGTATGAAGTATACTGGTCTCTTTCCTGTTTCCTCATGGAAAATGTCTGTTGCAGGAAGGCTCATGAGCAGAGTGGATCTCAGTTGGTTTCTTTGTTGGTGCCCCGGAAAAAGAGGCCAAGAATGAAATGAGTACACAGAACAAACTTCCCTCTTCATGCAAAAAGCTTGTCCTTTCATGTTGTGATGGAAGCGATTGGTGAGGGACAAAAAGGCTGTTTGATCTGCTGCTTCCCATGTTACATTTGTTGTTTTAATGCAGGATGTTCTTCCTGGAGGACAAGGCCAGCAATTTTCTGCACACAGATAGATCCTCTGATTACTATGTAGAATGTGTGAAATTTCTAACACGGATCAGCCAGAGCTATGCAATCTTCCACTTTTCTGAAGGATTAAAGAAGTTAAAGAAGTTGTATAAGAGCTTCAATGAGAGAGGACCTTTTCCTTTACAGCAAATGTACCCAGGGAATTTGCATATTGCTCCAACATTGTGACAGATTTATTTTCAGTCTGGCACTTGGGGGTTTTAATGTCATTATAAATGATCAAAAATAATTATATGACTGCACAATGCAACAGTGTGGGAAGTACTGTATTAGCTATTACACGTAATTATTTAATACAGAAAATTATTCACACAGTGTTAAAAGCCCAGTGGGATGGTGAACTGGGGTCTCACTCACAACAGCATCGACAGCGTCAGCAGCAGCATGTAAAGGGAACAGTTCCAGGGAAAAGTGACTTGCTTTCACTCTCAGAAGAAAAATCCCAACCCAACCTTCACATGAGGTTGTTTTAAAGGGTCAAAAGTTCTCTACAGATGTGAATCTTCTCCTCACATAAGAATGATACCAGATAACAGCCTGTGATACAGGCTCTGTTAAGAACTGTTCATCGTGTCAGGAAATGACATTTCCACTGCCAAATGGTCATCTGGCTGAGGTCTAAGAGAGTTATTTCTCTTCTGTATCGTGCATCTGGCTTTTGTAGGACCTTGGAAACTTTAGTTTTCCAAATTTCTGCTTCCCCAAGTGTAAAATGAGAGTTACTATCCTCTTTTGGAAAGTTATGATTGATGGATTACATGAAAGTAATGAAATTTTACTAACTATAATCCTTAAAAAAGCAAGACTTTTCTGAAAATGGAGATAAATTACAAAAAAAGGAACTATTCAAAAACCTATTGCTCATACCTACCAGCCTGTTTCTAGAAGATGTGCCTTTCTTCCAGCGAGTATCCACTATCCACAAAACAACCATGTCAGAGCAATCCATAGCCTTTTCCCATGGTATGTATGGAGACAGGGAAGCTATTCCAAGTCCAGCCCCATGTTCAGAATGCTTTTTCACCCATTACTTGCCACTGTCTCATCCTCCCACAACAGTAGGTGGTTCTTCACTATGAAAGATGTGTCACTTCTGTTATTACAGGTTGAGTTTTACTTCTTGGAATCATTCTTCCCTGGGCTGGGATGTCAGTCCAACTTTAGAAGATAGACTATTAAACAGTGAAGCCCATCCTTTTACTCTTTTCATAGGACTATTTCATGTTGATGGTTTGATTTTTTGCCTTCAAGAGTTATCTGTTGGCTCTCATCAAGACCTGCTTTTTCTAGATCTTGCAAAGTCTTTGAACATTTACAGCTTCTTCCTAAAGGAATCTGATAGCAAAATTCTCACGGAATGCATTTTGTGATAAATGATCTGTTCAGATGTAGCAAGCCATCACATTCACTTTCCAGTCTTTCTTGTAAGACCGGTGTTGATTTTGTTTCTGTGCTGAGAGCAAGTCTGGTTTCTGACTGCAGGGCAGTCTTTGTTAAATGTTTGCAATATAATTACTATTTGTGAGGAAAAGGACCCAACTCCTCACAGGGTATCACTGTGCCACAACATGCCTGTAGGAAAATCAAAATTTTTATCTTATTTTTCTAGGCGGACAGCAGATCTTTCTGTTGCTTTGCCTCCATCTTCATGTATTTATACCAAGGAGGCCTTAGGCATTGCTGTTCTGAGGCATTACTCACCCTCCCTTCAAAGGCAGCTAAGAGCAATCCAGGCCAAAAATTACATCAGGGTCAGCTAGTTGAATCATTCCGTTTCAGCATGTTTTACTTTATCATTTCCTCAGGCCTTCTCAGCATGATGCCTTGAAATACAATCTTTGCCACGTTAAAGAGATGCTTCCGTAATAAATGCTTCCATATTGCCTTTGCCATGCTTCTTTCCCAGTCTTTAGAGGACCTGGGACCATAACATTACACCTCAAGCCTTCCACGTGGCTGAGTGCTTGTGTACTACTAGCCATTTTACAGTAGAAGAAATACAAAGAGATGCAAGAGAACTGTACCACCATGTAGGTGGGCATGGAGGAGCTCATGGGACCATCTAGGAAACACAGCTCAACTCTGGTGGAATGAACTGGGTTGCAAGATCTGGAAATGGGAATTATCAGTTCACAGAACAGGTATGATAAAGACTTTTCTTGGCATGTCCCCCAGACATTGTCAATTATCAGTAGGTGTAGAGAGCACAAAAAAAGGTCTGTTGTGATACAAGAGATTATAGAGTTCCAGCCTCTGTAAATGTTTAAGTTTGTCAAATGGGGGCTTGGGGACCTTGATTCAGGGAGGGCTTTTTCTTTCTGTGATGGAGAAATTTGTTCACTAGAAGTACAGGTGAGACCCATAGTTTGCTTTAGGACCTATAGGCTCTTTCTGTGATGGAGAAATTTGTTCACTAGAAGTACAGGTGAGACCCATAGTTTGCTTTAGGACCTATAGGCTCTCAAATAATAATCAGAAGGTGGCCACTTCTAAACAGTAGCAAGGTACCCCAGTTTTATACCAGTGACCTAGAAATAAACATTTGGGATCTTTTTCCAGATCACAGAGCCATTCAAGTCCTGCAAGTCCTTTGTTTCTGTCAAGCAAAGTGTCCATTATGTCCAGGCAGGCCCTCAGACCCCTGAGGGACATCTGTCTGCTTTCACCTGTGTCCTCATTGTGAGAGACAGCATGAAACAGAGGATAAAGGAAAACATCTACATGATTAGGCACCTATCTTGGCCTACAAGTTGGTCTTGTGTTCTTATGCAATGAGCAGAGAGAGGCAGGAGGCTTCTTCAGAACTGACCAGACCTTTAGAATAGTCTGGGGATCTGAAAAGTTATTCTCACTCTCTGTCTGCAGAAAGATTTGACGGAGTACAGGGGGACCTTGAAGAATTCCCTGCAGCAGTGACTCATTACAGTGACTGGTAGGTGAACTGCAGGGAATCTGTGTCTCAGAATTAATCCATCAATGGATGAGGGCTGATAGATAGTATGCAAATAGATGCTGTTTTGCTGGAGCCTGTCAGGAGCTCCAAGCACCTGCATCCTCTACTTTATTCCTTCTCTGTTAGGTTCTGCTAATTTCCCTGATTGCTGTTATGGCTAAATGGTATCTTAGCATAACAGAATTTGCATCTGACACAAATCTCCATTTGGTGTCAGGAGCTATTGTAGCTTTGTAAGATTGTTCAGGATACATGCAAATCACTCAGATCTGCTGTGAGAAGGTATGCCAAGAATCATGGTACTGTTTTCCAGTGAAACTGTCCATTTTGCAAAAATACTTTCAGGGAAAGCCTCTTTTTATGAAGTCTGAGAACTGATTCTCACAGCTCCAAATAGCCTGCAGCATTTTCAGAAACAAATTCACATACTAAGCAGCCATCAACCAAACTAGCAGTTCATCCCATTTTGCAAATCCCCAGCAAAGTCTGCTTTGGTGCCCTTTACAATCAGCAGGAAATTTTTGCTAAGAAATCACACTGAATATCAGGGTATCAGCCCCTTTCTCTCTTTCCTATAAACTCTTTCCAGCTGATTGAGGCTTCTTTTTGTGGTTTTAACATGCAGGTTTATTTCAAGTAAGCGGTAGCAAGATTCTCCTGTAGTTTGTTTTCCTCCTTTTAGGGTGTGTAGTTATTTACATGTCTTAGTTTCTCCTCCTTGATGCTTCACTTCTCTGTTCATACATGCATGCATGCATTCATGCATGTCTTTCCCTTTTTTCCTATGACACTGCAGCATTTTCATCAACTGGGGACCATCTGACCTACATTCTGATCCCACCCAGTGAATAGCCTTGACCTTTGCTGTGCTCTTCATCTTTAGAGACTTTTCTCTCAGAGGGGTTTGTTAAATTTTGCCACTCATCATGTAAGAGACAGAAATGAAAACCTGGGACTGAGCAGATAAGTAACAGCACATCAATTAACACACAAATGACCCTGCAGCTCCCACAGGGCTGGATGCTGAAAACCCAGCTGGTACCATGACTCAACAGCACCCTTTCCCTGAGGATTTCTATGCTTCAGTGTAGGTGCCTAGCACTCTGTCCACCACATGTTCTTATTATGGGCCCCAGGTGACTCTGAGCTCAGACCTTCAAATAGACTCCAGTGGGCAATTTTCCCTGCTGTTAATGAGGCTTCTTAGATGCTGCATTTAGGGTCTCATATTCACAAAAATTAAAATAAATGGTCTCCAGAGATTTCAATGGCTCCATAAGTACCAAAACAAACCCTGTCTTCTTTGATAACTAATCTCAGCAACTAGGAAATCTAAAAATGATTGGCATACTCATTCTGAAATGCTAAGATGTCTGCTCCCCTTGCACAAATGAGATTCCATTCCAGTCAGCTACTGCATATTTATGCTCAGCCTTTCATTAACTTACTGATCATGTGATGATACACTATCCTGTGCTACCTTTGGGGAAATAAAAAAATGGGGGGAAAATGTGCTCTAATGGTGGGGCTATTTCATGCTTCCTGAATATTCAATCCAATCCTCCTGGTCTCTTTCTGTCCTCCTTTCTCCCCAAAAGCTTCATGGATCTCCAAAGATATCCCACAAGAGAGGGTGACTACCATTCCCCAGTAAACCCTGAGGCTGCCATTATGTGGCATGCAATTATACAGCTAAATCAGGGTCAAAAATCTCCCTTTAAGGGTAAAATATGGTATTACACTCTAAATTCCTGTACTGCAAAAACAAACAGTGCCATCAATTCATTTCCAGTCAGACCTCCACCCCCTTGGGAAAAGTATACAGAACTTTCTGGTGGGAAAAATAGTTTGGAAATACAACCTCTTTATTAGACTGAAAGCTTTTCCTTCATTCAGCTTATCTTTCATTAGCCACCCTGGTACACTCCAGTGAGGAATGTGGCTTGAAGAGGTACTTGGAGGTCACAAGAGGCAAGTCCCAAAGGGGTGTAGTTCACTCTCGATGTATACTCGTAACTCCTGACAAGATTATGAGGTCTGATCCAAAGCTAAGTAACCACATGGCTGTTCATAGGTAAATGTCTTTAAGGAGGATGGCTTTTTAAAGAAGAATTCCATTACCTTGCACACAAGTGAAGCACCTATGTTCTCTGTTCTCTTTGAGCTCTCTTACTGTGAATAATATCTTCCTGTTTTTCACCCTTCTGTTTGAAACACAGAGGGAGCAGGTGAGGAGGAAAGGAAGGTTTTAAAATTCATGTGTTTCCTTAATTCAACACTGGCATATTGGATGTTGGGTTGAGTAAAATTGCATTCATATCCATGGTTCTGCTCTATCCCTCATCTAAGAGGTACAGGAGGAAGAGAAGAGCTCTCTGAGCTCACCTTACAGACACACAATAACAGACCACGATGCTTTTTCTGTGATTCCAGAGCAGACCTGCCCATGACTTTCAAGCAAAGAGCTGGCTGATGAGGCTCAGCAGAGCATCCCAGGAGAAAGACCTCACAGTCTAAATCTGGAGCGACACTACCAAAGTTAGTAGAGTGACTCCAGATATGCTGTGGTGTCACAAAGGTCCAAAGCAGCTATTTGTGATGGCAATGAAAAAGGGACCTTTTCTTTCCAGGTCTGAATCCCTCCTGAGATGTGTCAACTGTGTCAGTGCAGTGTCATTGCTGCCAGTGAGGTTGCATTACTGCAAATGGGAGCAAAATTTAATTCACTGGCTTCAGCAGTCGCCTGAGGACAGGATTCAATGCTACTGGTCACCTGGGTTTTGTACCAACAGCAAATGCTGGTTTACCAGCAGCAGTGGCTATTGGGTTCTATGCAAGAAGTTGCTGAGTAAAAATAAATTGTGAATTTGGTTACACCAAAAACATTCTTTGCAGTATGATGCCAATCATAGTAAAAATATCCACCTATCAATCACCATTGATTTAAAAATAGATAGTCATCATCTTGCTGGGCACAACCTGAACAGTTTGTTTTGGATCTTTACCCTTGCAGCTGCCCAAAAGCAACCTCTGATTTTTTGGAGTTGTTTGGGTTCCTGCTGAAATCCGTAATAGTTCCTAAACTATGCCATTTTAGAAGGAACTGGAAGATAGCCATGCTATTGAATGCATGTATTTGTTTGGCATGTGAGCAATGCCATTGCCTTCGGCAGGACCGTGCACATGAACAGGGGCAGGAGGATTGGGTCTGTTGTCTGTCCGTTCTCTCTGATCCTGCAAGTGTACTGTCTGCCAGGGTCGCATCAGGCTGCAAAGGCACTTTTTGCAACTCTGTATGGTCTGTCTGTCCTTTATTTATTCAAAATGCATTTGCCTCTACAATTTAATCTGCTGTTCTCTCCCTCCCCTTCCTCTTGGTGAAGTCTAATTACAGTTTTATTCCAGGTCCATCTGGTTGCTAACGATGCTGGACATCACTGCTGAATTCATTCTAATATTTGTTGTGTATTTTCTAGGCTGGATGCTGAATAATAATATTCTCTGAATTTGCTTTTGCTTCTGTTTCCTTCCTCCCTGTTGTAGCTAATTGCGTAGTAATATGTAGCCATGGGATGACTACTCCTCCCAGTGTAGATCTGCTAAGAGTTGCCTATTTCAGGCTGCAGAATAAAGGGGTTTTTCTTCTGGTTTTGAGGAGATTTCAAAGTCCACTTTACCAGCTTCCTTCACTGGTGTGGAACCAGCTGGGCAGTGGCTTTCTCTGATTCATCCTTTTTTCTTTTTTTTTTTTTTCCCTGCCCCAAGTGTAATGCAGTTTATAACTGTGAGTCTCAAAGCATCCTGGAGGCAGTGTTTCAGCATTTACAAAGACACTTTTTGCCAGTGGCTTCTCCACGTGATGGTTGAACCCACAGTAATTTCAGGTTCCCAAGCATGGCTTGTACAGTGCCAGTGCTGGGATTTTTTTTTTTTTTTCTTTCCTTTCTCCTTTTTGCTTTCTGCAACACTGCCTGGGAACACAGACTCACACTTTACCCATGACCTGCCTCTCTGGCTAAGAATAGCAGTCACAGTGCAACTTGGGTTCAGTCTCACTGGAGACATGCTGCAGCTGGGAAACAGGGAGGTCAGAGTAGCCCATGCTCACAAAACCAAACACATAAAAAGGAGCATGGAGGATTTGTATGTTCGCCTCCTTTTAAGACTGCAGAACAAGGGGAAGAAGTTGGCACAGGTGTTCAGTGAGCCAAGATAAATTTTCTTTGCTCATGACATTGACTTGTACAGGAAGTTTACATATAAAAGCTCATTTTCTGGGCTGAACAGAACCTTTTCCAAAAGGGTCCTATATCCTTACAGCCTATCCAGTGAAAAATCATGCAGGATGGGGATAGTAAGCAGTGTTGATTAGCATCTCCTGAGCTCTGCTTAGGACCATGAGGTGTCTGAGATAGCCCCCGAAAGTGATTCTGCACAGCAAAATGAAGGTGTGAGTTTAGCACATGCTAGGGGATCTGCCACAGCTTGTCCTAGACAGCTAATGTGACAGTGATGCTGTGGCACTATCTCTGGCCTGAGTGAGCACTAAGTCTCACTCTGAGCACATGCTGAAGCTGACTTTGCTCTTGTTCGTACCCCTTCCTGGCAGGATGTGCCAGCACATGCTACATTCACACCTTCATTTTGTGATGCAGACGTGCTTTCAGAGTAAAAGAAATACCAGTCCTGCTCTGTAGTTTTAAGACAGGAGCTAAAGCATTAGTAATAGAAACTGTTAGGCTGCTGACTGTCATAATACTCATTGTGGCCGCGTAAAAATAAAGGTGATAGCGAGGTTTAAATAGCACATCCCCAGCTCGACTGTGCCCTCTGCTCCACCAGGACATGGCAGCTGGCCATTCCCAGTGCCAGCGCAGGGCGTTACATCTGGAATATGGACTGGTGGATTGATATTCACACTGGCAGAAGGGGAGCTGTTTCTTGAGAGACCTGTATGACACCATTCCTGTACTCTTTCCCCAGCCAAACCTAAATCAAATGGGGAAGGGCGCTGTGTTGCTAGGAGTCGGAGATATCTGGAGGAGCTGGTCCTACAAGCCCTACTCCTGTGAGCAGCCATGCTCAAAGTGATCTGTGGGGCTTCCCTTCACTCCCCATCCCACAGCTGGAGGGGAGGGATGGCTGCCTGGGATCACATTAGCTGGAGAGTGGCTCCTCACACAAGTCAGGGATCCCAGGACTGGGCTACAGCTTGAGACGCAACAAGTAGACTTAAGAAGAAAACCCCTTGAGGTATCAGGGCAGTAATTCTAATGGTAATTTTGAACTGTTTTTGTCTGTCTAACATTCCTTTTTAATCCCCATCCTGCCTGCCCCTTCCTTATGTAGGGTTACTTTAGTGATCCTTGGAATGTTTTTGACTTCCTCATCGTAATTGGCAGCATTATAGACGTCATTCTCAGTGAAACTAATGTGAGTATTACTCTACCCTCCCCAGGATACCACCACCTCCTCCTCCTCTGCTGTTCCTTCTTTCTTTCTCTCTTTCTTTCTCTCTCTTTTTTTTTTCTGGTTTTTTTCCCTCTAGTCATGCTTTTATTGAACTTGCCGTCGTCCTTCTCCTTCTCCCAGGGAAAAAAAAAGGAGGGGGGGGAAATGCCTCCTTCTTTTTCACTTGTCATAGCTCGCCCCAAGGCTGTGACTGGTGAAAGCGCACAGAGTTTGGGGCATGTGTGCTTTTTTTCCCTCCAAAAGGTAGACATGCTTGAGTGTAACTTTCTGACTAACCAGGCTTTTGTTGATACCCTCCATCATGTGAAATGTTACAGAGGTTTGAACAACCAATACTGTAGAGTGGTAAGAGACTATTTAATATGCCCACGTAACCTCTTTCTTTTCTTATTTTTTTCCTCTTCTCTCCCTCTTTCATGCTTTTGTTTTGTTTTATTTTGGTTTTTTGTTTTATTTTATTTTATTTTTTACTTTTTTTCCCTCTTTTCTCCCTTTCCCTCTCTCTCTCCCTCCCCCCCTCCCCCCTCCTTCATTCTTTCTTTCTTTCTCTTCCTTTCTCTCTCTCTCTCTCTCTCTTTCCTTGGCTTCTCTGCCACATGCAGCACTATTTCTGTGATGCATGGAATACATTTGACGCCTTGATTGTTGTGGGTAGCATTGTTGATATAGCAATCACCGAGGTGAACGTAAGTAGCTGGCGTCTGTCCATGATCGTGCCTGCTCTAACATTCATTTGCCTTTCCCGGGTTCTTTTTGGTTTTTTCCTCCCCCTTCCTCCTTTCTTTTGAGTTTGTTTTCAGAGCTTTTTGTTTAGTTTTGAAGCGCTCTCTCTCTCTCCTCCTCCCCCCCCCTTTGTTTGTTTTGTTTTCTTTTTATTTTGTTTTAATTTTTGGAACGACTTAAAGGACTTTTTGACTGTTGCGTCATTTTCTTCCCTTCATAACCCGCCTGGCATGAATTAAACTGTATAGCAGGAAAAGTGATGGGAAACGTGGAGTGTAAGTGAAAAAGCTATTTGTGCCATGGGAAGCTGCTAGAATAGTCCCAGGCCAGCACTTTGGTCTACTCAGTGTAATGCTTTGCTTCCCATGGCAGTTCAGTACTCTCCACCCCACAGAAAGCTAAACGTCAGTTCTTTCGAGGTAGAACTGCGGGAACCAAACCAGGAATCCTCCCTGTGCCTCGTCACCCAGGCTTTCTCCAAAAGAAATAAAGACCAAATCATCTCTGTTTAGAGGAACCTGCTCCTAATGTTCCATTACTTATTTGAAAAAAGGTAAATCAAATAAAAACAAAACAGAAAGCCCGAAGAAAAACAAAGTTTCAACCCATTTTTGGGGGGTTTGCAACCCGGTTTGCTCCATCTCACAAATTCCACCGGCACAATTGAAACTCATTGGCCCCACTAGCACCCATCTCAGCAGACAGGTGAAGGATTGAATGAGCCACGGAGACTGAAATGAGCAGCTGGTGTTCAAAGAATAAATCACATCAGGCAAACTTTTTCCTCTGTCTTTTTTTGGAGGTGGATGGATGTAGAATTATAGAATAAATAGACAAAGGACAGGCAGGAAATGCACAGATTCCCAAAAGAAAGACTACAAAGGACCCACTGGGTTTGTGAGCACAGACAAAAATTGCATGGCAAAATTCAGCTTAGCAAGGCCAGGAAAATAGAAAGATTGAAAGAAAATTGCTGTAAATATGTTAATGAAGAGCAAATCAATCATGAATTGCAAAATGATGTGGCTGTTGAATAAACATTCCAGCTTGGAATTGTTATGTACTGTAGAGGCAATCCATCGCAAGTAGAAAAGTGATAGCATAGTTTTCACTCAGTGCTGAGTTTAGGGAAATATGTAGGCAACATTTTGAAAAATTCAAAATGCCTTACTTAGAACTTTCCGAACAAAATATTTTTTTATCTTGGTTCAACCACTTTTCTTTTTTTTTAATTCTGAAACAGGGACATTTATCCAAGTTGTAATATTTTGATTTAGAGTAAATGAAATATTTTATTTGACACTAGTCTATGTTCCTTGTCTTTTTGAGAGAATGGAAAATAGTTTCTAACTGAAAATGAACTTTTATCTTGCATCTCTTAAATTTTCCACTTTCCGGACATAGAAAGTTGCTTACAAAATTTCCCCTAGAATGTTGTAAACAATTTTGGGTACCCTTTTATTAGAGAGATATTAGGATTGGGCTGACTTTGTAGAGGGCAATTACAATGATCAGCAGGCTGAAGTTGTTAATTTTAAAGAATGAAATGAAAGCTTTTTGTATGCCGTACTAGTTGCAAGAAAACTAAATGGGGAACCTGGCAATAGCCTTCAGAATGTGGAAAAGGTCAGTTCTCATCCATAGAGGCAGAACTGTAAATGGTAATTGAGGAAATAAGTACAGTTAACTGGAGATGAATTAGGCTAAATATCAAGAAGACTTTCCTGACTGTTGTATTTGAATCTATACAAAAGTCTTCCAAGCAGAAAGGAGGGAAATCCTTGTGCTTTGATAAATAAATGGAGGTCTATCATAGTCAGAAACCCTGTACTGGAGGGAAAATCT
The DNA here is from genome assembly GCF_023638135.1 of Falco biarmicus. Lineage (NCBI taxonomy): Eukaryota > Metazoa > Chordata > Aves > Falconiformes > Falconidae > Falco > Falco biarmicus. Next base: position 69,340,057 of record NC_079292.1, read on the forward strand.
AATGGATCCTTTGGAAGAAATTCACAGTAGTTTCCTATAAATTAAAGATCTTTTTACATCATGGGTTCAGTCACTTTGATATACATCTCATTAAACTTTAGTCATCTGAGAGGAAGACAGATAGTCACTCAGGCCTCCTCTTACTGTCCATGGAGAGAAATGCATCCCCCCCCAGGCCAGCTGGTGTCTCCCTGTATGTGTCTATGACAGGGGAAATGAATTGCTCTTTGGAGGTGCCCATCCAGTGACTGGTGAGTGTCTAGGTTTGTTAGGTTCGTCTAGACACCCAGTGCTCAGAGAGTAAATTTAAGTAGGATAAATCACATTTGTTCTTAGTAGGTTGTCAAGAAGGTCACGCTGCTGCTAATTGTGCGATGTTCTGATCTTCAGTCTCCAGGGCTATCCATACTGGTGTGCTTAATTACCACTGACAAGGCACTCTCTCTTTTCTGTTCCCTATCTAAATTCAGGTTTGTGCCAGCCAAGGCCCAGAATCCAGCTTTTGGTTATAGAAGTCTATGAAAAATGAGGGTGTGCCTCTGTCCAAACAACCATCACCTGTCTTAGTTGAGGAGGCAGCAGGAGCGGCCCTGACTTTTAGGAAGGGTTATGAAGAGCATTGCGTGATGGTCCCTCTGTTTCCTCTAAAGAATCCTTTCCTTCTATACAGTTTTTACAGATTTCTGCACACGTCTTTTTGTTACCTGGCATGTTTAAATCTTCTCTTTTTATCTAGGCAAGTCCTTTGCTACTAGTTTCTAATGTTTGTTACTAAAAACTTGCACAATCTTTTGATGCACTGATAAATGAGCAGCAGCTATGGATTGAGTTTGTTCTGAAATGTTCTGAAATCCCTTTGCACTTATAACCCTTATTGAATAAGAGAATGTTTTGTATGTTGGTTTGTCCTGTTGGATTCCCTTCCTGCTAGCAGCACTTGATATGTTACATCTGTAGCAAACGGGCTTTGGAAGTAGCAGCCCATCTTGGATGGACAGTTGTTATCTTCCCAAGCAGTGTGAGGCAGTTTCTCAGATATACTCCTCCCCTTCTCCTCAGGAGCTTGTTGCTTTCTTGCTGTTTGTGGGTTTGAGCAAACCCTGCCTTGTGTTTCTGTATACTGTCTTGTCTTGTTCCAAGACACCTGGCGTCCGAAAAAGAAAGAAAAAATAAACCCTAAAATGCCAATAAATTCCACTAATTGGAGACATTTAGCCTGGTCAGGTGCAGGTAAGATGTTTCTGTCCAACTCCTTAGAAGCCGAGGAATATTTCTGGTAGGGTCTTGGAAAGTGCTGCTTTTGGAGCTAAGGGACAGTTTTCATTGCGGTCAGTTAGGGGAGATGGAGGTACCTGGCACAGGTTAGTCTGACATGGCCATAGAAATGTAAGCGTGAAATGTCTGTGAGGTTCACCAGACGTTTGCATACAGGGGAAGCATACCCAGCAGGTGCTGAGCTGCGATAGCTGTAGTTGCGGTGGGAACCCTGACTGACAGGCTCCACAGTGTGCATGTAGGTATGCGCTTGCATCTATTTGTGCATTTCCCCATGCTCTGTTTTTTCCTTTTGACAATTATTTTTGTTTCTTGAAAAGGAATTTCCCAGACTAAAATCTTCGTTAAGATATATGTGAGTGTGCATGGGTGGATCTTCGTGTGTGCACTCCATCGGCTGTAGTTAATGTTCCTGAATGTGTTTGGATGCCTGTGTACGGGCTACAAATCCATGGGAGAGTGAGCAGACATGAATCCATGTGCGGGGGAAAGAGAGAGTGAATGCAAGCCTACGTATTTCATACATATTTGTGTTGTGAATGGTTATTGATGGAGGCACATAGGTTGTTGTGTATGAAACTGAGTCTCTAAACATGTTTTCTGAGCCAATGTGGCTATCTTACTGTGCCAGTTTGATCTGCTTATGGATGGGTGTTTGTATCTGAGAGTTTCCTGTATGCAGGCATGTTCATCTGCATGCCGGTGGGTGAGTGTACGCTTGCATGTCAAGCTCAGCATATTTTTGTTAGCATGGCTGTGCATTCAAAAATAGTGAGAAGGCATGTACTCATGAGGTAAGCCCCCAGTTTGCCTTCAGCATTTCTGAGTCCTTTAGGAAGCCTCCATTTAAAACACCTCCATGGTGTGGAGATTGTCAAGTGGTAAGTCCAACAGCATCACATTAGGCCCACTTGCTTACTGCAACGTGGGAACATCTCCCAGGTCCCCTAGTCCCACCAGCCAGCTCCCTGTACAGACACATGGATGTGCATCTCACACAACTAAGTGCATGCAAAGGGCACAGGGCAGGTTAAAATCTGGTGGGTTTGAAAACTTGAGAGAGTGGCACAGTTTCCACCAAATTCACTTTTAAATTGCCTTACTTTCAGGCTGCATTTTCAGAGCCTTGCTTCTCACCGAGTGTTAAGATAACTAATTTCCTAGTCACAGAATGAAGATTTTTCAGAACTTACTGGAAATACTCAATTGCTCTGTTTTGGGCCACTCTTAAGCCACTTCATAAGTAACTAAAGAGGGAAGGGAGGACTTTTTAATCTGCTGTGTAAAAAATAATTTCCAAGTCAGAGACCACATCTGAGTGACAAGAGTGTCAACTCTTTTTAAGTGCTAAGACCAAGAATGACTTTTGGGAAACAAGATGGAAGATGTTGTAATATATAGTGCCTGGAAAGCAGGGCCTGTGGCTTGTATTCCTTGGACTTTGACTAGATTCCTATACCTCAGTCTCCCCATCAGTAAATTGGAGATTACTTTTCCCAATGTTAAGAAAGCATTGTCATTAGTGTTTACAAAACCCTTTAAGCTCCTTAGAAGAAAACATTAAGGTGGTAAAAATCATCATCATCATCATAATAATAGGAAAAAAACATATTACGGGGGTTGAATAAAAGCCAGAAAAATTGGAATGTATTATCGCAGAAGTATCCCAAGGCACAGGCTTGCATTTGCTTCCTTTTCACATCAGCAGACAAAGCCTGGAGTGCTGTGAAGCTGACTGACAGCCTGCTGTCCCCTCCTCCAGGCAAAGAAAGTTGCTCATTACTATTTGTTGCACTGTATCAAAGGGGGAACTCAAGTTTAATTTGTGCTCGGTGGTACAGTGCCCAAAGTGATGGACTAAAACCAGTCAGACCCTGAGTCACTGGGAAAGCTGCTAATGCAACCTCCTTCCTCTCAGTCAGAGAGAAAAGCTGACACCTCTCTGGTCCCATGGCGTCCTTTTTCATTCACCCTTTCCCATGCTGGTGTCAGAGCAAAGATGTACTGTGGCTGAGGCTTTGTTTGCCACCGAAGCGATGGCCATAGAGGTGCCTGCTGAGCTGGATAAGTCCCTGTGGCCAGCCAAGAGGTTGGCCCATCCAGCTGCAGGGAGCAATTCACAGCATGCAGATGTGTTTGAGTTACAGAGGCATGTTCAGGTGGGAGCATGTGTGTCTCCAGAGCACCAGCATAGGTACCAGTGACAGTGTGTTTGATTGTCTGTCTGTCTTGAAAGAATGTCAGGGAGGAAGGGGTTGTGCCTACTTGTGAGCCTGGTGCCAAGGGCTTCTGCCAGTGCCTCTGAGCATGTCTGCATGTGCGGGTACCTCGTGTGCATCAGCTGTGTCTGGGAGTGCATGAGGATGACTCAGCAAAACCATCTGGACTGGTATCCATCCTGCCTGTTCCACTCAGTGACCATACTTGCGTGTCTGAGTGTGTCTGTGAACACTGCAGGACAGAGGGAGAGATACCCATGACAGGTATGCAGTGCAGTACAGGAGACATGACAAGCCAGGGGGGTGTGCATGGATATGAGATGAGAACTGTCAGGGACAAGGGAATTGGTGACTTGCGGGCTTTTGTGAAATAATGGAGTATTTCCCTGCCCTCCTGTTGTAGCAGCACACATTTGCCTAAGAGTGAGCATTGCGACTGGTTTGAGGGTTGATGGAGATGGTGGGTTTTTTTAATGGAGGAGGTGACAGGAAGAGAAAAAAAGGAAAGTACAATGTTATGTGAGATATTTGATCCAGGGCGGCATCTGGGAGACACAGGACCTGGGTGCTTCAGGAAGTAGCACCTCTATGAAGAAGGATAGAGAAAGCCAAAAGCCATCTTGCCCTATGAGTTCCCCTAGAAAACATCGGTCAGGTCTATAGTTCCCAGGTCTGCTGGGCAGTGGTTTGGTGTTTGTCTATCAGATATTCAGGAGAACTGAGTACTTCATATCTTGCACTTCTGTAAAAGTTTCCAGATTCTGGTAGGAAGTCAGCAGAGGGTTGCAGCTTGGTTGATTCCTGAGTACTGATGCAGTAAGGCCAGAAAAGTACCTAAGCATCCAGCTCCCAAGAATACTTGGAGACCTGTGCAGTGATCTCTCCTTTAGTCATTTTTATTTCTGAAGTAAAGCAGCTCAGGCTTAAACCTGGCGCATGGGGCCTTTCCTTACAGTCATCTTGCTTTTGATGTCGAGAGGCTTCATATGATTTGTCATGGGCTCCTGCTCCCATTCTTTGGAATAGCTGACAGCCTATACTCAAGTCTCCCTCTCACCTTCTGCTGCACTTCTCCCTTTTAACCCACCCCCTGCCTTTCTTCCTTTTCTCCCTTGCTGTCCTCTCCCTCGTCTCCAGCCACACTAAACCTCACAAGTTCATTTTCACCCTCAATCAATGTGTCTGAAGGCAGAGAACCAGTGGCATAAATCCTGCGGTCCTTATTCAGGCAGAGCTGCCCCAGGGCATTTCACCTGTGCAAGGACCAGAGTGGTCGCCCCCTGCGACACAGTCCTATACACACACACCCCCGCAATGGGAGCAAGGATCGGTGGAAGGACGACATACATCTAGCCTGCACCTCAGTTGGGACTGGCATTCATCTCTGTCGCTGCGTCTGTCTGTCTTTCTGTCTCTGCCTGTCTGGTTCTCTCCGCTTCCGTGCCCTTTGCTGCTCAGATTTTGGCCATCAGCTGCCACTGGACACAAATCTTTGCAATTCCTGGAACGCACAAGTTCGTTTACCCAAACCTCCCAGAAGAGGTAGAAAACATCTCCCTCCCTCCCTCTCTCTCTCTCTTTCTCAAATGCTGTCTGAGTAGCAGAGGCCTCCAAATTATGTAGCAAAGGGCTGGAGAAGCACAGTGGCTTCTTTTGACATCTTGTGTTGTCATACCCTTACTGCTGCCATCCTAGAAGTTGTGCGTAGTCCTGAGCTATCCCTGTGTGCGTGTATATGTATGTATATATGACTTGTTTTCTTTTTGGGAAAACTACTGATAAAATTGATGGGGGTGGGGGTGGATTTAGTTTGCTTTTTCTAATATCTGGGGGTGATTTTATCATAGGAATAATCCAGGTAACACACCACGGTGGCCCCAGCTTCTGTATGTAGGAAGCCAAGTTGAAGCATGGTTGTGAGCTGTAGCAGTGGCAGTTACTAGTGCTTTATTTTGCCTTTGGTGAACATCAGGAGAGCTTCTCTGAACTCCTCCCCAAATGAGTCTTAGATTGATTTGAATTTGATCACCTACCATGCTTAATCAAGAATTCTGCTGCATGTTTTTCACCCTGTGTTGGTGAGAAAGAAGTATGGTAACACTATCTGACCACAACCATGTTTGAACAGGGGTTTTTTTGGTTTTATGTATGTACATTTCTGTCATGAAGATGGGGCCTCTTTTTTTATTCTCTTTTGGCTTAAAAACGTTGATATTCTGAGTGCATTTCCAGAGTTCATGATGTGATTTGCCCATTCAAAGTTAGGTGATTTTAGTAACTGTGCAAGTTTATCTGTAAGGAAACCTATATGAAACATGGGCAAACAGAAAAAAGTACATATTTTTTGCAGAAAATGGAGATAGTAAATGCAGATGAGTCCTTCCTCAGTTTACCTGAGTATTTGAACTGTTACTGATGACTAGCAGTATTAGCACCATATGAAGAAAGCATGTAGCTCCCACTTTGAAAGACTCGCCATACTACCCAGTTTTGAGGAAATACCTCAATATTGTGATTTCCACAAAACTACTTGTTATACTTGGCTTCCAACATTATTCCAGGTGTGTGGAATAATCGGAATGTATTTTAATGCAGGGGAGATTTAAGAGTAGCATAAAAATAAATCTGCCTTATTGGATAAATTTAAGAAAAAGAAAGTTATATAGCCCTATAGCTGTAAGACTTGATGCACAAACCAGTCTGGAGTCCTTCTGAGTGAAAATGTTCAGACCTCTCTTTAAAATGGTGGGGCACAGTGTCTTACTGACTGCACTGAGGAGTGACTCGTGCTTGTAATTACTGTGGGCTTTCACATACCCAAAACCTTGGTGGGTTTTAAGACTTTTAAAGAAGGAATCCTGTTTTCTTGTTGGACTGTGATTTATTGCTACAATAACAGTAATAGCTAATAGTAGGAACAAAAAGTACCACAGGCCTTGTCCTGTGTTGGTTCAATGGTAAAATGTGTGATGTATATTTCAGTACAAAGAGCTCTTTAAAAAGCCTACATCCAGATTTTCTGACCAGCACTTAATTTTTCTTGTAATTTTTCTACCACCTCACTTTAAAAAAAAAATACTACAATGTTCTGGTATCAACATTTGTGATATAATACAGTTGTATTTCATTTTCCTTTTAATTCCAGTATGTTTTCCCACAAAGCTAGTTAAAAAGCTCAAAAGAAAAAATAATAAAAAACACTAGAACTACCCCAAGCTGGTTATATTTTCCATTGGCTTGCTAGCCAGGATAAATCATTTCTTTTTGCCTAGCAAAAGTTTCTTTTAACTTTCCCTGAACTCTAGTAGAGATTGTATCTTTATATGTATCCATAGAAAAATCTGATTCCTTAGATAGCCTCTGAATATATTAATGTTAATTAATGATAGCTCCCTAAACACCATAAGTTAGATGGTCAAAAAAGTGCTCAGGTGAGTTCAAATCCAGCTAGTTCTGTCATCTAAGGCAATTCCTTGAAGAAGTGAAAGATGTTTTCTGGCATTTAATTCTCCTTTTTCTAAGACCTACTTTGACGAGAATGCCCAAGGAACTTTCCAACATTGCTGTTCTCCACACACAGACTGCAGTAATAAAGTGTGCACAATCCCCTGTATTTCACTCATTCAGTTTTTCTGAAAAAGGTTCTGTTCTTCATCCAAATTACAAGACCTTTTAACATTGGGCCTCCAAGACCTCACTGCATGCACCATCTCGTACTATTATGCATATTTAGAGATCTGCTAACTGGTTCCAGATTGCCCTGCCAGTTGCAATGAAAGCAATGAAGGTGACAGAAGAAAGGAAAACACAAGTATTTTACTTGTTTTCCTCTTTAACTTTCTCTTCTCCCCTATCTTCTTATCCCTAGTGACTTTCTCCAAATTTTGCTGGAATCTTGGGTGGCAGAAATCATGTTTCCCATTCCCAGGAGCACTAGGAATAGTTTTCAGCAAGGCAGTCATTAGTTCCCCTTTACATACTGTATCAGTGATTTTTCTTGCCTGTGTTCAGCCCAGATACTGTTAGTCCAGGAGAAAGGCTGCTTCCCTTTGTGAAAGTTTTTGTGCCAGGCACTGGGCAGCAGTTAAGCATGGTCATGGGTACCATTTTGCAAACCCAAATGCACATTAACAGGAATTTTTAAGGTTCACGTTATATAAAGACCTGATTGGAGTTTTTGCTGGTAGGCAAAATAATGTGGCCTCCAGGCCAGGTTTGTAATCAAAGGTAAACATGTTTAAACTAATCCTACCTTTTCTAATACAGTCAATATATCAACCTCATTTAGCTCCTGCCCTGCTCCTTCTACCCTCATATGTACCAGCCAAGCAAACATAACATGGATTTTTTTATTTCTCACTAGACAACTCTTTTCAAAAAGGCTGTGCTCTTACCTTCCCTCACTGATCTGCTCTTTGTGGAGACTGTTTAGCACAAAATGCCAAGAAAATAACTTCTGCTTCATATATATTCCTAGACATCTGCTAAATGGGACCCATTCCCTGATGCATCCCGATGACCTAGCTGTAGAGACTGAATTGCTGCTTACGGTCAGCTGATTGATGGCCAAAAAAGTGGCTCCAGCTCTAATTGCTAGTAAAACTGTTGCAGAGTAATGGGACATCCCAGCTAGTCACATCCCAGTATTCTCTCACTTTTAAACTCAGAAATAACAGAAGTGCCGTCTGCTGAGCCTTGTCTGAGTGACTGGGAAAAAATCTGCTTCACCCAAAGTCAAATCAAGTGACATCTTTTCCTAATATGAACAGATATGAAGGCAAAGATGCCTCAGTAGTAAAGAAACACTGGTCAATAGAAAGACACTTGTCAATAGAAAGACACTAAAAGAAATCGGTATTTAGAGCTAGGGATTTTGAGGCTCAGCTGTTTGCCCAGACTTGAACGGGGTAAATCACACACAGTGAGCGTTACATATAATCCAAACTATCCCTACTATTTTTTTTTAACCAAAGAATTCATCAAATCAATAATCATTTGTCCTTGGAAAGAGGTGTAGAACAAAAAAATGTTGCGCAGTAGCTTTGTAACAGCTAGCTGCAGTCTCCATATGATCACATCTAACGTGCTCTGATAATGCCTGTGATTGACATTTCCAATCCCAGAATGGCTCATAGGCTTTGTTGTATCCCATATTAACATACAGAAATCCAGTATGGCTCTGAGGCTGCTGTCTTCCAGGAAACATTCTGCATCAACATTAAATAACTTTCTAATTTCAAAGGCAATGAAAAGACACAGCCTCGGAATTAAATACTAACTGCTACAAATCTCACATGAAAATGGTCCACAAGAAACTCTTTCCTTGGGCTGCTGGTATCTCTGGCTATCCTCCTTTGAGCAGAGATTCATTACTCAAAAGTAACAGAGGTGAAGAGTTCACCTGTATCTACTGTTTCTTGCAATCCACATTCCTGTTGCATTTGAATGAAGGTGGATTGGGTTTTCTCCTGTTTTCAATGGCTTGTGCAGTTTCTTTCAGCACCTTCATCAAAGAAGAAGATGGTTCATTCATCTTCACCCTGTCCCAGAGTCTCTGGGCTTGCCAAAGGAAGGGTCCCGGCAAAGCTGCATGCAGAGTCTCTGATCTAATGGACTGCTTGTCTTCCTCCCTGGAAAAACCTGCTCATGAGCTAGTCACCATCTGGCTCCATTATTCCCCAGAAGAGTTACCATACTAAGGAGTGGGTATTTTGCTGCAGACCACAGCCCTGCCTCTGACCCTAACACCACCAGTGTAATTCCCCATCAGTTATACAGGAGCTGCAAAGATGCTGCTGAAGCTTCCTTCTGGATTCACGTTCTCCTGCCAACCACATCACAACAAACCTTTCGTACTGAGCTCCCAGCAAACCTCTTCACACATGGAGCCCAGGAAATTCCAAAGGTCTCCAGCCTCCTTTCTGCCCTAGGCAGATGAGGCTGCCCAGAGAAACCCCAGTAACACCAGTACACAGAAGGCACCAAGTTTCAATCTGTTCTTCATTTTCCCTTCTTCCTTAGCCTTTTCCCAAAGCACAGAATCCTATCAGCTAATTAATAAGTAATTAACAAATAGCTGCGGAAGTACTGAAATGTTCAGTGCACTGAAGACAAGCACAGCCATGACAGAGGGACATGCTTGTGGGAGTTCACTTAATTCCTCATCAGCCCCCAGGGAAGATGAAGCCAGTAGATGTTACTGAGCCTCTCAGTACTAATGGAGTATTGCAAGGTGTTGGAGACAAGGAAAGCTCCTGCCTACCTGTGTCTCGGGAAATTCATCTTAGAGAAGAGCTCTGCTGCCATCATCCTTTCTGAGACAGGCTGTGGGATGTTATAAGAAATGGCAAAGTCAGTACTTGAAACAGCACACAACAGCATGTCTTTAAAGTAACCAAGACTGCTATGAATGCTTTGAACAGTCTCTTCTTTTTCATTTCAAGATCAAAATCAGCGGCACGGTCTTAGTACACAAGAACCTTAGCTGGCCAAGCCATGTCAGAGATCGTCTCCCTGCATGCAGCCTTCCAGAGCAGCTGTGCTTTCACAATACTGGTACAGATAAGAAGTCAAGCTGGTGGATTTATTTGGGTGTTTGGGATGGGAGAACCTGGATATGAAAAGAACTGACATTCAGAATGAGTCAAAACCAGATACAGCCTGTGCTTCTTTTGGAAGACCAGCCCCACAGATTTCTCTTCCCTCTGTGCCTCCCAGACAATGAAAAAAAAAAGGAAAAGAGAATAATGATCAATGTAATAGAGAGCTAAATCTTCCTAAAGAGGTGGAGGAACAGGAGACTGCCCTTTCCAGCACAGTGATAAACATACTGCTGGGTTTGGTGTTTAAAAGCCATATTAACTTTGCTATAGGAAAGGCAGTGAGGCACATTTGACTACTTAGGAACAGCAATGAGAAAACCATTGGCATGGATGGTAACAGAGATGAGGAAAGCTGGAGACCTGGGAACTCTAAATTTTCACACTTGCTTTCTCTCTGTCTTGCTTAGTGGTCTGGTCTGTTCCCAGGGTCACCCCCCTCAGTCTGCTCTGGGCTGGGACAGCCTGATTGCCTCCTTCGGGAGCCCTTGCCCTGTGGATCAGGAACTGCTCAAGTGGAAAGGCAAGCTGAATTAAACCAGTCCAGTTTGTCACACATGGCTTCTGGCAGAGGTATTCAAATCAGCAAAAGCTCTCCTCAGATGATACTCAAACCAATCCTTAAGGTCACTTCAACTGTAAAATGAAAGCAAAAGGTCCTGCACGCGAGTAGTCTTTCAACATTTATTTTCGTGGCTCGGTTTATCTTCAGAGCCTTCCTAGCCAGATGCTCTAGGGCTTTTTTTGGCTGCTTGTCCCACAAAACACAATAAAACACAGGCGAGCTGCACCTGCCTCTCAGAGTCAGACCAGGACTTGTACCTGAAAGATGGAGCACTACATCTTTGATAGTGTTTAATATCTACTTGTTTCTCAGGAGCCCCCCAGGCCTGATTACCATAAGACTTGAATTCATCATTTGCCCAGAGCTAATGACAAGTATTATTAAAACATCCTGAAAATTGAGAATAATTTGCATAGATATACTTTACCAATTGTTCTGCTTTTCTGAAAGTCATGGGAAAAAATAGAGCTTTCCACTGTGTAAAAAGGGACTCTTCATTAATTGTCCAGTAATTGTCAGTCTAGAGTAATCTGCATAACCAAATTAAAGCAATTTACTTTCCTTATATTTACCTTAAGCACTTGGAACCATAAGATTACTGTCTGACAATTTCATGGATATATATATATGAAATTAATTAATAAGCTATTCAAATTGGTATGATTTGCATATTTGAAGCTAATTAGAAAAGCGAGCTCTAGAATTTCAAAATCTTAGAATATATAGGAAATGAAGGGAAAAAACTGATAGCTGCAGGACTCATTTGCTTTAAAAGTTACCTTGACCTTATTAACTGTGTTTGAAATAGGCTTTTGTTGCATACGGATATGTTAATATTTCCACTGAAATCTGAAATCGTGTGGAATCTATGTGAAGTATAAATGCATATATATTGCATTTGTCTGAGCTGGCACTTGTTGTCTGTTGACCCACACGAGTAAGTGCAGGCAGAAATGTAACGGCAAACTTCATTGCAGGTGTCACGTTTTTCCTAATTTGCCTTATTGCACCAAATAAAATTTTAATTCCCTAGTGCAAGAGATTCAGTCTCCTCTGCAGAGCTTTCTGAGGATTAGCATATTACATTGCACTGCAACAACTCAGGGCTTTTTCCAGAGAAATCAACAAGGTGTTTACCATTTGCCCCAGTAAAGGCAGCATCATACACCTTGATACCCTGTTTTCCTGTAAGATGGCACCCTTTTCTAATGGGCATGAAAATCAAACTTCAATTTATGGAAGTGATCAAAAAAGCCTCTGGTGCTTCACCCAGATTAGAGGTATAGGAATGCTTGGGGGTTTGATCCACAAAATACTCTTGTAACATTTTTTTCTGTTTTAAAATAGAATAAAAATTTAAAATTACCATATTTTCAGTAAAAGATCATTCCAACAGAAATAAATGAGGAAAATTGCTTAAGTAAAGTAGAAACAGTTTAGTCTGGGATAGATTTTTCATAGTTATATAACATTTCTAATGGAAATGAAAACTCAAAATGTGCAAGGACAAAACATGAGATTTCAATCTTACATTTCTGAAATGCTTTTTTTCAAAATTGACATGTTTCTACAGAACATTTCACTTTCAGCATTAGCATTCTGCTAACAAAATATTTTTGTAGGAAAAATAAAAATTCTGGCTAGTTTTATTCAAACTATTCCCATAAATTCTCAAAGAAGAAAGCAGAGTTTGAGCAGATTGACTGGCTTTTTTATTATTTTTTTTTCCTGCTAATAATTTGATTTCACTGTAAGTTGTGGGAATTGAGAATTATGCCATCTGCAATCCAGTAGTATTCCCTGTCAGCAAAACACCAGATACATTTCTGCCTGGTCTTATAATAACCTCACACACTTTGGTGGCAGGTGGATTATTCCTAGAGTTCTTGTGATTAAAACCACACGCAGCAGTGGCAGACAGATGATTCTGGAAGGGATTGTGGTAACTCCCCAGCGTAACAGCAGGCTATATCCTGCCAGCAGCCAGGTTGATTTGAAACCCTGACTTTTTCCAGTGCTCCACAAAGACTTGTGTTAGCCAGCCTCCTGAGGTCACTTCAGACTTTTGACACGACAAGCGCAAAAGAAAGTCTAGTGTCTTCTCTTTTATCATGTCTCCATGGTACCGGAAAAATTCTAAGCCTCCCTTTCACCTATACTTTGGTAAATTCTTGTTCTCCTTGAAGTTCAAGTCCTTGCAGATCCTATCTCAGTGTGACCCACATGTGTGAAAGAAAAACCTCCAGAACAGTAGTGCTGTTGGCTTGCTGTTGCTCTATTTGTGCCCTCTACATCCAGTCAAGATGAAGTGGCCAAGCAGCTGAAACAGCCCTTCAGTTCTTTCTCACTCCCCATAGCAACAAAATCAAATCACTGTGCTCATCAGGAATACCTTAATGAAACTGGTTTTAATTCCCTTCAAAATCTTTGTATGATGTGCTCATTTCCCCAGAATGTCTCTTTCCACCCTTCATTTTGTGCCCAAGAAGGTCACAGTTGCAGTATGACTAATGTAGGCAAGACTCTTGGAGGGCCTGAACTTGAGCTTGAAAAGACCAGTATCCTAGAGCTGCAAAGGAGCTAGCTACACAGCATTGCAGCCTGCTCAGGCAGACTCTACAGTGTGGATTCTCAGAGGCATCCTTCCTGCAATGAGTAGAAAAAAGTAAAAAGTGAACATCATACTCACTCACTTCCTCACAGGAGAAGGCTACCAGACCAATGGACAAGTTTCCAACAGATACAACATCTTCATAGGTAACTTTTCATCTCCAAATGTCCACAGCAATGAAGGAAACATCTTAGCAGACATCCATCACCAACAACCAACTACTGCAAGTGGTCTTCTTAAGAGCTTCATCCACAAGCCCTATTTTGCTCAGTGGAGAAATGCCATTATAGATTGTTTGTCACAAAAGGCAACATAAGCATATGACCATTTGTTTTCTTGAGGAATATGAAGATACTCTGTCATATCATGGTGCCAAAATCTCAAACGCGTATTGCCTCTCATATCCTCAAACCTGGGGCTACCAGGCAAAATTAGAAGGCTGCCATTGTACCACTGCATTGACTGAGACAGCTGTAACAAAGCAATAGTAACACTGTGCATTTGCCTGCTTAAATGTTCCCCAAATTAAGGCAGGACAAGTTCTTCACAACATAAAGGCTGGATTCTGTCTTGCAAAAAGATTCCTCTCTAGAAATGGAAGAAGTCTTCTCAGAAAGTAAAAATCTATCAGCAAGGAAGTTTTACTCCTCAAATGCTGGGAAAAGATCAGTTTGGATTTCCTAGGAAAGACTGGATCCTCTGAAGAAGCTGTACTCATCATCTTCGGTGTGTCCTGTGGTGTAAAAACATTATTAACAACAATGGTGCTAGTAGTGGGAATGCCACCTGCCTGTACTGTCATCTCAGTGGCAGTCAGGCTTCTACAACTACTGAAACATACTTACCCAGCAGTCAAGGAGCCTCATTGGATATATTGTTTAAATATACGTTGTGCAAACCTAATGGAGCTCCCCTTCAGGCATTTCTAGGTGCTCCTTCTCTGGATAGCCATTATAGTTGTCAGCAAACCAGCCAAAAGCCCCAGGGAAGTCAAATCTCTTAACATGATCCTCCATCTCCAGTGTTCCACAGGGATGCGGTGGGATTGATATCTCTTCTCAGGACTTTTCTACTGAAACTTACATTTCAATCTATTTATTAACAGACCTTATTGTTTTCTTCCAAATCTTTATCTATCCAGAAGATATTCTAAGCCTTGCATATTTTCAGGGGGCTTTGATACTAACATGATGATACATTTTTTAGTCTTTTTGCTCATATTTTTGCTCCTCTTTTTACAGCTCTGAAAAGCCAAGTCATCCCTTCTCAGAATTTCAGAATGGATTACATTACAGCATAAATATTGTATGATATTGACTGTTACATATTGCCCTTGAAACATTGAAACTGATTCTCCTGGAGTCCAAGTTTTATCCTTTCCTAGCTTCCAAAGCATTCATGCTATAATCAGGATCTGGAAACCCATAAACACAACTGTTAAAAATTATTTCCTTGACTTGATGGCAAGATCAGACACTAAATTTGATATGTGAGTCAGTATGGAGGTTCAGGAGACACTGATGCTCCTTGTATCCATCTGGAGGTGGAATGTTCTTTGCAAATAGCCACCAGTAGGGCTTACTCCCATCTACCCAGGTGGAATATGATTAGCAGGAACACAGTGCTATCAGTTACCTTAGTTCTGTGGTCTCTGAGATTTTAAGTATGTCTCCATTGAGTAAACCTGTCTTCTTTCCCAGAGACTTCCTTACTTGGGATGCTGAATTCATGATGGGCTTAAGCTGTGCCTTTTGTGCCTGTCGGGGCTTTAAGGATGCAGACAGGTTAACAGCAGCTTGAGCAATGGATCTGTTTAAAATGTAGGTGTTCTGGTACACATTGAACATAGTTAAAATCAGATATATGCAGGCAACAATATTCTGAGGAGCTTTTCAGACATGCTTCAGGGATCCCTGTCTTTATCCTACTGAATCTTTACTTTGGCTTCCAGAACTTGCTTTTCTGTTTCTTGACTTTTCTGCTCTTTAGTATCTTTATTAGTTTTTTAAATACGGTGGCATCAAGAGGAAAAAAAAAAGAAATGGCCCAAGCAGTTTCATTGCATTCATCCCCGTTGAGTGCCTTTACACAGATGCACCCTGTCTCAGATATTTCTCTTCCCACTAAGCCTGCAGGTTACCTTCTACATCACTCTTAATTTTCCCCCGACTTGTTTGTGATTTAGACTTCAGGACCCTCTTCTCTATGATGGAAATTGTGCAGAGCATGACCTCTTGACTGATCTCATTGTTGTTGCCCTTTCTCATTCAGTTATGTGCATGCTATTTGTGCCACAAATGACAGAAGCAGGGTGGAATACTTGAAGTTCCTGTGCAGGTTAGACCACACACAAAAGAGATGGCTGCAAGTAAAATAGTACAGCCAAGGCCATCTTCTGTTAAGTGGTGTAGCTTCTCCAAAAGCTCTCTCAAAGACATCAAACAGATGAGAATTTGCTTCTGTACATTGATTTGAGATTTGAAATGGAATCCTGTTCACTAGAGATGGACATTAGACACTAGCTTTATTTCCGAGTACCTATCACCATGCCTCCATCCCTGTGAACTGATGTGACTGCTACGTTCTCAGGTGCTTGTCCTAAAATTGGCATACCCACATCACTTGCAAGGTCAAAGATTCTCGGACAAACTAGCAATAGCTGTCTTGAGTTTATAGTTAGGAATGGCCACATTCAAAAGTCCCAGTAGCAGGTTCTCAAATATCTGTGCTCAGGTCCATATGGTGACTTCTTGGCGCAGGTGAAAAACAGTAGGATTTGGCTCCTCTCTGAAACGTCTGTGGATATCAGAAAATGTATTCAGCAACCCACAGCTGGGGGTTGATTTCCCCCTCAAATACTCACACACAGAATACTGTAGGCACAGGCAGATCAGGAACCTTAGCCCACAGTGCTACAGTTTGTACAAATACCACCTGCCAGCATTAACAGCAACTTTCTCATGCTGCTTTTGAGCCTTTACTCTAGGTTGTGATATAATTTGCTACATATTTGACCCCATGTTAAAGCACAAACCAGTTAGGTCAGGGAACTAGAGAGGAGTAAGTCAATCTCTACTTCACTTTCTTAACAGTGCCAAGATACTCAGAACCTTTGGTTTCTGGTTTTTCAGTGTGATGCCATCTCCTCCAAGTTGAGCATCCTGTATCAACAGTGCTTTATATAGTTATACCCTTTTATACATATTTTTTTTAGCCTGTTACATTACTATTATCTGTACTTTCTGGTGAAATACTAATGATAATTAAGGTATAATATTCCACAGTAACTTACAAGGCTCCTTCAGCCAGTCAGTCACGGATGCACCAACACTGTCAGCCAGGGAAGGATGGAGAATCCTGAAAGGTGCTGAAAATTGTTGGGCTTCCTTCAGTTATTTGAAGGGGCTTTGTATCTTCTACCAGGAATTCAGCAACTAGCAGAATAGGGTCCTCCTATTGTTAGAAAAGATGATTTGCAAAACTGCAAAGAGAAAAAGGGATGGGACAGAGAAACTCTGCTGGAAAGGAGAAGTTTGTCCAGCAACACAAAATCAAAGTCTATGTCTGGTCTATAAGAAATGTCTCTATGGGCACTGCTCCTTTATTTCGTATTCAAGCCAACTTTTGCCGGTATGTGATCTGAAAAGAAAATACAAGAGCAAATATGTGAAAGAGCAGGATAAAAGCAGTGAAAGCTGACACTACCAAACCAATGAGTTAACCCAAAAGACTATGACATGATTAGGTGTACCTTGGGTTTTTCAGTTGTTCTCATTTGCCTATATCACCAAATATCCTGTGCCTCCAAACTACCATTTTTATTTAGGTAATACAATGCCAGTTTGGTTACTGCAGTGTCCTTGGTGAACAGGAGCACACTCCATGGCACTAGGGGTGAATTCTGCCATTGGCAGAAGAAGAAATACATCAGTTTCAGCTTTGCTAATGTTGTCACAGGGAGTAACGAGAGACAGGTTTGGCATGTAGGGCATATGGTAGAGGTTAGGCCTGAAGGACTATGTTACTATTGAATTGAATGGCTCCCGATAAATCTGGTTTTATTTAATTTTCAATTGTGCTTCTTACATCTAAGGATATGTGTAGCTTTGGGTGTTTTTTAGAATTGCTCTCAGCATTGGAAATGGCCCCAGAAGTTAATCAAGGCATGTCAGGCAGAGTGTTCACAGCAACTAGACTCTTCCAGGCATGAGCAGGGCTCAGCTCAGCTCTGTTTGGCCTGTAAGGATGCATCCATTGGGTCCCTGGAGCTTTGCTGTGAGGAGGGTGAAGGTACAGCCAGCTAACCAGCTTTACCAACTCACTTTCCACAGCTGGTAGTGGGTGTGGTAAGGTTGCCAAGAGCTGATTAGACTGTCCCAAGCCATTGTCTTAGTGACAACAATGTTATTCCCCAGAACTACGTGTAAGGGAATGGGGATATATAAATAGAAAGTGTTGCTTTAGCACTGGGATATTATGGGTTTAATAAATCAGACTGATGCACTAGAAGCTGGCTGGTCCCTGTGCAGACATGGCCTGGATCTGAGTTGGGGAGCTAAATCGGCCCCCATATTGAACTTGATAGTAGTGATGCAAGAAACATTTTAACAACATCAGTACGTCCACTGCCTGGATGCCAGGATGTCTAGCACTCAGGAGATACTGGGTGCAATTCACATGTGGTGGTAGTGGATACAGCATACATCAAATTCAATGGGAGTTGTACCTACTTCTGCCATGGCCAGCTTTGATCCTGGGCATCCTAGGGAATAAGCCCAGCCTCTTGTGCATTTCTTTCAAACTCCCTTTTGCCCTCTTCTGCCATTTTGTTGCTCCTGTGTTAGCCAAGACCTAGTTTACTAGGGCTCTTGATTGGAGACTTATTACAGCTTATTTCTGTCTGCCTTTCTTTAAAGCCAGCTGAACATACCCAATGCTCTTCCTCTATGGTAAGACCGAAAATACAGACCACCCTCCCAGCTTCTGTGACACTCTTTCTAACACACTCCTTTATTCTCTTCCCCTTGATCACAAGTTCTCTCTCCAAGCCCAGCCTAGTTATTTGTGCATGAAGCTGCCATGTCGTGTATTGGTGTGAGTCTGGTGTTCACATGAGCTGTGAATATGCTGCACATGTGTATTTCTTGTGCATCCTGAGCTTTCCTTTGGTCAAGTTAACTGTCGTTCTGCCTTCTAATGAATCACCAAGAGAGAACTAGACCTGGTAAGATTTCTTGTTAGCAATGAACTGTGTCACTATCGTGATACTGAATGAGTTTGCAGTATGACTTGATGTCCAAGCCTCCAGACTAGAAAGGACTGGGAGTCTGAACTTCCTCTTCAATGAGGGGATTCACTGTAACATTTGAGTTCATACTTGGCACACAAAAAAATGTGTGCAATGGTGCACACATACTCTGCTGCCTTGGCATACAAGGCAGTTCTCTCACTATCCCAGCAGAATTGCAGTAACTAATCTCTTGATTGCCACTTTGCAGAACCTCCCTCCCCTGGCAAGGGTATGCCTTCAAAATGCTGGATGAAAGCCAGGACAAAGCAAGCAAGGCTACTCAAGTACTGGCTAATCTGTAGCCACCTAGTCCTAAAATTACTGTAATCTCCCGAGGCATCACTGAGTGGTTTTGGCTGAGTGCTTTGATGCTGGTAAATTGTAGATTTGCGTCAGGGAGGAATTTGTTCTATTTTATCCAGTGCTTAGACTTAACCTGCTCCAGGACTGTAGGAGAACAGGGATAATTTTCTGCCTACAGCAACTGCCTCCTCTCAGCAAGGAAAGGCAAAGGAATGCTAAAACCTCTGTCCAGACCCACGTCCCAACTTGCTGCCATCTAAAGGGCCAAGCTGACAAAAGCAGAAGCAGGTAGAATAAGAAAACGCTTTTTTTTCCCTTTTGTTCACAACCACAGCCATACTGCTGTCCTCACAACCTTTAAATTTGGACCTCAGCTGTCTTTTAGGTGGCAGTTCAGCTTCTTAGGGAAAATGGAAGGGAGGCCATAGGACTTCTGTTGGATTGGGAGAGATATGTGACCTTATAGTTAGTCCTCTGGGACTCTAGTGTTGAGTGTAGTGAATGCCATGTTTTTTGATTCCTTGGAGGTCCAATTCCCTCCTGCACCTCAGAGCAATTCCCTCCGATGCACTGAAACCCACAGCCTGTCATCCAAGTCAGAAAGTTAGAATGATGCGAGACGTAGGGCGCACTCAGGCTTTTCCTTGCCACACAGCCTGTTCCTCTAATCTTTTTCACCCAGTTACTGCATGGGCAGCGAGCATCAGACTTTGCTGCAGACTGCAGGAAGCTACCTACGATATCCACTGGTGATTCACCAGAGAGGCCGACAAGCTCGGGTTCAATCCTGAACTATTACACATAGCGCTGGGCTTTCTGTGCCCACACACTAGCAAGCAGCCGTGGCCCCTGTGTGCCCCCATGGCTGCACAGCAGGAGCTGGGGCTCGGGCCCCACTAGGGACCGACATTGCTGAGCACCGCTCTGCTCATCCTGGGTTGGAAACAGAAGCACACACAGCACACAGGTACACATCCTCATCTGGAAATTTAATCCCAAAACCATACGTCCGGGCAGTTCCTGTGCCTTGAATTTTATCAAGAGCAGACAGGCAAGCAGCTGCTGTTTTCACTGCCTGATGACAGGAAATCCAAAGGGTCTGTTCTCTCTTGGTTTACACAGTGGTGAGTAGTTAACAGCAGGAGTGATCTGCACTGTTTCTTCCTCCTAAATGTTGCTCTTTTGGTGGTGTTCAGACTCAAACAGCTGTCTTTGCAGCCAGCATGGGGACAGAAGGGGGGTTTCTGTGCCCTTCTTTGCTCCATGGCAGGTCAAATGGCAGGGTGACAGTGTTATCTCCCCCTGTGACAAGAGGTCACATTCCCACAGTCCTGCAGCTAGAAGCCACCAGCTCCACAGGCTTTGCACAGTATTTTAGGCGGTTAATGAACTGGGAAACACAGATTTTCTGGGCCTTGCTGCCCCTCAAGCTAGGCAGCCGGTCCTCTGCTGAGGCCCAGGTGAGCCTGCCACTGCAGCAGTGCTCAGACCCATGTTGCCTTCACACGTGTGAAGGCTGAGGAACGTCAGAGCTGGTTACAGGCCCAGGGGAAAATGCTTAGGGACAAAGCAGATGCTGTGAGAAAAAAACAGGCCAGAAGAAAGACTATTTTAAAATACTGCAAGCTTGAACAGTAGCAGTGAAGCCAAAATAAAATGTCTTTTAAAAAACAAGCCAGTGCGGAGACTGTGGGAAATACAAAGGGGTCATGAGAAATGTAAAAGGCACAAACACAGAGCAGCA